>NC_061112.1:74266962-74304923 GCF_002878395.1 Capsicum annuum | reverse complement strand
TGGGCACAAGAATGAAAGGATATTCTTGTTCAAGCCCCACATACCTTGGATTATAAATTTGAGAATAAGAGACTTGATTGGAACTTTTTTCTCACACTTTTAGGCTAAGATTATTGATGCCTTTGACTTGGGGAACTTAATTCTTGAACAACTTGGAGAAATCTCTGGGAGATTCTTGAATTTCTTGGAGATGATTTGGATTTGGAAAAGAGAAACCCTAGTTCTCTAGATATTTCTTGGAAGTGATTGAAGAGAAAATGAATGGCTCTTCTCTACTTGGATATATATATAAGACCAAAATGGGCGAAAATAACCAAAATGCCCTTTTAAAAACAAGGTAAAAACTATCCATCGAGGCCTGTGACGGTCGAACTGACGGTCCGTCAGAGCAACTGACGGTCCACTAGATCATCCGTCACTCGAGTGACAAAATTGGGACATTTTGCCTCGACGTGATGGTCGAAGTGACGATCCATCAGGAAACTGACGGTCCACCAGATCGTACGTCACTTGGGAGCCAGAAATGGGACATTCTGCCTCAACTTGACGGTCCGCTAGATGGTCCGTCAAATTTTTGGCGTCCCACCATTTTGGCCATCGCACGATGGCCAGAAAAAGGGGTTACTGCCTTGGCTTGATGGGACAATTGATGGTCCACCAAGGATTTGACGGTCCACCAGATCGATCGTCAAACCTGGGCGATCCTGATAATGCTTAGTAAAACGGCCATAACTTCCTCGTCCGATGTTGGATTTTGATAAAATTGGTATCGATGGAAAGTTTATTCAATGATATACATGATAGAAAGTAGAAATTAGAGAAATACAACATAATATAAATATCAATTACTTTGGAAACCACCCTTATCCACTCAAAAGACAGATCTAGGCTTAAGGAACGATCGGGGTATTACAATATCTCCCCCTTGGAAACATTCGTCCTTGAATGTTGCTAGATAGGTCAAGAATAAGAGGAAAAAATGAGGACACACGGCTGGAATGACCCACTCGAAAGGCTTACTTTACTCTAAACTTTTTGGTACTGCACAGAATGCACAAATCATAGAGAGAGTAACCATATAGATGAATGCACAACTGAATTAAGGAAGAATAGTATCTTCGGCTTGATTTGAACTCGTGGAGAAGAGATGAAGGAACTTGGATCGCATGTCTACTTCATCTTCCCAAGTAGCGCCCTCGACTGATTGATTTTGCCATAAAATTTAACCAAGCGAACTTCCTTGTTCCTTATTTTTTGAGCTTGATAATTTAAGATATCGACTGGAAATTCATCATACGAAAGGCTATCCTGCCCATCAAAGCTTTCTGGCGGATCAACAACAACAGAGTCACCAATGTGTTTTTTTAGCATAGAAACATGAAATACAGGATGGATAGCTAACAACCCTGCAGGCAACTCAATCTCATAAGCTATTTTCCCAACATGATTCAACACTCTATAAGGGCCAACATAATGAGGACTAAGCTTTCCTTTCTTTCCAAATCTCTTTACCCCTTTCATGGGCAAAATTTTTAAGTACACCAAATCATCAACTTCAAACTCAAGAACTCTTCTTCTCACATCTGCATACAACTTTTGACAACTCTGGGTTGTCTTCAACCTCTACCGAATCAACTTAACTTTCTCCATAACCCCAAACACAGCATCAGGTCGAATTACGGTAGCCTCACCTACTTCAAACCAACCTATGGGTGATCTACACCTCCAACCATAGAAAGCCCCGAATGGAGCAATTCCAATGCTAGCATGAAAACTGCTGTTATATACAAATTCAATCAATGGCAAGTGTTCATCCCAACTCCCTTTGAAATCAAAAACACATGCTCTCAACATATCCTCTTCCTCTCAGCCTGACCGTCTGTATGTGGATGAAAAGCGGAGCTAAGATGAATTTGGGTGCCAAGACCCTTCTGGAAGGCTCTCCAAAACTAAGAAGTAAATTGAGTACCTCTATCGGAGATAATAGACAACGGAACTCCACGCAACCTGACTAACTCTCGGAGGTACAGCTTAGCATAGTTATCAGTGGTGAAAGATGTACATGATGGCAAGAAATGCATGGACTTAGTTAACCTATCTATAATGACCCAAATAGAATCATGATGACAATGAGAAAGAGGTAAACCGGTGACGAAATCCATGTTCACCTCTTCCCACTTCTATGTAGGAATGCTAAATTCTTGCATCATCCCACCAGGTCTTTGGTGCTCTATCTTAACTTGTTGGCAAGTTGAACACTTCTCTACGAACTTCGCTATATCCTTTTTTATACCATTTCACCAATAAATTTCCTGCAAATTGTGGTATATCTTGGTAGCACCGGGATGAATAGAGTACCGCACGCCATGCGTTTCAGCCATAATTCTCTCCCTCAAATCATCAACATAAGGCACATACAATCTATTCTGAAATCTCGATACATCATCTCCCCCTTGGGAGAAAACCTCCACCTTTTGGTCTTTGACAGACCTTTTCAGTTTAACCAAATGAGAATCTATATCCTGCTTCTTCTTTACTTTCAAAACTAGGGAAGATTCGGAACTACTCTGAACCCAAACATTACCCTTAGCAGAGTCAAGCAATCTAATACCTAACCTAGCCAAACGATGTACTTTGCGGGCCAAATCCTTCTTATCTTCTTCTATATGCACTACACTGCCCATGGACGATCTGCTAAGGGCATCTGCTAATATATTAGCCTTGCCCGGGTGATACAGCACATTCATATCATAGTACTTTAGCAATTCCAACCATCGCCTCTGTCGAAGATTCAACTTTCTGTGAGTAAACACATACTGCAAACTCTTGTGATCCGTAAAGACATCAACATGAACACCGTACAAGTAGTGTCTCCAGATTTTTAAGGCAAAAACCACAGAAGCTAATTCGAGATCATGACAGGATAATTCTTCTCATACGGTTTTAACTGTCAGGAGGCATAGGCTATAACCTTACCTTTCTGCATCAACACGCACCCCAAACCAACTCTTAAAGCATCACAATACACCATAAAATCATCTACACTATTAGGTAGGGTCATCACAGGGGCTAAAGTGAGTCGAGTCTTCAACTTCTGAAAACTCTTCTCGCAGGAATCTGACCATAGGAATTTAACTTTCTTTTGGGTTAACCGGGTCAAAGGAGCAGCAATGGAAGAGAAACTTTCATAAAACAATGGTAGTAACTAGCTAGGCCCAAGAAAATCCTAATATCAGACAGAGAGATAGGTCAAGGCTAATTTTTCATAGCTTTTACCTTTTGAGGATCAACTCGAATACCTTCAGAAGAAACAATATGACCCGAGAAGGCAACTGGCCTTAGCCAAAATTCACACTTGCTAAATTTGGCGAATAACTGATAATCTCTAAGGGTCTGCAAGACAATTCGAAGATGATCTGCATGGTCGTTTTCATTTTAGGAGTACACAAGAATATCATTTATAAATACAATAACAAATATATCCAGGTACTGTCTGAACACCCGATTCATAAGGTCCATAAAAGCTGCTGGGGCATCTGTTAGCCTGAAAGACATGACCAAGAATTCAAAATGACCATAATGGGTACGGAAAGCTGTCTTTGGAATATCATACTCTCTGACTTTAAGTTGGTGATAGCCAGATCTTAAATCTATTTTCGAGAAATAACTGTCACTTTGTAGATGATTAAACAGGTCATAAATCCTGGGAAGAGGGTATTTGTTCTTGACTGTGACCTTGTTGAGCTGACGATAGTCGATGCACATGCGCAATAAACTATCTTTCTTTCACACGAATAGAACGGGTGTGCCCTACGGAGACATATTGGGCTTTATGCAACCCTTATCTAGAAGATCTCTAAGTTTCTCTTTCAACTCCTTAAGTTTTGCGGGGGCCATACGATACAAAGGAATAGAAATAGGTTGCATATTATAAAGAAGATCAATCTCAAATTCTATCTCTCTATCGGGAGGTACCCCTAGGAGATCTTTCGAGAAAACATCAAGAAACTCATTGACAACACTAATAGACTGAATAGTCGGAGTTTCAGACTCAGTATCTTTAACTTGAACCAAATGATAGATACAACCCTTAGATATTAATTTCCTGGCTTTAAGGTAGGATATAAAATGACTCTTGGGAGCTACAAAATTTCCAGACCACTCAAAAACTGGCTCGTTGGGAAACGGAAACTTGACTACACGGGTACGACAGTCTATAGATGTATAGCAAGAGTGAAGCCAATCCATACCTAGAATAATGTCAAAATCAACCATATCTAGCTCAATCAAATCTGTAAACATGATTCTATTAAGGACAGTGATAGGACACTTCTTATATACTTGCTTAGCAACAACAGATTCACCCACTGGTGTAGAAACTAGAAAAGGCTTAGAAATCTTTTCAGCACTGATTTCGAAATTCACAGCCACCAATGGAGTCACATAAGAAAGACTTGACCTAGGGTCCATCAATATATGCACATCAATATGAAAAAAACAAAGCATACCAGTAACAATATCTGGTGAATCCTCCTGCTCCTGGTAGGGTGGTATAGCATAAAAGTGATTCTGGCATTGACCACCTATAGTACTAGATGAGGCACCCTGAAGAGGAGTAGGATGAACTAAAGGGGCTGGAGCACTAATAGCCTGACTCTGGGGACGAACCTCACGACTCCCCTGTCTGGTATATGGGCAATCCCTGAATCTGTGGCCCAACTTACCGCAACCAAAACAACCCCTCCAATTGACTAAGAACTTACCAGGATGGTCCCAACCGTACTTCGAACATGGGGGAAGACGAGGTTTGTTACTCACACTGCCCTAGGACCTAGACATAGTAGACCCATTACCCTGCTCCTGCCTGATTCTAAATATGGGAGCACTGGATGATGAAGGTGCTGGCACAAGTGAACGGTTCTGGGACTGAGGGCGATTCCCTCCAGAAAATCTAGTCTGACCATACCCCTGTTGCTTTGATCTAACTCTCTTATTCCCTCTCACTCTCTCTCTCTCGTTCACCTTGTCTGCCTTAATCTGCTAAGCATGTATCATTAATCTACAAAGGTCCATGTCCCTATTAAGCATAGTAGACCTACACTCTTTTACAATATAACCAGATACACCAGCCAAAAACTTACTCATACTAGTTCTAGAATCAGCCATCATACCGAGAGCATACTTAGATAATTGACTGAACTTATGACAATACTCCTTAACTATCATGGAGCCGTCTCAAGTTTATAAATTTTTCTAGCTTCGCTTCTCTCAGCTCAAGGGGGAAGAATTGGTCTAAGAACACATCCTGGAATAACTGCCAAGTCATGGGAGTGGCATCATCCCTCTACTCTTCCTCTGCATCTCCACCTAATCATAAGCAATATCTTTCAAGCGATAGAAAGATAACTCCATACTTTCTTCTTCTGTTACATGAATAATTTGGGTGATCTTCTTCACCTCATCAAGATACATCTGTGGGTCCTCACCTGCCCTTGACCCATAAAATTCTGGTGGATTCATCCGCATAAAATTATGAACTCGAGCTATCGCTGAATTACCTTCTTACAGAGATGGAATTATAACCTGTGCATGGGTCTGAGCATTATCGGTAACCGCCGGGGCTAGCGCCTGAAAAGTTGCCCGAAACTCAGGTGGGACACTGTCTCACCTAAAGAATCAATGTTTTAAGCTCGTTCGTTGTTTCTGGGAGCTCTATGAGGAGGCATTTTCTATCAAAAGAGAGTACAAATTAATAGCAGAGAGAAATAGTCATAGGCATGATCAATTTTTGAAGGAAAGAAATGAATTTTTCCTAAAATATCTCGTAGCCTCTTGCTCATAGATGTGGCGCACTATACACCGATGATAAAGACTCTACGTAACGCGGTTAATCAGACTCCTTAGGAATCTTTGAACCTTAGGTTCTGATACCAAGCTTGTAACGCCCCCAAGATCCCATCCCGGGACATCACACGGTACTTAAGGCCACACGCGGCCTCAAGCTAACCCTCTAAGCCTGTCTTCACTTCTATAACTCACTATTACAATAATGACGCTGTAATAAGGAAGGATAATCATGTTATGAACATACTGGAATACAGAGAAATACTATCCTGTACAAACAAAATACTAAAAGTTTGTACATGTTGGTACTCTAGTCTGACAAAGCCTATACTACATAAGACTGAGGAACCATTGGGACAGATCCCCCAACTGACTCTTACTGAACGAAAAGGAAACAACCATCTATTAATAAGACAAAATCAAGGACATAGGTCGTCGAACCATGAGGACTCACCAACTGCAGAAATGTAGATGAAGGTACTCGAAGATCACTGTTTCTGCTGAGACTGAGCACTTGAACCTACATCATAAGAAAATATAGAACATAGAAGAGTATGGGAATCAGTACTTGGGAATGTATTGAGTATGTGGGGGCGTATGCAATGTTTTTAAATAATATCATAAATATAAAATAAAATCATACATGTTGACAATAATGACTCTCTTCGCTTGAATTTCCTGAAACATAATTTCCATAAATCATCAATAATAACACATGCTTCATAAATCTCATAAATCATTAGACTCAACTCAAACTCTTTGACTCATTACTTAGAATGACTTGGTAACGCAAGAAACTTAGATCATTATGGACTTGGGAGTTTCTTATAACTGACATAAACTAAACCATGTGAGTCACATGGAGTCCAACATTTTGCCCTCCTCAGGAGAGAGCCCCACATTGGCAGGAGTATCGTACTCTTGCCAAGGAGTACAACCTCAATTTCGCTATCACAATCCCATACTTGGCCTTTGGCCCATAATTATCAATATCAATCCTATGGTGGCACATATTTTTGGAGATATACCATATTTCCCACTCGGTGCTAAATACTCTTCCCAGACTCATCTCAGAATGCGTTAGGAAATCCATCTTAATCAATATCAACTCATGGGTCTATCATAGAGACCAAAACATATCTATATCTCATCTGTAAATCATATACAACTGTGGATTCCTAACTCGACTCAAAATTGAAACAATCTTCCTCAACATCAAGTGTATTGCTCATCAAATCATGTCAAATGTTAAACTTTAGAAAGACATCAAAAGACTCATTCTTAAATTTCAGTCCCAAATATTAATGTATATATTCAATAATTAATATTTCATAGAAAATCTTAAATCATGACACTTATCTCAAATCATTTAGAAATTATCAATACGTAATAACAATATGCATCTCATGGCATAAATCCTCAATTTAAGAAATATAATGGTAAATAAATCATAATAACAAACTTAATCAACTCAAATCTTGTAATTCATCAATAAAGTAATTTGGGCGTAAACCCACTTGCAAAGATTATGAAATTTCCATAGTAAAAATTAATTCTTTGGGCACAAAAATGAAAGGATATTCTTGTTCAAGTTCCACATACCTTGGATTATAAATTTGAGAATAAGAGACTTGATTGGAAATTATTTCTCACACTTTTAGGCTAAGATTCTTGATGCCTTTGACTTGGGGAACTTAATTCTTGAACAATTTGGAGAAATCTATGGGAGATTCTTGAATTTCTTAGAGATTATTTGGATTTGGAAAAGAGAAACCCTAGTTCTCTAGATATTTCTTGGAAGAGATTGACGAGAAAATGAATGGCTCTTCTATACTTGGATATATATATATATAAGACCAAAAGGGGCAGAAATAACCAAAATGCCCTTTTAAAAATAAGGTAAAAACTGTCGATCGAGGTCTATGATGGTCAAACTGAAGGTCCGTCAGAGCAACTGATGGTCCATCAGATCGTTCATCACTTGAGTGAAAAAACTAGGAAATTTTACCTCGACGTGATGGTCAAAGTGATCCATCAGGAAACTAACAGTCCACCAGATAGTCCGTCACTCGGGAGCCAGAAATGGGACATTTTGCCTCGACTTAATGGTCCCTTTGATGGTCCATCAAACTTTTGGCGGCCTACCATTTTGGTCATCGCACGATGGTCAGAATAAGGGTTTAATACCTTGGCTTGATGGGACAACTGATGGTCCACCAAGGACTTGACGGTCCACCAAGGACTTGACGGTCCACCAGATCAATCGTCAAACCTGGGCGATCCCGACAACGCTCAGTAAAATGACCATAACTTCCTCATCCGATGTTGAATTTTTATGAAATTGGTATCGATGGAAAGATTATTCAATGCTCTATATTATATAAATTAGAAATTAGAGAAATACAACACAATATAAATATCAATAACTTTGGAATCCACCCCTATCCACTCAAAAAACAGATTTAGGCTTAAGGAACGGTCGCGGTATTACAGCAAGTTTACCTAGCCGTGCCTATGTGACATTCTTGAAAGGTGAAAATGACTATGCAAAAAGGTTTTATTGGTTTGGCTAAAGGATTGACAAAGGTGAAATCTGCTTACCCTCTTGTGTTGGCGGTTTTACCTAACGTCCTAGAGGAACACCGCAACATACTGATCAACCAAGGTTGTATACTCAGGGAGATCGAGCCTATTTATCATTCTAAGAATTAGACTCAGTATGTTATGGCTTATTATGTCATCAACTACTCTAAAATCTGCATCTGGGAAGTACCTTGTGAAAATCTACTAGATAAGCTCTCAACTGTATTCTCAAAGAGTAATGGAACATAGAATCAGTAATGAATAAGGAAGAAACAGAGTGCTCACCGTTGGGCAGTAAAGAAGAAGATTATTGCAGTGATAACTATTTTCACTCAACTTGAGTGATATTTATAGAATCATACAATGCTTATAGAATTATCTATAACCTATGCTCTTAGCTGGCAAGTGGAATCAACTAGCTAACTAATTTGGAAGGTAATGAAATAGTAACAGTGACAGTCAAAGCTGTCAACTGAAAAATGACTGCTAACTAACTTTCAACTGTTAATTAACTGTCTTTAAGTATAATCTTCACGTAATAATCTCAACATTCCCCCTCAAGTTGAAGGGTGCAAGATCTTTAGCACACCAAGCTTGCTCAAAAGATGAGAATATTGTTCATGACTCAAACTTTTAGTTAAGATATCTACCACCCTATGATGTGTGGGTACATAAATAGTCTTGATCAACCCTACCTTGACCTTATCTCGAATGAAATGGCAATCAATCTCAATGTGTTTAGTTCTTTCATGAAATATAGGATTGGCTACCAATTGAATGGCAGATTTGCTATCACTCAACACTGTAATATGTTTATGAATAGAAATACCTAGATCAGTGAATAAACCTTCCAACCAAGTGAGTTCTGCTACTGCTGAAGCCATGCTTCTATACTCGGCCTCTGCAGAGCTCCTAGATATTGTATATTATTTTTTAGACTTCCATGAGACCAAGGAACTACCAAGTTGAATCACATAACCTGTAACTGATCTTCTAGTGTTAGGACATGCTACCCAGTCAGAGTCACACCAGCAAACTATGTCTGTAATTCTATAAGGTTTCATCCAAATACCTTGACCTACTGAGCCTTTCAAATATCTCACAATTCTATGTGCAGCTTCCAAATGGGACTTTTTAGGCTTCTGCATAAACTGACTTAGAGTTCAAATTGCATAATTAATGTTAGGTCTGGTGATTGTGGCATACATAAGCTTCCCTACTAATCTCTGATAAGAAGTAACATCCCTTAGGATTACATCATTTGTGATTCCTGTAGCTTCATCAAACTCGTCTGAGGTTAGTCTAGCATTAGATTCCATAGGTGTAGATGCTGGTTTTGCACCAGTAAGACCTGTTTCTAAAATCAGTTCTAGCAAATACTTTCTCTGATTTAGGATAACTCCTTGTATGGATCTCAACACCTCAATACCAAGAAAGTATTTAAGCTCACCTAAGTCCTTAAGCTTAAATTGCTGATGTAATGCCTCCTTGGCTGCTGTGATCATATGTTTGTTATCTCCAGTAATAAGCAAATCATCCACATACACCAAGATTATAACCATGCATGTTGTCTTCTTTAAAGTGAATAAAGAGTAATCATATGCACTCTGGGTGAATCCAACTTGTAACAAGGAAGAAGTGAGCTTAATTTTCCATTTTCTTGAGTCTTGTTTGAGCCCATACAATGAATTTAGTAACCTACAAACCTTGTGGTGTCCTTTTTGCTGAAAACCTTCAGGAAATTGCATTTACACTTCCTCATCTAGATCACCTTTCAAAAAGGCATTATACATATCCATCTGATAGAGGTACCATCCTTTTGATACCGCTAGAGCAATGATACACCTAACAGTCACCATTTTGGCAATAGGTGAAAAGGTCTCATGATAGTCTAGCCCTTCCTGCTGACTGTATCCCTTAGCTACTAACCTTGTCTTGAACCTTTCAACATCTCCATTTGCTTTGTACTTGATCTTATACACCCATCTTGATCCAATGGCACTTTTTCCTAGTGGTAGGTCGACCACTTACCAGGTTTTATTGTTCTCAAGAGCTTGAATTTCCAAATTTATGGCTTGAATCTATCTTTCATCTATAGCAGCTTGGCTAAAATGTTGTGGTTCTACTAGAGCAGATAAACCATTCACATAGAATTTATAGTTATCTGTAATGTTGTCATAAGATAAGTAGCTAGCAATAGGATACTTGGTACCTTTCCTCTTACTATTGGTAGTATAGTCCTTCAACTAAATAGGCTCTCTAGTCACTCTTAAGGTCTTTCTAGGTGGATGTTTAAGTATCATCTGCTTTTGCAGGAACATGTATAGAATTATCATCAGGTAAGTGCTCCTATGATGACATTGACTCAAATGCTTGATCAAGATTTTAACTGTCTTAAGGTAATACTTCTGCATTTGAGGGCTGAGTAGGTGTACTATCTTTGACGATATTTGAATCTATCTTATGGTCATAATCTTCATGCAATTGTAAAAAATCTGATGAATCACTCTCAATTTTCTTATTTGCAAAGGGAATACATGCTCTTGAAATACAACATCTCTATTGACAAACAAATCGTTTGTGTTCAATTCCATCAGTATGTACCCCTTTTGTGAAGTAAAATATCCCATTAATATTGTAGGTTTAGCTCTTTCAAAGAATTTGTCACCCTTAGGTAACACTGAAACATAACATAAGCAACCAACCACTCTCAAATGTACTAAGGAAGGAACCTTAGAAAACAATAACTCATAAGGGCTCTTGCCACCAATAACAGATGATGGTAGCCTATTCATCAAATATACTGTAGTTTGAATAAGTATTCCCTAAAATTTAATGGGTGTATGAGATTGGAATCTGATGGCTCTAGCAATATTTAAGATATGTCTGTGTTTTCTCTCCACAACACTATTTTGTTTTGGTATGTGTGTACAACTACTTTGATGCAGGATACCTAAGGACTTAAACAAATCTGAGCATTTTGAGTTAAAAAAATCTGTTCTATTATCTGTTCTTACAGTTTTTACAGTACCACCAAACTGATTATTAATCATGATCAAGAAATTTTTAAGAGCCATAATGGTTTTAGACTTAAGCTGCAATAAATAAACCCAAGTATACCTACTGTAATCATCCATATCTGTCAAAAATAATGCTTCTTATCAAAGGTTGGATTCTTATAAGGTCCCCATAGATCCATGTGTACAATATCAAAGTATGCAACAGATCTAGTGTCACTAATAGAAAATGTTAACCTAGTTTGTTTAGCTAATGGACATATATGACAATTGTTTAGCAACTCAATGTCCTTATTATGACTTAAAAGATCTAAAAGCTTTAATACTTGAGCAGATGGATGTCCAAGTCTTTTATACCATAAACTGACATCCTTTTGTGCTACTTTTGCTATCAGCTTTCTTGATCTTTTGTGTGAATCCTTATCTTTCCATTCACCTCTGAGAATGTATAGACCTCCTCTTTCTTTACCAATCCCCTTCACCCTGACATTTTAGAGATCCTAGAAGACACAAAAGTCAAGGTAGAAGGATATAAAATAAGATAACTGCTTAGTAACCTTGGATACAGACAGTAAGTTGAGCTTGAAATCGGGCATAAACAACACATCCTTCACTACTACATTCTGAAAAACTACTGCTTCACCGGTATGTGAGATTTCGACTTCTGTACCATTTAGAAAACTTACCTTGTCCACTCCTGGCCTAACTATTTTACTTGTAGACAACACGGTTTTATCTGCTTTTATATGGTGAGTAACACCAGAATCAACTATCCCCTCTTGTGACACAATATGAGATGATAAACATGTGACTATACCTGATATGTTGGCTTATTTCACATCTTATGGATCTCTGTTCAGCATCTCCATGATCTGTCTATATTCTGTATTAGTAAAACCTTGCCCCTTGGACAAAGCAGCATGATTGATCTCTTTGTTCCCTTCATCACTTGTTGACACACCATGTCCTGCAGCAGTAAAACTTTTGTGTGAGTTAACTTAACCTGCATATTGGTTAACTTAACCTGCATCATGTCTAGTTGTTCTGCCATATCCGTGATGACTATATCCTTTTGGACCCCAATTATTGTAATTCTGCTGCATTTTTCTTTGTTTCCAATCATTAGGATAGCCTATCAACTTATAGTAATTCTCTCTAGTATGACCACCGAAGTGACAGTAATCACATTTTTTCCTTTGTATCCTTGGTTTCCAAAACTTCCATTTGGCCCTCTATTCACTTGCATTGCAATAGGATCTGTTTTATCAGTGATGCTGACTGAACAAGTTAATTACTGCATTAAGAGTAGGTGTAACACCTTTAAGTAAAATTTGTCTTCTAGCTGAGTCATAGGAATCATTCAGCCCACTTAAAAACTGAAGAAATCTTAGCTCATATAGGTGATCTGCATACTCTTTTGACTTTGGACAAGAACATGATAGTGCTGGGATTAATGCATCATATTCATTCCATAGATTCTTTAATTTAGTAAAATAGGTTGCCACAGAAATAGTACCATGTGATAAAGTGTTGATATCCCTATGTAATTGATATAATCTCATACGATTCACCTTGTCAAAATGCTCCTTTAGGTCTTCCCATACTTCAAATCCACTAGTTGCATACACTATCCCACTCAATAACTCTGCACTTACAGTACTCATTAACCATGAAAGCACAATCGCATTGCAAGTCTCCCATTGTTCATATAGTTCTTCTCTGTAATTAGATTTGATATAAGTTCTGGTGACAAAACCATATTTCCTCTTTCCTAACAATGCAATTCGCATTGATCGACTCCATATACCATAATTCTCAGATCCAGTGAGTTTTATCGAAATTAAAGCGGCTCCAGACACTTCTGAAGCTCCTATGTATAAAGGATCACTCGAATCAATTTTAGATGCCATCTAAACTAACCAGATCAAGTAAGTTCAATTGTAGAGAAGAAGAGTCGAAAACACAATACAATGATTCAAGTAATTTCAAGCAAAGAATACTCTATGATCAATAGAAACCAAACCTTTACTGAGACAAATCAGAAAGTTGATGTAACAACATAGATTACAGCAGATAGAGATCCAAACTCCAGCAACGTATGTATTTAATGTGATCGCTGCTTTGATACCATGTGAAAATCATTAGATAAGCTCTCAAATGTATTCTCAAAGAGTAATGGAACATAGAATCAGTAATGAAGAAGGAAGAAATAGAGTGCTCACTGTTGGGCAGTGAAGAAGAAGCTTATTGCAGTGATAATGGTTTTCACTCAACTTGAGTGATATTTATAGAATCATACAATGCTTCTAAAATCATCTATAACCTATGCTCTTAGCTGTCAAGGGGAATCAACTAACTAACTAATTTGGAAGGTAATGAAACAGTAATAGTGACAGTCAAAGCTGTCAACTGAAAAATGACTGCTAACTAACTTTTAACTGTCTTCAAGTATAATCTTCACGTAATAATCTCAACATACCCAATAGCTTCTTGTTAAGTTTTGGATTTGAGTTTTAACTTTAACTTTTTGCACTACATGTGTATTCAGTCGTAATCTTTAATTTTGAATTTAGGTGCATACATTTACGGTGTGCAAATTTTATTACATGTCAAGCGTTTAACGTGACTAACTCTCTTGCTATGTTCGGTTTTTACAAATAAATATTTTAAAATAGTATTTTTTTCATATGTATCGAATACAAAAGAATTAAGTAAAAAACTCCACTAATTTTTTGTGAGAAACATCAAAACATTTTCTTTCATACCGAACACACGCTTACAAGGTTACACTCTTTTGTGACCAATTTTTCATATATATATATATATATATATATATATATATATATAAAAGAGATTAAATTGGTGCTAACTGCGAACTTTTTATATTTTTGTGGTGAGTAAATGCAGTTTGTGGAGTATAATAAGATGATATACTTGGATAGAGATATACAGGTGTTTGAGAACATAGATCACTTGTTTGACTTGCCAGATGACTATTTCTATGCTGTTATGGACTATTTCTATGAGAAGACTTGGAGCCACAGCCTACAGTACAATATTGGGTATTGCCAACCGTGTCCAGATAAGGTCCAGTGGCCTGAAGAAGATTTAGGACCAAAGCCAAGTCTCTATTTCAACGCTGGCATGTTCGATTTGAGCCCGGTCTCCGCACTTACAATGACCTTTCAAGTACCCTTGAAGTAACTCCTCCTACGTTATTTGCTGAACAGGTAACCTTAATCTTGATCTTGTCGTTTATTTTTGTTGTTTGATAGGGGATGCTTTATCTATGTATTTGAAAAATGGTCTTTGTTACAAAGTTTCAAATTTCACAGGTGAAACTTCATAAAATTTTAAAATTTCATTTGTTTATTCTGATATCTCATGACAATAGTTATATTACAATTATGGGGTTGAAAAGTCATCACTTGTGAATTTTACCCCTTAAAATCTTGTCAAAATGACTAGAGTGTGGGCAGAGGCGGACCTATATATAGAGTAGGGGGTGCACATGCACCCGCTAGCCTCGAGAAAAACTCTGTATATATAGGTTATATATCTGGATATATACTAGTGAATTTAACTAAATATATGTTGTGCATCCTCAAAAACAACTGATTGTGTTGGTGCAGTGGTTAAACTTGTAGCATAAAATGTTCTTTTTGGGTGGAGGACGTGGGTTCGAAACTCACCCAACTACAATTGTTTTATTGCTCCTTTTTCCAAGTACAATTTACTGCAGCATTATTGCTTCTCTCTCCCCAGACAATATTGACACACACATTATTTATGTATTTTAAATTTTATTCTAAAAATACAAGTTCTTCTCCAATTTAAAAAGGTAAATTCCCCCTATCGTATACTATATAATGTTTATTTTACTTTTATTTTTTAATCGTTGATTTATTTTCTATTTAAAAATTAGCAATTTAAAGTTTGAAATAGGCTTAAATCCAACGTTTTCTCGTAGCAACCATTTAGCAAACAAATCTCTCAGATTTTCTATTTTTCAAAAACTCTCTATTATTGTTGAAAATATAAAAGTGCATCGAATTCAAGTACGGTGAATAACACTCTTCTGTCATATTAAACCAAATTAATGATATTTAATAATATTAAGTTTCAAAGAACTATATGTCGAACTTTGGCACTATCAATTATTATGTTTAAATATAAAGGTGCACCCGTCAAACTCAAATCCTGGGTTCGCCTCTGAGTATGGGCTTGTGCAGGATCTATTGAACATGTTCATCGAGGACATTTGCAAGCCAATTTCAATTAAGTACAACTTAGTTTTGGCCATGCTGTGGCGCCAACCAGAGAATGTCGAGGTTGAGCAGGTGAAAGTTGTTCATTAATGTGCAGCAGGGTCTAAACCCTGGAGATACACTGGAGAGGAAGAAAACATTGAGAGAGAAGACACCAAGATGCTGGTAAAAAATTGGAGAGATATATACAATGATAAGTTTCTCGATCCAAGAACAATGTCATTAATATTAATAACAAATTCATGCATGTCAGCGCTTTCTGTGGCCCGCGGTGGCTTTCACCACGTTACTAACCCTTCCGCCGCTTAGCTTGGTGAAAGAAGAACCAGAATTAATAACGTTTGGCCTTCCATTTCCTTTATAGTTGAGGTTTATAGTGTTTTAAAGAAATTTATAGCACTGTAGTATATAGCAAGGTTATTTTGGCTTGCTCTTCTATGCTTACAAGAGAAGAGATGGAGTAACACGTATGTATGTATTTAGGTGAAGGTGCTATTTTAAGTCGTCCTTGAATTTGTATTGGGAGAATACATAAATGATCAATATGTATTATTAATATTTTACTGATCGTGTCATTTGGTTGAATGATTAATGTCTTGATGATGTGCATCCTTCTTTGCTGTCTTGAGGTACAGTAACTTGATCAAAGTGTAATTTTGTGTACAGCAACAGAGTAAAAAAAAGCAAAAGAAATCTTACAAATTTTTATTTTGTGTGCAGTACCAGAGTAAAAAGAAGCAAAAGAAGTCTTACACCATTATCAGTTTGAAGTATTATAAGTAACAATTTATAATAGTAAGTAAGATTAGTAGCTTAAAAATTAAGTCAGATTATCAACTACAACGAGTTAGCTGAATTGATAGCGTAAAAGATGTTGGGTCTAGGAGTAAATGTGAATAGAAAATGAAGGGAACAAATGAATTGTGTTTTCACTTTAAGGAAGTAAAGTTCCTCCACATTGATGGGAGAAAAGAACATTCTTATGCTTATATCGAAGAACACTTCTTCATGTGGTTAGTGAGGCAAGAACATGACAAGCCTCACAACCATCGTTATGGTTGCTAGCTTAGCTTCCACTTCAAATTGGGGAAATGATCGAGAGGTATTCTTTTAGGACAAAATTCACTAAAATCTTGAGAATTAGTGAAGTTTTAATCCAATAGAAAATATTTTCATGTCACTAACACACCTTGAAGGGTGACCCTTTGAGGCACTGTTTCAAAATGAGACTGATAATATTTTCTTCATTTCCGTACGCATGTCACAACTCACCTGGAAGAAACGCAACCCTTCGAAGCACTGTTTCGGAATGAAATGATGACCTGCACGCGCATCTTCTTCTTCTTAAAAAACTCTAGTGTGATTAACAAACTGTTGAGTTAGTTCGTCGTTCAGCAAATTTGAGGTATCGCTATCTGCTGAAGTCAATCATTTTAACCTTGGGTATTTGAGGAAAATAAATTCTAAAGGACACACCGTGAATCCGGTGGACGTGATTCTTTCCGTTTCATCTCTTTCTTCAAGTTGGTTTTACTGTTTTTTCAGATTATAGTTTGAACTTTATATTGATAGTTATTCAAGTGTTTGAACTGATATTTAGAGTTTTTAAAACTTCATTTGAAAGTTGATAAGTTGCTTGAACTTGTGTTTGAAGTTCATGAAAAATTAAATACAGATTTTGTAACAACCAATGACAAAAGATTGCCACGCTAGCCAATTTTCTCTATTTTTTTATTTTTCATTTTTTAGATAATTGATAATGTTTCTTAAAAATAAAAAAATTTTGACATAACACCTTCCTCCTTTTCTAATGTTTTTCTTACAAGTTACAAATAGAAAATTTGAAAGGTCTTCTAAAATTATATACCCCAGCATGGTACAGGATAACACTAAAGTTAACATGCTTAAGTTTAAAATATCTTTTGAATTAAAGAAATCCAAGATGGTAAAGAGAAATACAAAGCAAGTATGTATGCTGCATGTGACCTTTCTGTATATGTGCAACATGTGCCCGTTATAGCCTCAAATATTAGCATTGTTGTACTTGTAGGCCTACTAACAATTTCATCTTGAGCTTCGATGATAAGCAGAAAAGGTCGAATAAGTTGACAATTTATTTACACGACAGTTTAACTCATTAATTAATACTAGGCAGTAGGAAGTGTGCAAAAATCGAACCGATCGATAAATCGAACTGAAAAAAAATACTAATAGGTTATTGGTATTGGTTTATTGGATTAACAATTTTTTATTGGTTTTATAAAAAAAATTATTGGGTAAACGGTTCGATTTCGGTTTTAGCTTATTGGGTTATCGGTTAAACCGATAACCCAGTAAGGATACACTAAGTTACTGTTTTACCCCTATTTATATTATATATAGAAATATTTATATTTTATATATATATATATATATATATACCCTATTTATTCACAATTCAGTGATTCTCAAAGTATTAACAGATTCAGGGCCACAAAGGCTCAACATAAAACACGGGTATTGTTGTGCATATATATATATATATGCGCGCACACACTACTTATTCACAATTTAGTGATTCTCAAAGTATTATCCTATTCAGGGCCACAAAGGCAAAATATAAAATACGGGTATTGTTGTATTGGAAAGTTTGAAGCATTTAGTAGCTTCCAACAATCAGGAATCAACTTTTTTTTTCAATCTAACATTCGGTTCAAGTTTGAAGATTCTTGTAAACTAAATGCATTGCGTGGGATTTAGGTGATAACTAAGATTTTATTTTTTTATTTTAGTTGTTATTGTTTCTATTTGTGATTATTTTCTTATCGGTTAAATTGAAAGTCGAACCGTTAAGTATCTAAAACCAATAAACCAAAAACCGATAAAAGAATATCTTATTGGTTGATTATTGATTTACATACTTAAAAATCAAAAATAGATAAACCGAACCAATAACCAATGGCGAACCCAGAATTTTAGGGTTGTGGGTGCTAACATTTAACATAAAGTTGTTATGTAAGGTGATATATAAAGTATAAATGTACAATTATTTGAACACAATTATGAGAGAAGCTAGGGAAAACGTTAAAAAAGAAGTTAAAAACTAAACAAGAAAAACATATAAAGATTGTTTTAGAAAAAATATTAAAAAATAGAAGAGAAGAAAAATATGTAATGCCATAGAAAGGAAAAGTCAGATTGCTAAAGGAGAAAAGAAGGTAAAAAAAGACGGCAACAATAACACTTGGGCAAGGTTCGAACTCACATGCTTGGCATGAAAACGCACCTTCAGGCTAATTTCAAACCAAAGCAACCATCCAAGCTTTTGACCTGTGGGTGCTACTGAATTACTATAATCATTTCTAAGAAATTTTTATATAGTAATTTATAGTTCACGACGGGGTCAGAAGGTGCTCGATGATACAAGCTAAATTGCCTCCGGATCTTTGGATAAGATACGTATGATGCTCGAGGTGCTTGATGACTCCTTAGTGCTTTTAAAAGATGCCACATGGAGGAAGATTACCATTAAGGAGGGTCAAAGAACTTTGACGAGGTCGAAGGAGTGCAAAACAGGGCTCGAAAGCCCCTTGGAAGAGTCATGCGCCTAAGGCGCTTTTGATTCGCTCTACCATTTCAAGAGCGTGTCAAAACAGCCCCTAGTGGGTCTTTTCTTACATATGGGTCACTTTTGGGCCCTAATTATGTAATATTTAGTCAAACTATAAATGTTTGGTAGCTAGGCTTATTTCCTTAGTTTTTGGATGATATTTTTTACATGATGTATTCATGAGACTCCATAGCAGTGTTTGAGTGCTTGGAAAAGCATGTGTTGAACTTTGCTTAGAAACGATGGTTGTAAGGCTAATCTAATCCCCTTTGCGGTCACTGTAAGATTTAGATGCCTATTGATAACCATTAAGGTAGGTTTTAGGATTTGATACATCATTCGATTGCCCTTTCAGTATCAATTTTGTGTTTATCTTTCTATCCTCGCTTTCCTAACTATCTTTACTTTACACATCTTCGATTTGAGTCCTCGAGGGTCGATTCATATCATTTGGTATCAGAGCCGAGCTTGATCTCATTCCTACGAAGTCAATCTTGGGTTTGCTATCTTGAAAATCAACAAAAAAGAGTTGTCAAAATCAAAAATCACAAAAAAGTCACTATTCACGTGTTTGGTCTTAAGTCAAAATTTGAGTCTTTGATTTTGTATTTTCTTGTATTTCGTGTGTTAGATTTTCATTTCCTAACACTATTAGAGTCCATACATCAAATTCGAGCTAAATCGGAGTGAAATTAAGCCTTATACGATCATTGGAAGCTTGGATTTGAAAAGAAGAAGTTTAAGGTGGGTTGCAATATTTTTAAGGTGTGTTGCTAGATTTGAAGTGTTGGGTGAAGAATTTGTGCAAAATAATATTTAGAATAAGTTTAGAATGTTGAAAAGTGCTTAGGTTCGAAATTTCAACTCATTCCACGCTAAGGAGAAAAAGTTGCAAAAGTTCGTGTTCTTGACATTCTTGAAGAAATTGTTATCTTCAAGAAGAATTTTCCAGCTAACATTAGTTGTTTGATCCATCAAGAAGAAATAAAAGGTGTGGAAAATTATTTGTACTGAAGCATTTCTAAAGGATTCCAAGTATATTTCAAAAGAAAGGACAAAGGGGGGCCAAAAGAGAGGCAAAAATATCATTCCAAGAGGGTTGGCTGATTTGCGCCCCATCTGCCCTTGACCTACGTTGGAACTGCTACAGCATCCCAAACGAATGTCAAACCAGTATGGGGACATCCAGATGCATCCAAGGTGCATTGGGGATGCGCCCAACCTGCTAGAGCAGGTCCCCAAACGCAAATTAACCCCTTCCAACGCAAATCAAGCCTCCAAACACATCTCAAGCTTTTCGATTCCATTTTTCTCAATGTTTGATTCCTAAATTTCATATTTTTGGTTCCTAAACTCTTCTTTTGATTCCTAAACTACTCATTAACTAATAATTCATCTACTAAGTTGATTGACTAGTTCTTGAGTCCTATTTTTTCATCGTCCAATTTCTTTCAAGATATTTTCTTTTTCAATTCTTTGTGGTTTCTTGATTCAGTTCCTTAAATAGTTTTTATTTCTTTGATTCGATCAAACAAGAATCCACTCCGACCACAAAGTAGAGATTGACACTTTATTATCCATCAGAGTATAAGAAGTTTCAGCACTATCGCTCCAATTATAAGGATCACAATGGTGAGCTCATACGAGTGTTGGTGAGGATTTTTACTGCTAATCTTGTTTGTTCATTTTGTAGGTACAAGTAGATATAATGGGAACATGTCTTCGATAGCCTTGTATGATTTTGACTACGACATAGGAAACTATTATTGTGGTGAAGAATGTTATGGCTACGAAGAAGATGGGGATTATGGGGGCTATGAATACAGCCATGATCAAATGTGTGAAAGCGGGAACCAAGGTATGAATGGAGGGTATAGTAGGAGTCAATGTCTTCCTACTCTATCTATCTTCAAAGGAGAATGGGATTCCGAAGTTTACCTTGATTGGGAATGGCAATGTGAAAGAGTCTTCAAGGATAGTGTTAGCGAAGCCGAACAAGCTACATATGCCCTTAAGTACATTCAAGGTCCGACCTTAGCATGGAGTAAACTTTCAAGGACTCCTACCCAAACTTGGGGTGTCTTGAAAGAGTTCTTGAGGCTAATCTATGTGCGAAGAGTTATACAAAGCTTTATAATAGTGATCCAAGAAAACAAGCATGTTCAAGATGGGTAGAGATTTGTGGAGTTTTGAGATGTGTTCTTATACTTGATGATTGGTTTCACGCAAACTACATAACTCCTCTTATGGTTGATTATCTAGGGATACCTCGAGTGTCCAAGCATTTCCCACACGTCTTGGAAGGCTATAGATTCTTTGAGAGCGTAAAGGTTTCCTTCACTCGAGATGGGTACTTTGAGGAAGTGTAGTGTGACATGACCCCCTTCGAACATGGACACTTATGCTTGGGCTCTAATTGGTTTGCATAACATAAGATTCCAACTGTGCAAAATTGGCCTCAAATTGTATTAGAGCAATGGGGGAACCATCTCTTTCCACCTACCCTTCCTAAATCTCAAGGCAATGTGGTCACTTACTCCAAGCCAAAAAGAATTTAGAAACAAAAGATTGAGAGAAGTAAGTGAGTGCAAGGTGGCAACCTAAGAAAGGAAAAATGAGAGGCTTTAAGGAGTGAAGGGGTTGCCACCAACCGGAGCTAACATTGTTTGTCCTTCTTTTAATAAGGACATATGTGTAGGTACCAACATTGTAAGCGAAAAAGAACAAGTGGTAAAATAGAAGATTCCTTTTGAAGAACTTAGGAAGGAAATCCTAATTGAATCCAAAGCTTGTGGAGGACCTTCACACCAAGGTAAAGAAGAATGTGCTCAAGAACTCCATGGTAAAATAGATAACTCTTACACCCATGTGCATGAAAAAGATGATTGTGTGGCTAATAGCCCATTGAGTGTGACTAGTAGCTTACCTACATATGAGTCTAATGATTCTTTACCTCTTGATGATGATGTACCTAATGTGAGTATGGATACACTAGTTGATCCTATTGATGATTGAATTGACTCTTTTTGTAAGATTAATTTGTGTCCACCTAGTGTTGAAGCCATTGTGTTAGATGATACTACATCATCTTGTGGAAATTGTATTGATCAACGTGTGTGTGAAACTAGTCCATCACTTGAGGATGTGCGTAATGTGATTAGAGAACCTTAAGTGAGTGATGAAATTGAGAATGGTAGTCAAGAAAATGGGAGTGACCCTTTGAGTTTGTCCTTTAGTGAAGATCCTCATAGAGATGATCATGTGCTTGAAATATCTTTGACACTTGATAATGGTCTTTTAGAGAATAGACATGCATGTTCTACATCCTCTCCATAGATAGATCCTTCTCTCTTTAAGAATAATATCTTGTTTGAAGATAATGAGATCACTCCTAGTGAATTACCTAGTGGTGTGGATAGCATTGTTGATATGGCTTATCTTGAGGGCTATATTCCATATGACAACCCACTATAGTGTAACAACATTCCTCCTAAAGATGGAAATCACTTCTTGAAATATGAGAGTACTCTTAAGGGAAAGGAATGTGAAGTTTTGGAAAGGAATAATCAATTGGGTGATGATAACTTTGATTTGCTTGAATCTTTAAGAAACCCAATAAGTAATTGTTGCTTAGAAAATAATTATGGATGTGATCCTTTATATGACACCCCACCCTTGTTTTATATTTATAAGGATGAATTCTTACTTCTTGTAAAGGCCTAAGTAATAAACCCTTTGATATTGGTGGTGGTATGTTTCCCCTCTTGAGGATTCCTCCATTGAAAGAGAAAGCATCAATTACTTGGAAATTTCTTCCTCTTCTACTTTGTGTGACCTTATTGTTAATAATACTCATGGTGATGATTTTAAATCTAATAGTAAGTACGTGCATGAGGGTACCTTAGTTGAAGTTGACTTGAGTGATACCTTTCTCTACTCTCCCTTTGCTTTTGATGATGTTTATGCTAATGAGAAGAGTATATATTTTAGTTTGGGTGAAGCTAGTGGGGGAAAAAGAGTATTGTCTAGACCCATGTCTATGGCCACTCTTTCCATTTGACCCCGGTGCCAAATTTGGATATGGTGATTGTGGCACACCCAACTTATTGCTTGGTCCACATGAAAACCAAAGTTTGAATGAGGGTGTTGGTATCCTTCCCTATGATGAAAAGTCTTTCTCGGGGATCCACAATCCACTTAAGGGACCAACATTGTGTAAGGAAAGAACTTCAACCAAGATGAAGGTTTTTTTAAAAAAAAAGAGATACATGAAAAGCACCAAGAGAGTTCACCATTGTCTGTTTCCCTTTTTTACCAAGGTTTCGCCACTTGTAGGTCAAGAAGAGAGTCTTCTATTAAAACTACTTTGAATGAACTCCATTCGTGTGATACCCTTCCTCATTATATAAGTAGGAATGATAACCTCCTACTCAAAGGTGGTATCATTCTTAAGAACCCACGGGCAAATGTGTCATTGTCTCCTTTGGGTGTTGCTTAAAACTTTGCATCCTTGTCTGATACACTTGTGCTTAAGTTGCATGAATCCCAACTTGTGGATGCCAAATTGACTATGTACTTGAAAGGAAGAATTCATATGTGCTTAAATGTCTTGATTCCATCCTTGTGGGCCTTATGTGCTATGTATTTTGAGCCAAATGGCCTTCTTATAGATAATATCACCTTGAATGATGCTTTTACAATTATTTCCTTCCTATACTACCTCTTTGCTTATGATGATATTCATGCTATTATTGGATTTGTTTTGTGTGGAGGTAGGAAACTTATTAATTGGTTCACTTGTTTGAATGACAATGCTATATGGATCTTGTGGACTTTAAAACCAATTGAGGCACCACTTTTGATGTGGTCTCTTGAAGAGGTACAGAAACAATTGTGTCTTATGGCACCTAAGGTGAAGGTAATTTTACCTATTGAACTATTTGATGCCATTATGACTTTTGTGATTTCCTTATCTTTTGATGAAACCCATAGCCAACCCCTTTGTGCATTCTTCGATAAGTTTGCAATGTTTAAAACAGGGGATCCTTGGTTATATCTTAAGTGTTGGCAACCTTGGCATGATGATATGATTATTTGTGTTAAACCTAACCCTCATGTCATGAGGATATTGTATTTTTTTTACCTTTCTTTGGTTTGCAAGGTTTGAATTTAAGGTCGAATCCTTTTCAAGAAGGAGAGGATGATACAAGCCAAATTGCCTCCGAACCTTTGAATGAGATATGTATGATGCTCGAGGTACTTGATGACTCCTTATTGCTTTTAAAAGATGCCACATTTAGGAGGGTCAAAGGACTTTGGCGAGGTTGAAGGAGTGCAAAACAAGGCTCGAAAGCCCCTTGGAAGGGTCATGCGCCCAAGGCACTTTTGATCCACTTTACCATTTTAAGAGCGTGTCAAAACAACCCCTAGTGGGTCTTTTCTTACATTTGGGTCACTTTTGGGCCCTAATTATATAATATTTATCCAAACTATAAATTTTTGGTAGCTAGGCTTATTTTCTTAGTTTTTGGATGATATTTTTTACATGATGTATTCATGAGACTCCATGGGAGTGTTTGAGTGCTTGGAAAAGCATGTGTTAAACTTTACTTAGAAACGATGGTTGTAAGGTGAATGTAATCCCCTCACCCTAAGAGTTAGGTGCCTATTGATAGTCATTAAGGGAGTTTTAGGATTTGATACGTCCTTCGATTGCCCTTTCGATATCAATTTCGTGTCTATCTTTCTATCCTCATTTTCCTATCTATCTTTACTTTCCACATCTTTGATTCGAGTCCTCGTGGGTCGATTCATATCATTGCACTCCAAAAATATGTGTGGGTCCGCCCCTGCTAATAACACATAAAATTGAATCGAACCGACTGATGCATACCCCTACTAGCTTAGCAGATATAGTTTTCAGTCTAGAATCTTTACTTGGTAGAATTTTCTTGGATCGCCAATATGGGATAAAATACTAACAATAGAAGAAATTTATAATTATGAGCTAACATCAAAAGATATGCTTTTAGGAATGTCATTTTTAGATAAACTATACCCACACATAATAACTAAAACATACTGGTAGTTTACAACACCATGTAAACAAAAGGTTAGAGCAAAAAGAGTTACTAATAAAATAAGAAAGAAAACTGATTGGATAAAAAGAAGTGAAAAAATTACGCAAAAACTAGAAACTATAAAAACAACTGAAGATACGATAGAACTAATAATATTTTCAATAAATAAGGAAGAAATGACCATATTTTCAATAGATAAGGTAGAAATAATTAAAAATAAATTAAAACAACTATATAGTGATGATCCATTAAAAGGATGGGAAAAACATAAAACTACTGTGAAAATTGAACTAGTAAATAAAGATAGTATAATAACTCAAAAACCATTAACATATAATTTTGATGATTCAAAGGAATTTAAAATACACAAAGATGAACTATTAGAAAAACAATATATACAGAAAAGTAATAGTAAACACAATAACCCAGCATTTATAGTAAATAAACATAGTGAACAAAAAAGAGGGAAAAGCAGGATGGTTATTGACTATAGAAACCTACATGCAAAAATAATAACATATAATTACCCAATACCAAACAAGATATTAAAAATAAGACAAATACAAGGATATAACTATTTTAGCAAGTTTGATTGTAAGTCAGGATTTTATCACTTAAAACTAGAAGAAGAATCTAAAAAGTTAACTGCATTTACAGTACTACAAGGCTTTTATGAATGGAATGTACTACCATTTGGATATAAAATTGCACCAGAAAGGTATCAACATTTTATGGATAACTATTTTAAACAATTACCTAATTGTATAGTATACATAGAGGATATATTATTATATTCAAAGACTAAAGAGGAACATCTAAAATTAGTAGAATAATTTATAAATATAATCGAAAATTTAGGAATAAGCCTAAGTGAGAAAAAGGCAGAAATAATGAAAAATCAGATAGAATTCTTAGGAATACAAATAGATGAAAACAGAGTAAAAATACAACAGCATATACTACAAAAGATAGTAAATTCAAAAGAAGAGTTAGATACAAAAAAGAAATTACAGTCATTCTTAGGATTAGTAAACCAAGTAATAGAATATATGCCAAAACTAGCAGAAAATTTAAAACCACTACAGAAAAAGTTAAAAAAGGATGTAGGATATAATTACAATGAAGAAGATAGAAAACAAGTACAAAATAAAATACTTTGTAAAAAAATACCTAAATTACAATTTCTAGATGAAAACAAGAATTTTATATATCTAGTAGAAGCAGATGCAAGTGAGTACAGCTACGGAGGAGTACTCAAATACAAATATGAAAACGAAAAAATAGAACATCATTGTAGGTATTATTCGGGAACATTTAATGAAACAGGAATAAAATGGAAAATAAATGGGAAAGAATTATGTTCATTATATAAATGTTTATTAGCATTTGAACCATTTATCGTATACAACAAATTTATTGTGCGAACATATAATACACAGGTACGGTGGTGGCTAACTAATAAAATACAAAATTTAGTTACAACAAAAGAAATATGGAGATTGGTGTTAAAATATATTAAATTTTATATTTACAGTTGAAATAATTAGTACTAACAAAAATGTTATTGCAGACTACATATCAAGACAAAGCTACACAGACTGATATAACAGAAAAAAATACACTAGAAGAAGTACTCAAAACCCTAACTATACTTTCACTAAAAGTGGACAGTATGGGCAATGACATAGAAAATCTAAAGACTAATGAAGATAAACTGAAGTCTAAAGCTATAAGTCAACAGCATGACTATAAAAATGCAGAGCTATCGATCGGAAGACATAAAAAATCCAGAGCTAAAAGGAGACGTTGGGATACTCCATAAAACCCATAACCTTTATCAATCTACAGCTGCAGGTACAAGCAAAGGAGTTAATAAATAAGGATTGAACCCGAACAAGATATTTGATAAACCATTTATACCAAAAATACAAAAAGACCTTTTATTCGTACCCCCACAAACTACTACATATTTAGAAAGTCTAAACCAAGATAAAAAAGCCTATAACCATATAACCAGATCATATATAGAAAATATCCACAAAATACAAACTTACCTAAACCTCAAACCCAGAGCCACAAATATCCAAGAACCAAACCAAGACTATATAACCCAAAAGTTACACGGATACAACAAGCTAATTGCACTCCCAAAGATCAGTACAAACCTAGTTAAAACTTGTTTCAGATATGGATTACTTAATACCATATATACCCAAGATGGAAGTGAATTATCAGCTATACGAAAAATATACAAAGCATTTATAACCGACAAAAAGATAACCAAAGGAAATTTATTTTTCATAAAATTTTATACTGCGCCAACAGAAATATTATATGATGAAATCAAACCAATTATACAAGTTATAAAAATTGGATTGACCAGAGATATGATCATACCAGAAGACATTGGACAGCAACCAAAAATACCAAAAGTAAAGATACCAGATTTCTACGCAAACAAGCAAATTATTGGAATATCTACGATTATTCAAGAACTAGCAAATAATTATCTCAATGGAAACCTAATATGGAGCTATTATTCAAGAGATCAGTTAATGATTTAGTCAAATTTAAGAACGCTAAGACAATCAGATATGGAAGAAGTTCAGAAGTGGATAATGACATTACTTAACCCAGAAAGACAACCAACTACAAGAGCAATTAAGAAAGGATTCATTTTAGAAGAATTATTGACCAGATACTGTAAGTTAATAGGACACAAATACCCATATCACCTATGTTCAAGATGCAATAGAGAAGATAATGTTATCCCAGAAGTCCAACTAGAATAAGAGAATCAATCAAGGCAGATACAACAAGACCAATGACAAAGAAGATAGAGACAACTACAATAAACGGAGGAAAATCAACTAAGAAGATAAGGATGGAAAAAGCCAGCCAATGAGAAAATAAAGAAGATTCCCCGACAAGATAAAAAGTTACGAAAGAGACATGTACATTAATTATTGCTTAGTTTTTCAGCACTTTTTCTAAAGTTAATTTTACTTTTTGTAAAAGGAGGACAAATGTAAAGTAGGAATAGTTTACGTAGGAATAGTTTACCCGCTTTTTAGATTATAAATAGGTAGGCCATTCGACAATCTAAGGCAAGTCTTTCTACGGAGAGCAAGCCTTCTTTGTAAACAATCAAAAATTCTCTCAAATATCCAATAAGATATTTACTTTTATACTCAGATATGGATGATCAAAGCTCAGAATTATCAAATCTACAAGAACAGGTATTTTCATTTATGATTATGAATAGCTAAGTCCATTAATTTCTAACAATCATGATATGATAAAATAAGTTCATATTAGTTACTATATAGTAGCACTATTCAAAGAATAATATGTTGCAAAGTTTATTAGCAAAGAGGAAAAGGAGAAAGTTTCCAAAACTATGTCATCCTAAATGTGAAATCGGTAAGGCAGAGAAGACGTGATAGAGTAGTAACCAGAGTTGAGGCACTGTTTAGGGAAAAAGTACCCGAACGTACCATGCTAATAGTGACAGAGGAACATAGTTATTTAAGAATATTCTGGTATATAGTAATCTAAGATGATCATATTTTATTATGTATATGATTGGAAGGAATACTTTGGAACTGAGCATCATTTGAAAATGACAACCTACTTATCTAATGAGATGATTAATAAATTTAAGATACTTGTTTTGTATGTACTTAAGGATATAGAAATAATAGATCTAAAGAAACTTATATGGGAAAAGATATTTAATTTTGAGGATGAAGAGTTATTAAATCTAGAATGGATAGAATATGAATTAGAAGATATAGACTTACATGATGATAGACAATATTATTCAGATTGGTATTACTAAGATTAAAAGGATAAACTACGAATACTTAGAATATTGGAGAAAAGATATGGAAGAAATAAAATTAATAGAAATGCTAATGAAAAAGAATTTAATTAAATACATGAAAACAAAAGATATGGAACATATAGAATACCTTAAGAATAATATAGAAGAATTAATAAGATTAAAACAAATAACAAAGGAATATTATGATAAGCATTTAATCAAACATGAAACCAAACATAAAATTATACATTAGGTATCTAACCCCCCAATTTGTGGTGCGGTGAACGTACATGAGCGTACTTAATTAATTTCATGGATATATATATATATATATATATATATATATATATACTAGTTTAGGTGTACGCGCTTCGAGCGTGTACACTAAATATGATATTTTCTTTAAATAATAAAGATGAATACAATAATTAAATTTAACATTTTTTGGAGAATTTATTTAATTAAACCTAACCTTTACCAAAAAAATTGTCAAAGTGATCGACATTCATTTATCACCTGTAAACTGCAACAAATAATACGATGAACAAAACAATATAATTAAATCTAACATTCACACAAAAATTTTCTCAAAGCCGTCTAACACTCATCTACCACCTATAATCTATAACAAAATAATACGATAATAAAGATATCAAAATAATACAACTAAACTTTACATTTACACAAAAAAAAAATCTCAAAACAGAGATATAAAAATAATACAATAAAACCTAACATTTACCTAAAAAAATTTATCAAAGTCGACTGACATTCATTTACCACCTGTAAACTCATCATGTAAACTGCAATAAAATAATACAATATTGATCACAAAACTTCAATTTTGATGAAATTAATTCTTGTCTGAGCAAAAATTTTGACTCTAAAGAATAACTTGAATGAAAACAAAGAAGACATATATATACATAGACATTGAATTCTATTATGTTGACAAAAATAGTAAAGAAGTTGAGGGTTAGAAAATTAAGCATCCACCAATCTAGATATGCAACCGAATCAAGTTAGATGAGCATCAATCATATTTTTTTCAATAAGTAAACCGATTTCGTCTCTAGTTTAACGTGCATCTTAATATTTATAGAAGTATTTTCTTAATAGAGTCCTATTTTAGGAGTATTTTCTATCCTATTATAGATATAGATCATAGATTATAGATAAGATTATTTCTTTTTTTTGGATTGAATATGAACGTGTATGTTATAATTTAGTTAAAATAGGATTTTGATTTTTGTGTACATAAAAGAAAAATAAATTATTTAAATTACCTTCACACAAATTATACTCTTCAAAGGATTTTGTATCTAATACTCTAATATACGTTTTGTTTTTTACTTTTCACAATTTTTCCCACTTTGAGGTTTTTCATTAGGACACCTTTTTTTTTCTTTTTTATACTCTAATTTATGGATTCATATTGATTTATTGGTTTTGCAAAGAATTTTTGTTTTTGTTTGTTCAAATTTAGTTAGAATAGGATATTGATTGTGCATTTGTACTGTCGGCCAAATTTATATTAATTTATTGGATTTGTAATTTAAATAGAAGATGTGAAAAGACGATTTTATCTAAAGGGGAACTTTTAATGAATGGTAAAAATTTCAAATGTAATTTATAAGGCCCTTCACACTTTTGTGTGTGTGTGTAAAACAAAAACTAAAAGCATCAGTAGAAGTCAAATGTCAGACAAATAGAAAATCATATGGCAGTTTTTAAGATAAAACTTGATAGTATTGTAATAAAAAATTTTAATTAAAGGATATTAAAATTTAAATCTGATTAAGAAACAACAAATCTCAACTATGTTCATTCCTGAGCAGGCATCATGGATGATTAGGAAAATACTGAGTATGAGGAAATATGCTCACATAATAAGGGTGGCAAACAACACTACTTTTCCAAGTGCTGCATAATGGAGTTTTAAAGATCTCTAAGGCTTATACACTATTAAGAGGAGGGATATCGAAGATGGACTGAAGAAATCTAGTATGTAATAGTTGTGCAGAACCCAAATAGGTGTTTATATTATGGCACTACAAGAAAAGTGCTTATTACCTGGGGATCTTACCTAGGGAACAATATCGCAGGAAATACATATGGATTTACCTATGAAATTTTTAAATTGCTAAACATTAAAATATATTACCTGTGAACTATATATTTACAACAAATTTTGCAGGTAAATTTTGGTGCGATATTGCACAAATTTCGTACTTGCGACATTACCTGAGAAAATATATCGGCAGGTATATTATCTCTAAGTAAATCCGCAGGTATGTGGACAAATATATATATATATATATATTTTAAATCCATAGGAAAATTCCCAGGTAATTTATCCTATGAATTTATGTTGAGATATTTTGGTGGAAATTTATCTGGAGCATTTTATTACCTGAGAATTATTTGCTGTGAATTTACCTGGGGATTTATTTTTGAGAATTTACCTACGAAATTATTACATGAGAAATTATTGGGGGATTGTGTTGCTATAAATTTAGCTGAAAATATTTCTTGGAAATTTACGTAGGATTTTTGTGACTTAAACAATTTAAATAGGAAAAGGATAAACTTGAAGAATGAAAACATAAAATTAAAAAAATTAGGCATTAAATTGATGGACACATATAATCAAACAAAAGATGCTCAAGGAAATTAGTTTGTTGACATAGATGGTACCATAGATGTATTTGAGCTAAATAAACCTTAGCTTAGCTCGTTATTGAGATTGAAGAATTAATGGTTATCAAAGAAATTAAAGAGGTGAAATTTCATCGGCCTAAGATAGGGAAGAATGACTTAGGGCTCAAATAGAGTGCTTTTCTATTGGTTTCTACAAGTTGATTTCAATATTATTGTAAGGCATCATGTTAAGCATGACAATATAATAGCAAGCAATGTACATTTAGGAGTCATTGGGTATGAGATGTAAGGTATAATAATCACGACATAAAATAAAAAAAATTATTTTATTTTTATTGAATTGAAAGTATTAGGTAGTTTTGAAATTATATACATAATTAAACAAAAAAATGTATGAAAAATATATAAGTTGAAACAAGAATTTTGGACAAAAACGTGAAAAGCTATTCATTCCCTCCTTTTTCCCCCATTGACTGCTCATTCTCACACTAGACTCTCCACCTTCCAAATCTTCCATTTTCAATTTTCATTTTTCTTTTCTGAAGAATGAGACACAACTTTCAATTCTCTAAGCAGGCAACGAGAAGACCCAGAATCAAAGTCTCAATTGCTTGCAGAGATATTCGAAATCAGAGGTTAGTCTGCAATACAATATTTCAAATTTTAGTTTCTTTAACTTCTACTGTAAATTCCATACTTTTTTCACTTGCAAATATCCCCACTTGATCATTTTGAAGTGAAAGGTTCTGGTTTGTGTGTATCTGACTTTCATCAACTGATGATATGGATTGCTTCACTTTGATGTGCTTGGTAGTGTGAGTAGATAATCTCTTACTGCTTTCATATGATTGAACTGACTTAAAAGAAGTTTACTCTATTTTGGAATCTTTTTTATTTTCTTATTTTTGTACTTCTTACTCTTTTTTTCAGTCGCAGTGGGATTGTCTACGGGTTTGATGTCATTATGGTTGTGGAGTTGCTTTATGGAGTTGTTTAAATTTATACGAATTTTAATTTACCTATGATATATGATATTTGTTACAAATATTTGATTGTGGTTCTCTAATTTTGCAATCTTTCGGTCCTCTTATTCTCTTATGGTTCAGTTTTTTCTTACTGAATATTTAATCACTTAATTTTATTATTGAATATTTTTGTGTTAACTTTTAAAGTATTTGAATGTTGGAAAGAGCAATCGCTATATGAAGTATTCACAGAAGCTCATTTATATGATATTTATTACAAATATTTGATTGTGGTTCTCTAATTTTGCAATCTTTCGGTCCTCTTATTCTCTTATGGTTTAGTTTTTTCGTACTAAATATTTAATCACTTAATTTTATTATGGAATATTTTTTTGTTAACTTTTAAAGTATTTGAATGTTGGAAAGATCAATCGCTATATGAAGTATTCACAGAATCTCATTTAATTGCATCAACATGAATGTATCGTTGTTCTTCCTCTTTTATACATTTTGGCTTTTCGTTGAATGAAACTCTGGTTGGTTGATCAAAATTGATATTAAATGTGACGCTTCTACTTTTTAAACCTTTTTCTTTTTGTTGAATTATGTGAACTGTCTCATCTAAATGGTTAAACCATTAATGAATGATTTGTTTATATATTTTTATTAGCAGTCGCTATAAGAGAAGCATTAGCACTGTAGTTTAGCTTTTTCTTGTTTTCACCTTTCCTTGAATCTTGGAACCTTTCCAGCAGTGTGGTTTTAAAGGTTTCTAATTCTCATCTCAAGTTTCAGAATATCAATTATTTCAAATTGCCTGCTTTCTTTCTTCTGGTTGATTTTTTGGTCAAATAGTAAAGTTTTTCCATTTAACCCAAAGTGCCAAATTACAAACCTGTCAGTCTTTTTGGACTCAAGCTGGCTACATATGATCCTATAAGTCTAAACTTTTCAGTCTCAAAGCTGCTTACATTATATCTAAACTAGCTTTATAAGATAAAGACATACAAATAGTTATCTAGCTAGGATACAAATTCATTTGTTGTAGCATTGATCCCATTTAGGATGTTGTTTCCCTACAATATGGAGTTGCAGTGCTATTTCATAAAGTCTTTGTATGGTCTCTTTGCCTGATTCCTGAACCGTTTAGCATTTCTTTCAGCTTAGATTTGATAAACTAGTACAGCATAGCAGAATCTAAGCAATTTTGCTTGAGGTCTATTCTTACTGATCCTCGTAGTTAGCCATGCTACGTCATGATTCCAGCCTCATATGGTCCTATAGCCTAGCCCTTTTAAGAGCTCTATCCATATTCTTGTAGAATAAGGACAATTAAAGAATAGGTGGTCAAGATTTTCTATTATCTTCCCTTTCCACAACACATAGTCTGTAGTCATTGGTTTTTACCCACTGCAGTATTCTATCAATCGTATTTAACCTATTATGCAAAGCTAACCATAAAATGAATTTTTGCCTGGGGAGTTGACCTTGAACTAACACTTGTCTACTCCATTCAACTTTAGGATACTAAGGCATCATTCTCAGGTAAATTCGGTGTTTTCTTCAGTTGTGTATATACAAGTTGTTGTCACCTCCAGTGCTTCCAGTGAATCTTTGCTCATTTATAAAGTTTTAGCAAGACTAGTACTTAAAAATTCTACATTTGGACTTTCACTTTCAAGTTTGATACTATCTGGCAAGTTGAGGTTGTTGCCACCTTTGTCATTGTTATTTTTGCTCTCTTGTGGCACCATTTCCTTAACTATATATGGCTTATCTCCATCTTTATCCAACTTTCTGTTTGAAGCCTCAACTTTTTTGCTTATTTATTTTGATTCCATTAGAGTCTCCCTTTCTCTGATAGTTCCATCACTTGAAGCTGAAGAAGATTAACTTTGGGTTCTAGATGCAGTAACTTCTTTTGTCATAAGCTTCCTCCTGTATAAAAATTCTGAAGTTGGTATATTGTTATCATCATCTGATGATTTTACAACTCTCATTTCACAATCTGGAATTTTGCCATCTTCTATAACCTCATTATATTTCTGCAAAAATTCACAAGATTCAAAGGCGTTAATCTTTTTGTGAGTTCTAGACAACTTTCCCTAAACTTTCTACTGTATAATCTATTTCACTCCTTGGATTCACACTTTTTGGATTTTTCACCTTATGCCATCTAGCTACCCTTGGCTCCCTAAAGTAGATGAAAGTGCTACGCTTAAACTACAAATTGGTAAATCTCTTCCAAGCTCATAGCTGAACAAAATGAAGTGGAGCGCAAAGGATAATATCTGAATCATCTTTTATACATCTAGAATTACTAATTTTTCCAGAGTTCTTAGACAAAGCTACAATCAACTGTTTAAGCAAGTTGAGATCCCTATAAATACTTGAAAGAGCAGCAGGAGCAAGTGAAATTAGAATTCCTTCAGAAATATAAATTGCTATAGGGAAAAGAGTTCTATCCACAACCTAATAACTTCTAGCAGAAAGCACATACCTTGACAACCAACGGGACAAAAATGCAACATGCTCCAAATTGTCACCTCTTCCTACAAAATATTTCATCCTGGAATGGTAACTAACATTCATTTTATGCGCTCTAATAACTTTATGAGCCCCACAAAGAGTTTTTCCCACTTTAACAGAATCAATACCCTTAACAGGATCATTAGATCTGCAACACACTTCTTGTGACCAATCTTTTTCCCTTAAATCAAGCACGTGAAAATATTTTTATTGAAGGGTGACAGTGAGACTTGAATTTATGACCTCTATTTGTAATGGTATCAAGTTGGATTGTATGAAGCACCTCATCTAAAGATCTAAACTAGTAAAGAGGAGACACTTGTATATAATTATTTTAGTTTTGCAACACTATACTTTTACCTATTTCTGACTCATAACAACCTTGCATCAATATAATTTACATGTTTTATGAGATTATTCAGCTATTCTACTTAATATATCTTATCTTTAAAGTTAAATATGTTGGTCGAACATGATTTTCTAGAATAACTTTGTGATGTTTTGATACAAAATTAAAATTGTTGGTCGAACATGAGTTTGTAGATTAGCTTTGTGATGTTTTGATACAGAATTCATCTTTTATTTTTACATTCTTTAGTCGAAGTAACATGTATATTTTGATTGAATGAAAAATTACTTCAAATATATTTGTTCTTAGAAGAGTGAACTTTTATTAAATAGGAAATTATTCAGTGCCTAAATTTTATCGTTATGTGTTTAAATATATGTGTTATCTTTTGGTTCAAAAAATAAATATTTTCGAGCATTGAAAATGAATTTACAAATAGACTTTTTTCTAGTAAAGTGGCATATACAGATGAATTTATAAAACACGTGGAAGTTTTCATTAAATTTTCTTCCAGTAAACCAAAGTACTTGTCCGAGATAGTCATAAGGTGTCCTTGTAAAATTTATAAGAGCGTGAAGCATTTGACACCAGATAAAGTTAATGTGCACCTTTTCAAAAAAGGTTTCACTCTAGGATATTGGTATTGTACGTCACATGACGAGGAAGCTCCTTCAATTACTTTTAATAAACAAGTCCATTCAAGTGATTCCAGTAGTCGTCAAGGATATAGTTTTGACATGCCTTCAAATAGTCAAAGTAACATTCTAGTGAAAGTCTCTGAACACATAAATAGGTATCAAGGTATGGTTTATGATGTTGATGGTATAGAGCTTGATCATCATGTTGAACCTATTGTAGAAGAGTCTCCAAATATGGGTGCTACCAAATTTTATGAGATGTTGAATTCAGCTCAAGAACCCTTATGGCTCAGATGTAAATATTCAGAGTTGTCTACAGCTGTTACAATGATGATTATAAAATTTGAATACAATATGTACCATGGTTGTTTTAATGCAATGGAACAATTAATGAAGGATACAAGCTACCCGAATAATAAGATACCTCTTGATTACTACCAGGCAAAGAAGTTAGTGGCGGGGCTTGGTTTAACTAGCCAAAAGATTGATTGTTACGTTAATGAATGTATGTTGTATTACAAGGTTGATCAAGAGATAATAGAATATAAGTTTTTAAGGAACCTCTCTATAAAGAACACATAGGAAAGAAGGTTAGCAAAAAAGTTCCACACAAGACTATGCATTACCTGTCATTTATTCCTAGGATTTAATGACTATACACTTTAACTCGATCTGCAGAGCACATGAGGTGGCACTCTGAAAATCACAGGGAAGAAGGTGTTTTGTGTCACTATTCAGATGGAGAAGCATGAAAAAATTTTGACTGAACCTATCCAGACTTTGATTTAGATCCTAGGAATGTTAGCTTGGTCTTTGTAGCTCGGTCTTTGTTCTTATGGTTTTACTCCTTATAGCCAGTCAGCATCACCGTACTCTTGTTGGCCCGTGATTGTTACTCCTAATAATCTTCTTCCTAATATTTGTATGTCTGTCCTATGTTTGTTTTTAACATTGATTATTTCAGGTCCTCACAATCCGAAGAATAAAATTAATGTGTATCTTCAACCATTAATAGATGAGTTGTTATAATTATGGATAGATGGTGCACTAACTTATGAAGTGTCGAAGAAGCAAAATTTCCTCAAGCGAGCTACATTGATGTGGATAATTAATAATTTTTTTGCTTATGGCATATTGTCGGGATAGAGTACAACAGGTAAATTAGCATGTCCAATTTGCATGGAACAATCAAAAACTTTTCATTTTATAAATGGAAGAAAAGTTACTTGGTTTGATTGTAACCATCAATTCTTGCCTCTCAATCGTAAAATTTAGAAGAAATAAGAATTCTTTTTATAAAAGAAAAGAGGAAAAGACTAGGCCTCCTCCTAGGTTAACTGGAGATTAAGTGTGGGAAAAAATGAGAGGGTTTCCTAAGATCTCTAAATCTGATCCACACAAATTTTATGACTATGAAAAATCACATAATTGGACCAAAAAAAGCATTTTTTGGGACTTTTCATATTGGAAGATCCATCTAGTTCGTACCAATATTGATGTAATGCATACAAAGAAGAACTTCTTTGACAATATTTTTCATATTTCATGGACAACAAGGAGAGGACAAAGGATAATGAGAAGGCAAGAATGGATTTGAAAGTGTATTATCAAC
>NC_061112.1:74193499-74263962 GCF_002878395.1 Capsicum annuum | reverse complement strand
ATTATTTTGAATCGTATATCTAATGTAGAAACAAAAGAGTTGGGCGTAATGATGATTTCGTTGAAAAAAATACAACTCACCCAAATCTATCAGTCTTTAATTATTCTAGCTAAAGTCATGGTAAGAAGGATTGTGATATCTGATGGCTATATGATAAAGAAGTTGTTGCAACACAATTGCATGTTCTTACAAACTATGATGAGGTTAAGCCTTTTCTCAAGTAAGTATCATCCATGGTGTTCATTTAATTATTATATTTGGGTTGAAACTAATGTGCTAACATAAGCACATGCAGTTTATATAAGCAAATCCTGAGAGTTACTTACAGTGATCTCACTGATGATGTCATGGATAAATAAATTGAAGAAAACTTTCTACGATGGTTCAAATATTATGTATAAATCAATTATTTTAATAAACGACATATCACTTAAAATGCATAGCTAATATACTTTCATTATTTGATAGGTAAATAGTTATCCACAAGAGATGTCGCAGAATCCATATTTACAAAACTTAGTAATTAGACCATTAAAAAAGGTAAAGTCTTTGGCCTGTTTATTTGGTGAATGGATACAAGTTTCATACTTCTTCTTTGGGTGAAGAAAAAAGTACATATAATAGTGGGGTGTGTGTTAGTGGCATAGGACAAGATGACATTATAAGTGAATATTATGGTGTTCTTAAGGAGATTATAGAATTCGAATGGCCAATGAATTCATTTATGAAGTTAATTTTATTTTATTGTGAGTGGTTTGATCCCTCAAAACATGGTATGAAAGTTGATAGTCAATTTGATATTGTCGAGGTTCGAAAATGAAAAAGATATTCTAAATTTGATCCTTTTATCTTTTTCAAAACTGCAACTCCAGTTTATTATGCAAATCATCCTAAAAAAAAGAAAAGAAAATAAGGCTAATTGATGGGTAGTTATAAAGACAAAGCCAAGAGGAGTTGTAGATACAAGATACAATTTGAAAGTTGCTTACTAAGAGGAGCAATCATGTGTTAGCACAAGTATAGAGGATGACCCAATTGATTACGTGATGACCAAGATGATGGTGAAGAGGTTGATGGAAGTAGTTTTCAAGTTGTTGTCAATAAAAACGAATGTGATTTAATAAAAGAAAGAGATGAGGATATATCAAATAAAGAAGAGGAAGGTGATGAGGAGACATCAAGTGAAGAAGCTAATGATGAAGAGGGGGAACAAAGTGAAGAAGAAGACTTTTTTGATAGTAATGATTCATCAAGGAACTTTCATACTCAAGAAGAAGGTAAAGATGAATATAAGGAGGATTGAGAATATTAACTTGTCGATTTATTTTGTCAATGTACAATACTATATTGGATTAAAGCTACTGTGATTTTTGTCAAAGTTATTGTTATTTTACTTTGACTTATCATCATTACTAAAAATGACATGAAATTATTTTTCCTACCGCCTCCCCTCCCCCCCCCCCCCCCCCCCCCTCCCCCACTTATGTTTTCTCTTTTCCTTAACTAGTAAAGGGTGTTAAGCAAAAGTACTTTCAACTTTGATGCCTACTGTTTCAATTTTTTAATGTTGCTTTATTTATCTTCTTCAAAGATTTGATTGAGCATGTATTGATAAGTGAGTAAATTGCTGAAAAATATTATTCTCTACAAGTGAGTATAATTATAAGTAAGACAAAATGATTATCACTACATTTGTTCATGTGTTGTTCATTAATTACATCGCAAATTATTTTTTTTGTGTTTTTTATTTGCTGCAGATGCTAGGTGTATGATCTAAAAGACATGGACATCCTAATGGAAAAGAAGGGAAGTCAATTAAAAAAAAAAAAGAAATAGATAATAGAGAGAGACAAACAGTTCAATTGCCTCTCATTATTCCGTCAGGATCCTTTCAATCTCATACTTGTTCACTTCATGTTAATAACTCTTCCTCACATCAACCTAATCCTGAAGTAAATCAATCTCATACTATAACAATGTTGTACCTCTCATAATACATCACAACCCCTCTATTCTCATATTAGTCTCACTTAGCCTTGGGATCAACCAACCCCAACCTTCTATCATTGAATGTCAACCTTAATCTAATCAGTTCCAATCGGTTCATAGGACTCCAACCACCTCACCCAATATAGTTGACAATGTAGACGATGATAATCAAATATGGATTGTACCTGAAAAGGATGGGTAATACATCCGACCTTTAATAATACATATATTTAGGTGGACTATTTATATGTGCACATCTTTGATAACTACTATATGTAATGTAGGTTTGATCCACACAAGGTAGTTATTGATGGTATTGCTAACTGCATTCGGAGTAAATTTGAATTGGCTAGACCTTCATGGAAGAAGTTTTCTGAGTCTACTCGAGAGATGTGGTTTGAGGAATTCAAGTTAAAAAATTATACATTTTGATTCATGCATAAATATAATTGTGGGACTATATGGCTAATATGGTATTCATTTGATATTTGCAAAATAAAATTAAATGGCTTCCTCACTATAATAATGCTATATGGTCTAATTTTAATAAAAAGGCAGCTTAAAAATGACAACTTTTTCAAGATGTTAGAAAAAATTGTCTTTGAAACCACATTGGATGGGAGATGCAATATTCAAGGAGATGAAGGTGCATTGGGAGTCTGATGAGTTCAAAACAAAGTCTAAACAAAATAAAAAAAATCGTGATTCAAGTACCCATGCATCACTTCATAGAGGTGGTTGTGTACCTCATAAAGTGATCTATAAGAGAATGGTAATTACAAATCTTTTTAACTGTATTTCTTTTAAGAAAATAATATCATATTCAACATTGATAACACATATATTTTTTTTTTGAATTTAGAAAGAAGCTATTGAAAAAAGATCCTTCAGTTTTAGAATTTTATTTTTGAACTCATCGCAAGAAAAGTGATAAAAATTGGGTAAATGAGAAAGTTGAAGCTACTTATGTAAGTGTCATTTACTCTATTTGCTAGTTGTTTGTTCGGTTTCAGAATATTTTCTCACTCTTTTCTTTATGAGATAATACAGCTCCTTGAATTTCAAAATTTCTTTCTAGCTTTGTTTGCTAGTTATTTGTTCTATTTCAAAATCTCTGAGATTGGTGTTGGTTATCTGCTCTTTAAGTCAGTTCTTTGATATAGATATTATGACAAAAAAATGCTAGTCTCGTCATCAAGTTCAGCTTATTATCCACCCCCTCATTACTACCTTATGAGTCCAAACAGTCTCCTCATTCACAGATATGTGCATTCGCCAATTTTTTCACAATGCCTCCTCCAATGTTCATTACCTTGTTGCCCCCAACTAGTTGTAAATTACTCGAGTCAGTTGTGCTACGCACCCCAGCTAGATGTAAACATTGTGATCCCATGGTGTAACTCCTTGCTGCTACAGGTGCATCTTTTGATCCCATATATATGTTACCCCCAGCTTCAAGTGGATTTTTTGATGTTCTCAAAGTTTGTGTCCACTTATAACAAGATTTTTGGAGCCATTCAAATCTCCCCCACCAGCAATTAAGACATGTCTCGAGCTTGCAGTTTTGTTAGTGCTAGGTGGTTTTGTAGTTCTAATTCTCATGAGGGTCTTTATTCTGTCAGTTCTTGTTTTGACTAGCTTTTTACCCCTACTTAGGATCAAAGGCAGCCTCTTTAAAGGATGTAGGTTCAGAGATAGCTGGATAGGATGTTATGTTCTGCCTCTAGGAGGGAAACAAATGAGAGTAAATCAGATGACCAGACATAGGACAAGTGCAAGTACTCCCCTTAGGTTTAGTTACATAATCTGGCAACCATAGAGGAGGCTTTCTAGGTCTAGCAGATCTTTTAGAAGGTTCGTTGTTACTAGAATAGGCCCAAGACTGCTCAGGCACAAGTTCTCAAGAATAATCTAACTAGAATCAGAAATATGGAATTCTCCGGTAGATAGGAACTACTAATAGGAGAAGTTTCTTCAAGAAAGAGATTTGAGTCTTGTATGGGGTGAAAGATTACAACCTCTGAGAGTGTGTTGTTGTCAATAGCACCAGTTGATAGGAAATCTAGAATTAGAATATGGAAAGACAGGATCAGGAGAAGTCAGCATGTGCTTAAATGGAATATCATATGTCTATTGACAAGAAATTTCCTGGAATGAAGATCATACAACACAGAGACTTTTTGTGTTGAAGAATATCCCATAAATACAGAAGGGATAATCCTGGAGAAGAATTTATCTAGTTTTCTAGGAGATGCAGCATAAGACAGAACCAAATACCTTGAGATGTGACAAATATGAAGGATGCAAATAAAACAGTTCAAAGAGAGATTTAAACTTGATAACCCCAGAAGTTAGTCTATTAATAATGTAGATAGCAGTAGAAACATACTAACCCAAAAACTTTAAAGGAACAACAACTTGAAATCTAAGAGCTCTATCCATCTCTAAAATAGTTGTGCTTTTTTTCAGCAATGACATTCTATTTTGGTGTGTATACACAAGTGATTTGATGTAAAATGCCAAGACCAGATATTAATGCTTGAAATTCATGGCTGAAAAACTTGTTGTGATTATCTGTTCCTAGAGATTTTACTGAAGTGGATAAAAAAATCTTACTTTGAAGCATACATCTTTTAAGTTTAAAGCATACATTTGTAACTAAAGGTCTAGGAAGGTTTCAATGAGTTCTAACATTAGAGCTTCGGTAAGTTTGAACCGTTAAGCATATACTAAAGCTCACAGCTGTATTTTAGGAGCCCGTTGCTATATTGCTAAGAGCTCCTTGCGAATCTACATCTTCAAGACCATTCTCAAGTGCTCTAACTAATTTCTCGAAGTGATTCTTAGTCACACTAGTCAGACCAGTAAGATTAATACAAAAATCATCAAATGTTTTAGAATTACCTTCTTCAACATTCCGGTAAATCTCCAGCTCCTTCTCTGCACAAAGGTGAAGCCTTTCAAAACTAGCCTATAACTAGCCTTGCAAATACTCAAAAAACTACCCTTTTATATGTTCCTCGTCAGGAAAGTAAAAACCATAAGCATAAGTCCACTTCAACACCCTTCTACATTGCACAATCTACTTCCAGGCATCTAATATAAACTTCAATTGTGTCTCTGGTAAGAATTGCAATTTAATCAGCACTTTAACATTTACTTCCCCTATTCTCCTCAAATTTATGCAACTTTTTTCTTTGACTTCTCATTAGCAGCCTATCTCTCGTAATAATGTATATACTTCTCAATAGATTGATTTGCCATTTCTTTCTTTAGCACATCTTCATTCCTTGACGTGTACTTGTTATATAGATTATACCATGAGTTTAGAATTGAGGCATAGCCAACAGAATTGATACTTACAAGGGTCTCAAAGGTATGGATTGTACTTGTCCTTGTCATGTTGTTTAATACTTTTTTATGCTAATAATATATTTTTTATTACTTTTTATGGCTTGAATTAACAACAGAATAAACCATCGTATTATTTATGCTAATAATATATTTTTTAGTACTTTTTATGGCTTGAATTAACATATCCGTATACAGAATGAGTTTGAAAGAAAGAAACAATAAATATTAGCTGCTCAAAGTGCATCAGTTGTGGAAGGAGAAACTAATTCAGCTAGTCAGCCTTCTCAGTTAAATGAAATAGATATCTGGGTGCAATTTGCTGGTGGAAAGAAAAAAGGAAGAGTCAAAGGTCTTGGCTCCCTGGGTCAAAGTGTAAAGACATCTAAGAAATCAACATCAACTTTGTCAAAAGAAATTGATGAGATGATTAAGTCTCAGGTTGATGCTTTAAATGTTGATTTGTATTCTCAGTTGCAGAATGAGCGACACAAAAATAAGAGGATAAGAAAGGAATTGGACTTGTTGATGAAGCATGTATATAAGAAATCATCATCAAATGATGAACGCCCATCTCAAAAAGACAATCAAGCTTATGAAGATAAAAGTGATGATGACTCTAACGACGTGAATGAAAGTGATTCTAATTCTGATAACGTGAATGAAAGTGATTCTGACCCAGATGGTTAGTAGTTTATTGAGGGTTCAAGTTTGAAATATTATGTTATGGATCATTTAAGAATTATACATTATTGATGTGGATGTTATGAATTATGGTTTTTGTTAGCTGTAATGATTTATATTAGACTTATGTTGAATGATGTTTTTGAGAATTATTGGAGGTTTCGAATAGATTTTTAACTAGTTGTGAAATGATTCTAGTGATTTACGTGTAAATTATTACTTGGAGATTTTCATAGGGATGTATATTTTAAATATTCATAAGAAAATTCTTGAGATAATTTGTTCTTGCGGACTTACTTAGGGCATTTCATACGAATTTTCTTGCGAAATAGTTTCATAAATATTCAGAAGAAATTTTCCTTTGTTAATTAGGAATCGTCAACTCTAAACTTCCTTCGGATTTACTTGGAGATCTTCATGGAGAATAATTTGTTAATTTTTTAGTGGAAATACGCAGGTATATTCCTTTTTGTATGAAATTTTACCAAATAATTCATGCAAAATTTTGATTGTTAATCGCAAATAAATCTACAAATAACTTACTTGCGGATTTATTTCTGCAACTAAATTACCTAGGAATTTTCTAAATCTGCAGGTAAAAATTACCTACGAAGGTTTTTCCTTTGGATTTTAATTGGCAAGAAAATTCGCAGGTAATCAAACTACTTAGGGATTTTACCGTATTATCCCTATGAAAATGCTCAGTTAATAAGCATTTTTCTTGTAGTCATGGCTGCAATTGCATGGACGGCTACACACAGAGGATGTATTGATGGGGTGGGGAATGGCTATAAATACGACCTATGTCCTATGCAACTCAATCCCTGAAAGTGCTGCCCATCTATTTTTTTAGTGCATGTTTACTAAGACAACATTAGAAGTTGTATTAAGCTGGCAACAATGGAATAGAAGATCATCTGATTGGGACACGAAATGGCAATGGGTGAAGAGGAATTCAAAAGGTAGAGGCACAAGGGCAATAATATTGAAAGCAAGATTTGTTGTTGCGGTCTATTTGATTTGGCTGGAAAGAAACAATCATAAAATTCATAACCGAATTGCTAGAATAGAAGCGATCATTTACCAACTCAAACTAGGTCTCTGTATCATAGTTCAAGGAAATAGGAGACTCGTGGACCACATTGAAAAATTACTATAGATGGAATTGTTTAAGTGTTTGACTTTGGATAGGAGTGTTTTTGTAGTAGAGGTAGCTGAGAGAAGGGGAACAAAGGTTTTGACCCCTAAGCTTTGTAATGACATTTATTGGTAATTAATAAGATACTTTATTGCCCCAAAAAAAAAAAATTAGAAGAAAGAAATGCATTTATTTAAAACTATGAACCTAATTGAATTTAAACTCTTATTATTTCATAATAATAATAATAATCTATAAATAATAATATAAAATAGTTGAATTAATTTCATTTATATATTAAATAAAAGATAAGAAATTATTATCCTCATTATTATTAAGAAGAAGAAGTGGAGGAGGAGGGGGGGGGGGGGGGAGAAGAAGAGAAATAGGAGGAGGAGGGGAAAGGGGGAAAAAGAGGGGAAGGAGGAGGAAAAAAATAGGAAGAGGAGGAAGCAGAAAAGGAAGGGGAGGAGGAAAAAAGAAGAAAAAGGAAGAGGAAGAAGAAGAGGGGGAGAAGAAAGAAGAAAAGGAACAGGAAGAGAAGGAAGAGGAGGGGGAGGAGGAAGAAGAAGAGAAAAAGAAGGAAGAGACAGAGAAAGAAGAGGAAGAGGATGAGGAAGAAGAAGAAGAAGAAGAGGAGGGAGAAGAGGAGAAAGAAGAGAAGAGGAAGAGGAAGGTGAGAAAGAGGAAGAGAAAGAGGAAGAAGAAGAAGAAGAATTAAAACAAATTGTGGTAGTAGGTAGTACATAGTTATAGTGATAGAAGGAAAAAGAAAGGGAAACGTGGGAATTTTCTTTTTTAAAAAAAGAAAAGAATATGTGGATTAATCTTATTGATTTCAAATATTTTTCTTAATTCAAATATATATATATTATAAAATAAGTATGTATTATGTTTGAAAAAATATGGATAAGGAAGAACAATAAATTGATCTTCTCTTTTAACAAATAGATATTATATTTGAATTTAAATTTGAATTTAAACAAAATTAAAATTAAAATAGAGTTCAATTTTTTTAATCTCTCTTATATATCTATGTAATTAGTAGTACTGTTAGTATTACATAGAAGTAGGATAATAGTATCTTTTAAATATAATTACCTAAATTGATATGATATTTGAATTTCAAATTCAAATGAAATTTGAGTTAGAGTGGAGTTCTAACTTCCTAATCTCTCTATATATACTTCTGCAATGATATATAACACTAAACTTTCTTCTCTTTCTTTCTTTTTTACTGTTCATTAGTTTTATTCATGAATTTATTTGTTGCATTCTTCAAATTAATCATTTTCTTGAAATGTTTTCTATTTAAAATCTTCATTTTTATATACAGATGAGTGATGGTCATATTATAGGTTATTTTTTCATTATATACAGGCCTGAAATCAGGAAAGTAATTTGTCATTTTAATAATGTTCGTTTGATTTTTGATAAAAGTAAATACATTCGATTATATAAATAAAAAAATAAAATCACCATTTGTTAAGATTTTGAGACACATATATCTTTTAAATGCTAAATTTTGTTACCACTTTTATACTATTGTTTTATTAAAATTACTTTTCAGTTTTTTTTTTATTTTATATTATACTAGAATGTTAAGTATCACGTAACATTTTATCAGACCATGTTTAAAGAAAAAATATAATAACGTTATAATTGAAAGATAAAGTTTAATTGATATTTAAAATACATGTTTTTCTTTATTACAAGGTTTTTGAACTTGAAAAACAATTAAAGAATAGAAAAAGCATAAAATTTTAGTTCGTAATAAGTCTAAATTCGATCAAATTTAGTTCTATTTGTCTATCCATTAGATAATGTATTAATTTTCAAATTCAAAATTTCAACACAGATTAACTCTTTATTAGATAAACTTAAAATTCAATCAATTTGATTATCTTATTATTTAGACTCTTTAATTTTAAAAATAAAAATGATATTAAACTCATAAATGAATTAAAAACAAGAAAGATAGCAGATTATTGAGGAATATTATGATTTTGAAGCAAAATTAAAATGTATTGCTTTTTAGATTATCCCAATATTAAATAATAATTTTTGACACTGTTAATTCATTATAATCTAATTAAGTTGACTTTTTTGATAAATTAAACTAAAAGATTATTTTGAACTTTAACATAAAAAATAGAAATTATATTTTCACAGGTTACATAAATATATATAGAAACCATTTATGATATTGGTAATAATTTTTTGATATCATAAATTTAGGTTTATTTGATAGGTTATTAATGACTGATAATTGAGTTTTGATTAATTGATAAATTAGATTGCCTTGTGCTTCATGTCTTAATATCAGATTTTTTGGATCATATTTTAAAAAAGTATTTTTTTTAATTATAACGAGCAAAGTCTTAAATTTTGTATACAAAGTAATTATAGTCCTAACAAATGACGAAATTAATGAACAATAGTATATCAAATCTAAGCAAATTAGATTTAAAATTTAGTATTCTATATTTTGAAAAAGAGAAGAACACTCAACTATCATCGCGTGTATTACAACAAAAAAAAATAATTTAAAGTCAAACTAGATAAAAGTAATTAAACTACAGTGAAACAATATAGAAAAATAAAAGATTGGGGGATACTATTTTAAACTAATTTTGAGAATATAATGAAGTAATTATAAATTATTTATAAATTATAGATGAAGAGATTGGGACGAGGTGAGGGAGGTACAATAGAATAAAATTTTAAAGTAAAAACAATCAATATTAACAAAATGAAATCTTTAAATTGTAAATAATATAACAAAAAACATAAAAAATAAAAACTTTTTTTACAATTATATAATATTTTTCAACTAATATAAATTTATTAGAAGTATGGGGGAGGGGGGGGAGGAAACTATTAACAACTTAATATCTTTAAATTGTCAATGGTTGTTTTTTACTCATTTAAATTTGATTAAAAGTAGAAAAGTGGGGCGGGAGTGAATGAAAAATAAAAAGTTGCTTGAAAGGGACACAACTTTTTGAGTAAAAGACACACTATTTCGAAAAAAGGTATGACTGTTTGGATGATTGTGGTTGTTCGTAAAAAAACACTCTTTTTAATGGACGACATGACTGCTCAGAAAGGATACACCTTTCCGGTGAACCATTGCCACCTTTCGAAAGGGCAGTTAATGGCTATATAAACCTGCATTTTCCATAGGTTTGGTATGAATTTTTCTATACTTGAAAATATTTCTTGTCTTCTAAAATACTCTGTGTGATCATCTAACTGTTGAGTGAGTTCAAAGAGAATCCAATCGTTTGAGGTACCACTACAGTCGGATTGTTAAGCCATTTTATCCTAGGAGGAAAATTCCGCAACCTCGGGTACTTGAGGGGAATTATTTCCTTAAGGACACTCTATAAATTCAGAGAACATGGTTTTTTCTGCTTCATCTGATTCTCTTTAAAATACTAAAAATACACTTCTGTGAAAGGTCGTTTTTGATTTTGTGTTGAAGGTGTTGGAGACTTCATAAGTGTTCTTGATTTATTCTTGAACTTTTGTTGAAGTTGTTTTGCCAAAATACAGATTTTTGTGTATCTTAAACAAAAATCTTAAGGAAATAACTGGAAAGAAAATCTGTTTTTGCTTGTTTGGTGAAATTTTCTTTTCACTAAAGTTTTTTTTTCATAATCTGTATTGTTTGGTTTCTGGAGATTAAAGCTTTAAGTTTTCTACTCCGTTTGAACTTAACAAGTGATTTGAAGAAATAAAATCTTCATCACAAGTTAGAGGTCATTGGGTTGACAATTGAAAGTCATAAAAACTTTATCGTTAAACTAGAAACAAGGGGTGTTTAAAGTTGCTGCAATTTTATAAGTAGTATTTTGATATACTAAAATTTACTGTCTTATTGTGACAAGAAGATGACTACTAATAGTCAAGTGAATGATACTGCAACGACTGTAACAGCAACTAATATTTCCACAATGAGTCGTACGAGTACTCTGCAGGCAATTGTACCAGTGGAGAAACCCAAAAAATTCACAGGTGTTGATTTCAAAAGGTGGCAACAAAAGATGTTCTTCTAACTTACAACTTTATATCTTCAAAGATTCACATCTGCAGAAGCTTCAGAGGTGCCCGAGGAAACTTCGGACCAGGAGAAATTTGTCGTTATGGAGGCGTGGAAATACTCTGATTTCCTATGCAGGAATTACATTCTAAATAGCCTCCAAGATGAACTATACAATGTGTATAATGGAATGAAGACGACAAAAGAGTTGTGGGGGGCGCTAGAAAGAAAATACAAGACTGAGGATGCTGGAACCAAAAAGTTCTTCGTTGCAAGATTCCTTGAGTTTAAAATGATTGACAGCAAGTCTGTTGTATCTCAAGTCCAGAAACTGCAAGTTATCATCCACAATCTCCTCGCGGAAGGTATGAGTTTGATGAATACCTTTGCTAAACATATTTAAAATGTTCTTAATGTTCACATGAACTTAATTAAAGGTATGGTGGTGAACGGGGCATTTCAAGTCGCGGCAATAATAGAGAAGTTACCACCTATGTGGAAGGACTTCAAAAACTACTTGAAACATAAGAGAAAGGAGATGACAGTCGAAGATCTTATAGTAAGACTGCGGATTGAAAAAGACAACAAAGCTACAGAAAGAAGGTCAAAATGAAATTCTACAAGAAGTGGAGCAAATATTGTAGAAGATGACTGCAACAACTTCGAAAAGCGAAAGAAAGTTGGACATGAAGCAATCAACCTAAGAAGAAATTCAAGGGAAAATGCTTTAACTGTGGCAAGATTAGCCACAAGTCAACAGATTGTTGTGCCCTAAAGAAAGGCAAAAAGAAGGACCAAGCAAATGTGGCTGAATCTAAGAAAGAAATAGACGATCTATGTGTCATGCTGTCTGAATGCAACTTGGTGGGAAATCCTCGAGAATGGTGGATGGATTTCGGTGCCACCCACCACATTTGTGAAATGAAGTCAACACCATCTCGTGGTAGAAAAAAGTATTTTATAACTTTTATTGACAATTGCACTAGATATTATTATGTCTATTTTCTAACAGTAAGGATAAAGCAACAGATGCGCTTAGGCAATATAAAACAGAAGTTGAAAATCAGTTAGAGAAAAAGATTAAAACTATAAAAAGTGATAGGGGCGGAGAATATGAATCTCCCTTTGCAGAAATATGTGTAAAGAATGGAATTGTCCATCAAACTACGGCCCCTTATTAACCTAAATGTAATGAAATTGCAGAAAAAAAATCAAACCTTGAAGAAAATGATGAATGTCTTACTTATAAGTTCAGGTTTACCACAAAACTTGTGGGGGGAATCTATCCTTACATCTAACCAAATACTCAATAGAGTGCCCCATAGTAAGATACAATCAATTCCATATGAAAAATGGAAAGGAAGAAAACCCAACTTGAAATATTTTAAAGTGTGGGGGTGTCTAGCGAAAGTCCAAGTTCCTATGCCTAAAAGGGTAAAGATAGAACCTAAGAGGGTGGACTGCATGTTCATAGAATATGCTAAAAGTAGCAAAGCATGTAGGTTTTTAGTTCATAAATTCAAACATACATATCAATGAAAATGCAATAATTGAATCAGATAATGTTGAATTCTTTGAACATGTTTATCCACATAAAATTAGAGATGAATAGTCTAGTGGAGGGTCTAAACGATCTCGAGATGAACCAACTGAGTATGTACATAATGATGAGAATCCAAAACATAGTACACGTCAAAGAACGTCAACTTCGTTTGGATCGAATTTTGTAATATTTTTCTTAGAAAATGAGCCTCAAATATTTAAAAAAGTGATGGCATCTTCAGATTCATCCTTTTGGAAAGAGGCAGTCAATAGTGAGATTGATTTAATCTTAAGCAACCATACGTGAGAATTGGTTAATCTTCCTCCAAAAAATAAACCTTTAGGTTCTAAATGGATCTTCAAAAGGAAAATCAACGCGGATGGTACAATTGACAAATACAAGGCAAGACTAGTAGTAAAAGGCTTCAAACAGAAAGAAGGTCTCGATTACTTTGATTCATACTTGTCAGTAACAAGGATAACGTTAATTCGAATATTAATTGCCTTGGCGGCGGTATATGATCTTGAAATCCATCAAATGAAAATGAAAACATCATTCCCAAATGGAGAATTGGAGGAAGATATCTACATGGAACAGCACGAGGGTTTTGTGGTTTCAGGAAAAGAAAATAAGCTGTGTAAACTTGTTAAGTCACTTTATGGAGTAAAACAAGCACCTAAACAGTGGCATAAGAAGTTTGACCAAACCATGTTGGCAAACGAGTTCAAGATAAATGAATGTGAAAAATGTGTTTACATTAAAGACACTCCAAATCGCCAAGTCATTGTTTGTTTTTATGTGAATGATATGTTGATCATCAGTAGAGACATTTCTGACATAAATACTACAAAATAAATGCTCTAGAGCAAGTTTGATATGAAAGACCTTGGAGTTGCGAATGTGATCTTAGGAATAAGAATCCATAGAACTCCAAAAGGGTTGGCATTGTCACAGTCTCATTACATTGAAAAGGTACTTGACAAATTTAAATATTTGGAATTCGGTATTGCCAAGACTCCATTGGATGTGAGCTTTGCACTTCAAAATAATGAAGAATAAAGTGAGTCACAATTGGAGTATGCAAGAGTGTTGAGATGTTTAATGTATATTGTTTTTTCCCTTTCGGATTTCATTTTGGTGAGAAAATGGTTTTAACCTCTTAAAACTATTTCAAAAGAGTTGGAAAAATTTTAAAATAATTTCAAAAAATTCACAGAGTCGCCACTTGATTTTTATAGAAAAAATCAAGAAGATTTTTAAAAAATGAGATTCAAAGGTTCAAAAACAGAAATAAACCTTTAAAACTAGAGATTCTGGGTAAGGGTTCAATTAACGCCCTAAGAAGGTTTTAACGCACTTAGGAGCATCCGTTTAAAACGGTTTACCAAAAGAACTAACTTAACTAACTAAAAGAGGAAAATTTTTTATGAAGATTTAATTTTACAAAAATGTTATTAAAATTATTTATTTAAATATTTAAAAATAACATTTATTTATTTAAAGGAGAAAACGATTTACTTGAATTAAACTAAGTTGCCATTTCTTTGGGACTTTACTAGGAAAATAATTTTTTGTCTTTGTTATGATAAAAAAAAAATAAAGTTTGTATCATTTTTATTATTATTAAAACCATAGGAAGTCCGAATAACACTTTTCGAGAAAAACATTAAGAGTGCATCATATTAAAAGTATCTTATTAGTTATAGAAAGTTAGCATTTACAAGAAAAATTAGTTTCTTGAGTTTGAAGAAAATTAATTTAATCTGAATAAACTATTAATCACATGAGCAAAACAAAATGTCATTTTAAAAATATTTAATCTTTAAATGACTTGTTGTAAGAAGAAAATTGAAGGAAACAATTTAATCCATTTTTATACGAAAAAATATTAGGTGAAAAAGTCGTGAATTAAGTAAAGAGAACTAAGATAAAATAAAATGACAACATCTTAGGAAATTTACCTAGATTAATTAATTTTCAAATGTTAGTTAGCACAAATAAACAATACAAGCTATAAAAAACAATGCAAGAATTAAATTGAGCCTTTAATTGGCCCAACAACAAAGCTGCCCATTTTGGGGCTTGGAATTATGGACTTCAGTCCATTTTCTGAAAGGAAAAATTAACTATATAAACTTGTTAGATTAATTATTACAAGTTATAGCAAAACTTTTAAGTTTTCAAGTTATAACAACTTTCATTTAAAAATATATATATATAAAAGGTTTTTTTGTTTTGTTGAAAATATAAAAAAGTAATTAATGAAAAAGGAAAATTAAGATTTAATACAATTAATATACAATTTACCTTCCTTAAAAATAGTTAACCTTAATTACTGATATTTATCCACCCCAAATTCCTCTAGCCGTTGTTTTTCCTCCTATTTTAATGCTTGCATTAGAGTTTCGATCTTCATACACTGTCTTTCTCTTTGTACACGATTTATTTCTGCCAGTAAACAAAAAACATCTTCTAACAAAGTGTTGTTGATTATATTTTGAAAGAAAAGCAAAAACAAGTATTTCTTTAGATAACAAATATGAATTCTGTTAATTTGCATTCAATCATGATATGTCATGGAGGGAGATGGGATTCGTCAGGTTTATTAAATTTTTTTTTTATGAAAATGGATATTTTCCATTCTAAACGAATTTAAAGATTTATTTTTTTGTGTTTCTTCAATTATCTATTGTTACATTATTGAATTTTGTACGTTTATCAATTGCATAAAAACTAAAATTATTGTTTAAACAAGAATACCGAGAGACTTTTGAATTGATGGAATAATGTATGACGCAACAACAAAGTACAAAGGATTAGTAGAAGCAATCGCAACACAACTGATGATAGACACATCTTCAAATAATCTTGAAATACGATACATAATAAGTGATAAATGTCCAACTATAGTCATACACAATGACACAAGTATGCAGGTGTATCTGGAACAGAAGAAAACGGTTGCTGGTTTTTTCTTAAAATATCCATTGTGTGTTACAACTTTGGATAAATCGGACGGTCAAATTCACCAAACTGAAGGAGCAATTGTTTGTGTTGGGCAACAATGCTCTAACGAAAAAAATGAACAACGGAGAAAGCTATTTTCAAAAGATAATTATGGCAAGTTATAGTAACTCTAATTATGCAGTCTACCTCAATTACTTAATCTACTCTATTCATCTTAGCCATTTTCTTGTGAATATCGACAAAGTCTCCGTTTCTTATCTTTATATGTATGACTATGCAGGATTCAAGGTTGCAAGCAAGGGATGTTGTGGGACAGGAAAAATAGAAGTTGCAGAGTCATGCACATCTGTGTTTCGATGATTCTGATTATGTTTTCTGGGATAGCTTTTATCTTACAGAAAAAGCATACAAACTTTTAGTTCATCAAATTCTTGTACACCATTTAAGTAGATTTTTCTGATAAATTCACATTTTAACATACATATCAATGAATTCTTAGTACTTGTTGCCGAATGATTGGTCATTTATATGTTATTTTCTCACTTAGTGATCATGTCTATCGTCCCTGATCTTTATTTTTTTTAATTTTTTTCTAGTAAGCATGTACATGATGTGAAGTAACAAAATTGTATTCATGGACTATAACATTACGTACAAACTTGCAAATAGATTGATTTTTTTCCTGTATTAAATTGGTATAAAACTGATATTGAATCATTTTTTCTATTTACTGTTTGTTTTTCTAATATAGTTAATAATTGAATTAACTTTTTGGTGCTCGAATATTACTATTTGTTTTTCTAAGATTGTTGGTATGAACAAAGTTTATTTTTTGTATTTATGTAGTATTTATATAATATTATGCTACTTTAACGTTTGTTTCGTATTTTACATCGTTGAATGAAATTGATATGAACTAAGAAGTCGCATCAGATGTTATTAAATTTGATATCAACTACATCAAATTATACATTTTTCGATTCCGCAATTAGTAATATTTGACATGAATATTGTATCTTGATTTTTATTGGTGCTCATTCCTCTTTGTATAAGATTGTTGGTATGAATAAAGTGTAGCTTCGATATTTAACATTGTATTTATATAATGTTCTTCGTCTTGCCAGAAAGCAAACACCAATATCAATCATGATTAACACTAATTATTTTTTTTACTGTAACGAAAAATTATTTGATATCAAACAACTGTCAATTAATTTATTTTCAACATTTACATTGATAGTTTTTCATGTAATATCCATTACATATACTAAAAAGGTTGTGTAACATAAAACATAATTTTTCTCAACGATTGTCACTTTCATAAAACTCATTCAATACAAATGTGATATATGCGAAACTCCATCGATATCAATTTTAATATCAATTTAATACATTGAGAACTCAAAATAAATATTACTTAAGTATGAAATGAGTAAATAAATTGATTTCAACGTATTAAAAGTGGGATTATCCTAGGAAAATGTGTTCATCAAAACTTAGTTAACATCATTACACTAATTGGCAATTAACATCATTACACTAATTGGAACCATCCCTCGACCTATAAACTGATGGTACAACAATCTTGCAGACTAATCAATACATCTACTAAAGGTCTCACAGGAAAAAAAAACTCAATAAAAGGCATTTTTGTTTGGCTAATGTATCTTAAATATGAATGTCTTCTTGTTCATTTATCTTCCTCGAGTAGATGGACATTACAAGTAAAAACAATGAAATGTGCTCTGTCTAACCATCTTTCAGATCTTAGCAACAAGCCAAACACGAGTTTGAAGTTCTGGATGAGTGTAAGAACAAGTTTTTTTTCAAGGTATACATGTGAAATTAAAATTGTGTTGGTGTGTATTTTGATCTCAATTTTACATATATACTACAATAGCAATGATATTGAAGTTAATTATGGTATGCATTATATGGAAGTGGGGAAACGATGGCTAATTAAAATTCAAAATAGAACTATATCTATATGTTATCATCACTTAACGATTTGACAAAATTGAATTGACAAGACTGACTTTTGACGGTAAAAATGATTTATTTTTTTAAAAGTAGTTACTTTTTTTAGAATGAAATAACTACTAATAATTAAGCACTACCTAAGCATGAAAACAAATTAAAAGCAACAATAATTCAAATGTTAGCATTTACTATTTGTCTTAATTTAATATAAAATTGATCTAAACAATTGTCCAATTGAACTATTTGCAACTAAAGCTACTAAACTACTCAATCAGAGGAGCAACTAATTAATAAGGAAAGAGGGTAAAAAAAGTGAAGGATAAATGAGATGAAAAGTATCAATAATGACATTAAGAACTAAATATTTTTGTTCCTATTAGTTAGTGAACGAGAACAATCATTACTTAGAAGAAATTTAATGAATGGAAATTAAAGAGATAAGAGTTCTATTGGTAATTTAAAAAGGTAAAGAGATAAAACTTCTATTGATAATTAAAGACTGAAAAAAATGAAAAAATGTATAATTAAGTTAATTATTCAAGTTAATAAAAAGTATAAAATCAAATCTTAAGTTTAAGAAATATATTTACCATATATAATTCCTTAAATTGTAAACAAACTTTGATATTTAATTATTAAGAAAAAATATCGATACCTTAACTTGCCATAATTATCGAAAATCTTTAGTGATAAATGTTAAATGATAAATATAAGGAAATAATACAAATAATAAATATTACAAAATTGATTTTCAAAAATTTAATTAAAATATGTTTTTCTCAAAAGTTGTTATAGCTTGTAATTATTTCTCAAGTCTAGTAATTAATGAAATTTATGTTATAACTTGTAATTAACAATCTAAAAAGTATATTTGAGATAATTTCCTCTTTCTGAAATGTATATTGTGTGTATATCAGCCCCCTTTTCTTCCAGCGTTTTCGTATATGTGATGTATATCTGCTGTATACACGCATATACAGCCTTACTTTTTGTCTCTCGATCCCTTTTTGGGACTTTGGTTTAGGCTCGGATATGACGAAGTTTGAATGCGAGGATAAATAGAGTCCAAGTGGACTCAGATTCATGTCACATGCATCAAAAGAAAAGATAAGAATTAGTAAACAATGAGGGAATTGCGCCACACACGACCATTCCTATGATAGATACACATAAATTGCAACTACCATTCCTATGATAATAGTAATAGTAATGATAATGATAATAATAACAATAATAAAAATTTAAACACCGAAGAAAATTAAATTTGGCCATTAACAGGTCAATCCAAATGAACACTTTATGGGATAGAGGTGATATGAATTATATATACCACACTATCACTCACTGTCTCATTATAGGTAACAAACAAATCTTTCAAGGGACCTAACTAAACTTACTTAAATAACTGCATCAATTTGAGAAGTAAAGAATTACATTATGAATTATATCATTAGTGAACATGCATACTAAAGGTGTTAGTTCATCGTAATGGAGTATATGATAAACAGGGCAGAGTGGCGGCATCTATACAACAAACTACTATTCCTTCTTTTCAAAATTTGCGCGTAATGGAATCACTAACGCCGATTTGACTGAATCCAAACAGTCTTGACCAATCCCGCTAATTAATATACTTTCCCAACAGACAATTTGGAGTAACAAAATCATATAAAATAAGGGTTAACAGTAGTAAAGCTGGCCATTATTTGAATATCTGCAGGTTTTTCTCAAAGATAATTTTGACAAATGCGAAGTTTTAAATCAGTCTCAAGGAAGTTAGAAGATGACTCCATGGTTTTACATAGGAGAGCAGGGAAATCAATATCAGCAGAGTCCAAATAAACACATCCTCTAAAACAACAAGCAACTAAATTTTTAAACACATAGACACATAGTCAATCATCGAGAGTAAAATCCCATGTCAATTACCCCATTCCACAGTAATATACCGATGGTCAATACACAATTATATCAACGCCAGAAGTTGCAATCAGAATCACATCGAAGCGGATGATGAGGAAATTTATCTTTTTTGGGGCAGCTAACGAGAACAACGAGTTGACGACGACTTCCAACACTAAATTTAACTTCAATACGCAGGAATGCAAAATGATTTCATTGATTTTTGAATTATGTTTCTTCGAAAATCTTTTGAGTTATATAGGATTAGAAGCACGCGCCTCCCGAATCCTCAATTTTCCCCCCAAAAGATCCTGCCTGAGCTTCTAACATTCAACCTCTATTTATAGGGGGGAAATTTAGGGTTTTCAACACTGGATTTCAAATCAAAGTTTTGGAATTATATTTTGGACCACTGAAGTATGAAGTGGGACAAAACTTGTATTGAATTGAGTTAAAAAGAGACGTTGGGAATTAAATTCATACTCGAAAAAGTGAATCATGGACTGAATATGGTGAAAGTCATCTGACTTTTAGCCATAGATGGCTGAACGGGGGTAATATGATAAATTTGGAGGGAACGGCTAGGGATTTGCCGTTATTGACTGTTGAACGCTGTTGTGGAATGGATTTTGCCGTTCTGTGTAATTTGGTTTTTGTCGCCGTTAACGTTGAAGGTTGTACGCTTCAACTATTGCTTTGTTGTTGTCGTTGGTTGTTGTTGCATGGTTGTCGATTTTGTTGGCTGGTGTTGTTGAAGCCGTTATTGATGGGGTTGTTACGTTGTTGTCGTGATGTTGAAGACGTTGTTGTTGGGGGATATTGCTGTTGATATGTCGTTGTTTGCTGTTAAGGTGAAGGGGGAATGGGAGCTGGGCCGGGTCGATCAATGGGGCGATGGGCTTGTTGTTGGGCTGTTAAGGGTGTTGCTGTTTGAGGCTGGTTTTGCTATTAATATTGGGCTGGCTGAAAGGCTGGCCCAAAAATAGGAAAGGTTATTTTATGTTAATGAAATAGTCATAATTGAATAAATTCGGGTAAAGTCAATATGAAATTGTCTTTTAATTACTTAACGAATTTTTCAAATTTAATAATTTTAAAATAAATATTTAATGAAACACAATTTGATTTTATTTCTTTTTTTTCTATAATAATAATAATAATAATAATAATAATAATAATAATAATACATAAAAATTAAGAAACTAATTATGTCATCAATTTCTTATTTTCAATCACTCTTGAGAAAAGTAGAATATTTGTAATTTAATCAAATTTTTAACTCTGAATAAATTTAAAGCATTTTCTTTAACTGATAATTATATAATCATCTATAATTAAATACTAAATATATTAATTTCACCAAAATTCAAAAGGTAGGGTTGAAATTTATTTCAAAATAACTTAAAATAAATATTTTAAAACTATTTAAAATTGAGAAATTCAAAAACTAATTTGGAATGTGGAGGGCAAAAATTAGGTGTCAACAACTGCCCCCTCCCTTTGGTTAGAGTGGATGCAAGTAACTCTAGACAAAGGGAACTTGACGTTCCTAATTTTGTCCGATCACAAATTCGTCTCTTAGATGAGATCGATTTTCGTACGATTATTTTTGTGGAGTTATGGCCGGACCTCAGTATCGAGTTTCCTACATATCTCAGGTTATATGAGAATTCAGGTCACTTGTAGTTCAAAAACTCGATTTTAAAGCATGATTCTTTAAAGAATTCACGAGCTATTCTGAGTTTCAAATTTTGGTGAAATCGAAAAGCTATAGAAATAAAGGATTGGGGGAGATTGGAATACAGTCAAGTTTTCTACTTAGAGACTAGCCTACATATCCCAGTGGTTCAGAAAATCAGACTACTTGTAGTTCGATTTGATCGGTAGAAAAGATAGTCTTTTATGTTTGACGATCTTTTGTTTAGGATGAGTGATAAGTTATTTGAGTTTATGAAAAAGAAGCTTGTAACCTATTAACCATGAATGTGGTATCCTTCACATTCATAGACAAGAATTTACTTGGAAATAATTTCCAGAACTCTGATTGCGTTGTCACCCGAATTTGAAGGAAAGAGAAAGTTATTTCCAGTATGAGTTTAGAAGTATCCTGAAAGTGAAACTGAAACTATAATATCCCACATGCCTTCTAATAGAGGTGTGGTTTGATGATGGTGGAAGTCGCCCTTTAGCTCGCATCCAAGGAGTTTAATATTCCTCTTTAGCCTATGTCCCAGTTCGCTGCTAAGAAAAAGTTCCACGTTGTGCTGTGTCCTTTTGAAGTCATCAACACCTGTGGTTTTAATTTGAGAATTTCATCCTTTTGGATACTCTCGACAACAACTCAAACAAATTATTAGTTGTAAATGTAGCATTACACAAACATAAATTAGTGTAAACCTATTTGAACACGGTGTGCTAAGGTAGATGATGAATCAATTTGAACAACCACTTTGAACAGAATGATGGTCCAACACATCCCATTGAAAGGTGAACGGCCTATTTTGAATGTAATATGCCACTTTGAATGGAGTGACGATCCAACGTGTCTCATTGAAAGACGGACGACCCATCTTAAATGTAACATGCCACTTTGAATGACCCAACATGTCTCATTAAAAGGCGGACAACCAATTTTGAATGTAATACTCCACTTGAATGGGGGGACAACCCAACGTGTCTCATTGAAAGTCGGACAACCAATGTAATATGTCACTTGAATGGGGTGACGACCCAATGTGTCTCATTGAAAGGCGGATGACCAATATTGAATATAACATATCACTTAAATAGGTTGACAACCCAACGTGTCTCATTGAAAGGCAAACAACCAATGTTGAATGTAACATGTCACTTGAACGTAGTAACGACCCAACGTGTCTCATTGAAAGGAGGACGACCAATGTTAAATATAACATGTCACTTGAACGGGCTGATGACCCAACGTGTCTCATTGAAAGGCGGACAACTAATGTTGAATGTAGCATGTCACTTGAAACGGGGTGACGACCCAAAGTGTCTCATTGAAATACGGACGACCAATGTTAAATATAACATATCACTTAAATGGGGTGACGACCCAAATATGATGAACTTCATCCTTTGAATCAGGAATCCTTCAAAGGGCTTGCGCGTATCCTAAGATTCTGAATTGGATCCTCAAACTTTGAGAAGATACTTTTTCATTATTTCTTAGAGGTGATCCTGCATAACTTCACTTGTACAACTTGAATAACACTCATTAATAATGGAACAATTTGTTATAACTAAGTCAAGAATGTAACAAAAGGTAGAGTTTAAAGATAAAGATGGAGTTGTTTAAATCATGATGACTTAGAGATAGTAGTTCGAATAATATCTCCACATCTTCATCGTTATTATGGATCATTTCCCTAGAAAATCAGAGAACAGAGAAAAATAAGGGAGAGAAGTTGTCTGAATTATTATGGCAAGGTCACAATGGGTCTGATAATGCCCTATGTCATACTTAACGTTGTCAGCTTTATGACTTCACTATTCCTGCATCCAAAGAAAAGTTCCTAGTTTTTAGAGATTGTCTGTGTTGGTATGTCTGGCTTTCCTGATGCACTTTGTTGATCATTGATTTGCAAACTTTTCTAATCTTGCAATACAACTTCTGTAAAAAAAAAAAATAGAGGGTCCTCCTAAAAAATTCTGCCCTGGTCTATAACAAGACTCCCGAACTTTCTTATAACTTATTTAGTATGGAATTTTTGAGATCTTCTCAAAAATTCTGCCCCAGTCTAAAATGCAAAACACTAGAGTAGTATCTAGCGTAGAGTATTCTCAATAATAACCGATTTTTAACTTTGTAGCATATGTGAAATTTTTGAGACCTTCTCAAAAATTTCTGCTCCAGTTACATGCTTCAATGTCATCTTCATTCAACTTGGGGAAGGACCCTTCTGATGAATTTTGAGATCTTCTCAAAAGATTTAATATATTTTCTATGAAACTTTTTATGAAAAAGATGACCGAGCCAGTGTAGTGCCTACGCATTTCATTGAGATAGGAAAGGTATTTCCAAGATAAAATGAGAAGATAAATCTTCTATGGGGTTGATCGAAGCCAACACAGGCCGCCTACATATCCCTTTCTTGGAAATTTAGGTCAAACATAGTTCATACATACAACGAAAGGATAAGTTTTCTAAGAGGTTGTCCGAAGCAGACATAGGCCGCCTATGTATCCCTTTTCTAGGAATTCAGGTCAAACGTAGTTCATACATCCAGAAAGGATAGTTGATATTTTTTATAACGTGACCGAAGTCAATACCGATAGCCTACGTATTCCACAAGAAAAATCAGGTCGAATGTAGTTCGTTACAACTAAAAGAGTGCAATTACAAAGAAATCAAATCATAAAGTGTGACTACGATAAATAAAGCAACAAAATGCAATTACAAGGAAATAAAATAAAAAAGTACGATTACAAGGAAAGGAAACGCTAACTTTAAATACAGGATAAAAAGATGCCAAAAATGTATCTTTTGAGAGAAATTGATGATTCCAATGACTACTTCTTGTGATTGGGCAATGAATTTTTGTTAACATTAGTTGGAGCTTCTTCAAGTGTTATCACCTTGTTGTCAATCAGATTTTGAATTTTGTGTTTGAGAGTGATACACTTCTTTTTATTATGTCCAACAACTCTAGAGTGGTAAGCACATCACTAGCTTGGATCATACCAATTAGCAGAAGTGTTCACAGGCTTTGCTTTCAGTGGATGAAGTAATTTTGCATCTTTCAACCTTTCAAAAAGCTGAGTAAGAGATTTCGCCAACAATATGAAATTCTGAAAAGCTTCCTTTTATGATTGGCACAAGTAGCATTATTTTGATAGCTTTGTGGTGGAGGTTGGGCATGATATGTCGCTTTTGCACTGAAGACTGGATAATGAGCACATCAAACATTGGGTTGGTGTCGAGAAGGTTGCTTGTAGTTAGAAGATCTCTCTTGAGTCATCACTCTCATTACTTCCTTTTTTTTTTCTTCCTATTTCCAAAAGAGCCAGTCTGGAAGCCCTTGTGAGTGGATTGCAGTTCTGTCAAGTTTATTATTCTCCTATCTTGAGGCCATCCTTAATAATTTCTCCAGTCTTGACAATTTCAATAAATGTTTTTCCAGACATTGTTACCATGCGATCAAAATATTCTAAATTTAGCGCAAGGATGAAGTAACTGATCATTTCTCTTTCCATAGGGGGATGTACCCTTGTTGCTTCTTCCCTCTAGCGTATGTCATAATCACAAAAATTCTCATTTGATCTCTGTCTTAGCTTTGTGGTATAGATCCTGTCAGGAATGATATCGACATAAAACTTGTAGTGATCCACAAAAGCATTTGCCAGGTCATCCCAAGTACGCCACTTAGTCATATTTTGCTTGGCATACTATTCTAGAGCCTTTCCACTTAAGATTTGATTAAATAGCTTGACCCATATTCCTTCATTCTTTCCCATACCAATCAACTTTTCACAATAAGTTTTCAAGTGAAAGAAAGGATTTTCGGACACATCAAACTTTTCAAACTTCGGGATCTTATAACCAAGAGGCAACTCAATCTCGGGAAATGGACACAACTCTTCATATTTCACACTTTGGTTATTCCCAATCCCCCAAAGTCTTCTCGTTGCATCTTTCAATACCTTGAGCTTTATGTTCACCGTCTCATTAGTGCACACTCTCAAATCATTTTCTGTTTCAACATAATGATTAGCATTAAGCTGTACAACCCTGGAGTTTGTGTCAATGGTGGAGCGGCAGAATAGGTGTACACTGGCGAAGCATGGTGTGACAAGTATATGTTCTAAACCTTTGGAGGAGAGAATGCATACACAAGAAGGGCATTATGAGAAACATGGGGAAAACGAACTTCTTGACTAACTCCTTCCGACGTTGTAAGCATAGATCCCTTTTATCGAGTATCCGGAGGCAGAGTCATGTTTGGAGGAGTCTGGGAAGGTTTTCTACTTTCCATCACCATGAGCCTTAGCTTAGCAATTTTTTTCTCCAAATCGACAACGAGCTCTAGGGTTATTTCCCTTCTTATCAAGGCACTTGTGTCCATTGCCACAGAAAAGGCGGGAACTGACTCAGATGAAGTATTTGTGTAAAAATTAGGGTCCATAGTTGAACGAGTCCTTCTGTTAGCCCAAGCAAGAACTGATGAACTATAGTTGCCTTCTTGACCTTAGACCATGTGAAATACTGATGTTCTGCCAGCGTACCTTGCCTTTGTGAAGCGAGCAAGTTCTCACTACCAACACAAATCAGTCTCTCTCTAAAAGGAAAGAAAAACACTCAAAAAGTAAAAAGTTAGTTCATGATCGTGATGATTGACCAAAGTAATATACAAAACAAATGACATATATTTGGTTTCAAATAGACTAAGTCCAGAATTAGAAGATAGGACACTTAATAAAGTAGTCGAATGATCAGAACTTTGATCATTTGACGAATCTTGAATTTGATGGGAAAAATAGAACTTTGAACAAGATGAACTAAGTGATTTGAATAAAAATAGTAAAAGGTTTATTTGAAAGCTTTGAAGACAACATAGTCTCTTTATGAATAGAATGTCTGGATAGTTTTGACTATAATCAAATACAGGAAAAGCTAATTGTGAGGACAACGAGATCAATGTGAATCGGATAATAACCTAATGAAATTTTGAACAAAATTAGGTAAATTGGAAGGAATTTTACAATTGAGCTTCTAAAGTATTTTGGAAGGTTCAAATTTTAAGTCTTATATGCCTATTAATGCTCTAGGACTTCGAAACAGGAATAATGGTCTAGTCTTGTTTCAAGCCAAACATATGTTCTTTAAAAAAACAGATAAGCAAACATAGACAAAGCAAAATAATAAAATAATTTAGCATATAAACAATCATTACGCGTCCTAGCATACGTGGGACCTTTCAAGCCAAAGGTAAGACTAGCGTTAAATATCAATTTAAGATTTTGATAAATTGATTCAAGCTTTAGTCAATGACATTACTCAAGTTTGGAGTTAGATTTCCAAACTCATTTTAGTCAAATTTTGACTTGGATCAATTTATCATTATCTTTGCACATAATATGAGGATCATCATTGGGTTGTGAACCCATTTGACATAAGGACATTTTCTAAATTTGTGGAATGACACCTTGGATTAAACGACCTATGGCTTATGCATAGATGGCCTAATCACGGGTGGCAACGCTCCATCTTAAGATTGCTAAGATTTGGATAGACACGGACTTGGATTTTCTAGATGAGAAGGCACGTGGTCCCACAACAGTAAAACTCCCGCTTACCCCACGTATGCGTTGGCTCCCTAAAAATAGGTGATGTGAAAGAATTTTGGAAAAGTACAATGTACAATTCACGTGTACAATATGTGTGAGTGTCAATTTTTTTAAGTGGGGGAAATATGAACGGAATGCCAGTTTATATGAAATTTTAAAAAATAAACACGTAATAATCAGCCACAACAAGTTAGAAAGTTTCTTTTTGGTTAGATACTAGATAAATCCCTAGCAGAGTTGCCATTTCTGTTTTATCCCTTTCAGATTTTATTTTGGCGAGAAAATAATTAACCTCTTAAAACTATTTCAAAAGAGTTGGAAAAATTTCGAAATAATTTCAAGAAATTCACAGAGTCACCACTTGATTTTTATAGAAAAAATTAAGAATTTTTTTTTTTTTAAAAAAAGAATTTCAAAGGTTCAAAAACAGAAATAAACCTTTAAAACTAAAGATTCTGGGTAAAGGTTCAATAAACGCCCTAAGAAGGTTTTTAAGGCACTTAGGAGCATCCGTTTAAAACGGTTTACCAAAAGAACTAACTTAACTAACTAAAGTGGCAAATTTTTGACGAAGACTTAATTTTATAAAATAAATATTAAAATTATTTATTTAAATATTTAAAAATAATATTTATTTATTTAAAGGAGAAAACGATTTACTTGAATTAAACTACGTTGCCATTTCTTTGGGACTTTAATAGGAAAATAATTTTTTGTCTTTCTTATGAAAAAAAAAAGAAGTTTGTATAATTTTTATTATTATTAAAACCATAGGAAGTCCGAATAACACTTTTTGGGAAAAACATTAAGAGTGCATCGTATTAAAAGTATCTTATTAATTATAGAAAGTTAGCATGTACAAGAAAAATTAGTTTCTTGAATTTAAAAAAAATTAATTTAATCTGAATAAACTATTAATCACATGAGCAAAATAAAATGTCATTTTAAAAATATTTAATCTTTAAACGACTTGTTGTAAGAAGAAAATTGAATGAAACAATTTAATCCATTTTTATACGAAATAATATTAGGTGAAAAATTCGTGAATTAAGTAAAGAGAACTAAGATAAAATAAAATGACAGCATCCTAGGGAATTAACCTAGATTAATTAATTTACAAATGTTTGTTAGCACAAATAAACAATACAAGCTATGAAAAACAATACAAGAATTAAATTGGGCTTTTAATTGGCCCAACAACAAAGCTGCCCATTTTTGGGCTTGGAATTATGGACTTCAGTCCATTTTCTGAATGGAAAAGGACATGGCATGGCCATTTTAAAAGAAAATGGTCTATAATTGAAAAGGTGGACATGTTGTAGCCAGTCGACTAAAGTAATCCCCTTTTTTAGTCATTTGATCCAATTGGGCACATGCAGACTCTATACTCAATTGATACACTTTTATACCACATTAATACACTTTTATACTATATTGATACACTTTTTAGAAAAAAAGAAAGCAAATTCTATGCAAGCACATGCAGTCCTTATACCCAATTGATACTCTTTTATACGACATTAATACACTTTTATACTATATTGATACACGTGCAGTGTCCATATACTCAATTGATACTCTCTTATACTAGATTGATACATTTTTTTAAATGCATGTAGAAACTATATAGAGTCGTATAAAATATGTATCTATATTATAATTGTAGTTAAAAATTGTATAGAATATGTATATTTATTTTGTTTTTGATGTTTGACTTGTTTTATTTATAGTTCCTCTTTTGGACTTGCAATAATGTTGGGGGTTGATTTTTGGATTTGGGAAATTGCAGTTGAACTGTTGAAGAAAGTTGGAGTTAAGTTTTTCATTTTGAGTTTGAGTTGCATTATTTGCTCCTCAAAATCCTATGTATTTGTTTTGGTCAAATAAAGTTTCTTATAGTAAAACTTTCACAGGACTTTTTTGATAATCAATGTCATCATTCCATAGATATGCATAATCCATGTTTCGACGTATAACAATTGTGGTTATGCTAATTTCAAAAAAGGAATAGATAAAAAGTTGCAAAAAAAAAAGTATAAAAATAGTGAAAAATACAAAAGAGCAGCGATTTTTTTATAATATAATGAAACATCAATTTTTTTTAAAAAAAATAGAACATAAAAAAAGCAGCAAAATTAAAAAAATAAAATAAACTAGCATTTATTTTTAAAAGGAAAAAAATGAGAAGTAACTAGCATGCAAAATCCACACTTTTGTTTTGCCAAAGGAAAAGTTGAATTGCATATAGTTAGGAACATGCAATAAAAAGAAAAAAAGATTGACATGGGTGTGAAACGTTTTAAAAAAAAAATGGGTCAAAGATAATATAATATTTATGTTTGGTATATCATAGGAAGTGGAGCTGCACGCTTTCTACTTACCTTTTTATCCATTGGCACCATGATCGAGTGTTATTTTTTGGGTTTTTAAATTTAGGTGCTAGTTTGGTATAATTATTTTAGTTTTAGGTGTTATTTTTGTCCTTTTCCCTTTTCTAAAGTGTATATTATGTATATATCAGCCCCCTTTCTTCCAGCGTTTTTATATACTGATGTATATCTGATGTATACACGCATATATAGCCATGCTTTTTGTCTCTCGATCCGTTTTTGGCACTTTGGTTGAGGCTCAGATATGACAAAGTTCGAATGCGAGGATAAATAGAGTCCAGGTGGACTCGCATTCATGTCACATGCATCAAGAAAAGATAAGAATTAGTAAACAATGAGGGACTGGCGCCATACACGACATAGATACAAATAAATTGCAACTACCATTCCTATGATAATAGTAATAGTAATGATAATGATAATGATAATGATAATGATAATGATAATGATAATGATAATAATAGTAATGATAATGATAATGATAATGATAATGATAATGATAATGATAATGATAATGATAATGATAATTATTATTATAATAATAATAATAATAATAATAATAATAATAATAATAATAATAATAATAATAATAAAATTTAAACACCGAAGAAAATTAAGTTATGTCATTAACAGGTCAATCCAAATGAACACTTTATGGGATAGAGGTGATATGAATTAGATATACCACACTATCACTTACTGTCTCAATATAGGTAAGAAACAAATCTTTCAAGGGACCTAACTAAACTTACTTAAGTAACTGCATCAATTTGAGAAGTAAAGAATTACATTATGAATTATATCATTAGTGAACATGCATACTAAAGGTGTTAGTTCATCGTAATGGAGTATATGATACAAGAACAAACCGAGAAACACAAAAACAGCCACTAAAGGAAGCAAAGCAACACTAAAAATCCAAAATTAGCAACTCATAGAAGAAAGGGGATGAAGTAAAAGACTCAAAACACACATAGACATTTTGGATTCAACATTAAAGAAGATAAAAGTGCATAAATGTAAAGGATAGATAGTGAAACATACACCTACACCAATGAATAGCACCAAGGTGTGTATCAAATACCAAGACACACAAAACTATTGGAGCATAACACCACACTCTTAGGTGGAACAAAGGAATTCACACTCCTCAATCACACTTTTCTTGTTAATTGATCAATACAAGTGAAATCCATCAAATTTATTAATCCTTAGTTTAGATGTCTTTTCCAAGACCTACGCTAAGATGATTTTTCCAAGCCCTACACTAAGAAAAGAAAATACAATTTGAATAATACTCAATCAATTCATCAAAGTCTAATAAAAATAAGAGCGAAGGTGTCTATTTATACTATTATAAGATAATGACTCAAATGCCCTTAATGAGGGCTAGACAAAAAGGCGCCTCTTGAGTGCTGAAATGTAGTGTATAAAGTCCAATTTGCTCTTAATGAGAGGCACCTCCTGAGTGTAACAACCCCTCCTCATTTCTTTTCTTGACCAAGGCTTCAAAATGCTCCAAAAGGTCTTCAATTGCTTGCCAATTCCGAAGCTTAAACCTTGGAAAATGTCTTGTGCTCTTGGTGCTACTTATGCTTGTATCATCCTCTCCATCTTGAAAGAAATTTATCCTCAAATTCAGATCTTGCAAAACCAATGAGAAAAGCAAAACAAACACACAATCCTCTTGGTAGGAGGGTTAGTATTAGTACCACAATTATATCATTACTCCAAGGTGGTTCACACTTAACACACATCCATGTATCCTTGGTATTTGGCATGAAAAGCTTGGCATAAAGGATACAAATGAAATGAAGGGCATCAACATCAAAAGGTAATGAGCATGAACCGAAACCATACCTCCCATATCTCAAAGGTATTTCGGGGTCAAAGGGAAGTAGTAGGCATGGGTCTAGGCCGAAACCACCCACCCTTTGTACTTGAGGATCAAAATTATGACTTCTCAAAACACCACATACAATTTTAACGTACACCTGGTCACCTTGAACAATATTAACTTCATGTCTTTCATTGCACAAGTTCAAAGGACCATATTCAATATCAAGATCAATATTACAATCATCAACACTAACTTGGAAATTCTCAAGCATACCTTTCTCATGTTCAAGTAGTGAACTAGTTTTAAGAGTAAGTTGATCATTATTCACAACAAAAGAGTTACTAAGGAAGGAGGTATGCATTTGTAAATCCAAAACCACTTCACAAGACACTAATTCACAACATTTTGAGTTCAAGGAAGTGTTGAGAATATCAAAGTCATCTCGGGTTAGGCTTGGGTAGTCCACCTTTTTGGAGCCCTCGGTCAAGGTAGTCACTAGTTCATTTCCCATGTTTTCATGTGGAACTCCTTTTGGATCCTTCTTGGATATCATTTTATCTTGTACCTGCACATAAGAAGAATCAAATCTAGGTAAAATGCTAGCTTTTGGGTTAGGAAGTAACAAGGCACATTTGTGGGCAAGTCCCACAATCAAATTTGCTTTTCCTTTTCCAAGCTCACATTCTGAGACCTTCCCTTCCCTTTCCTCCTTTATTTTCTCACATTCTTATTGTATTCCACCATTAAGTTTCTCACCATCTTGAGGCTTGACCTCATTCTTCTTAGATTCTAACTTGTGGAGAGGAGGCATTAAATTTAGTTTATGATGGGTTTGGATTTGTGGCATGAGGTTTTGTGGAGTATAGGGTCTTTGGTTAAGTGGATTTAGGATTTGGTGGTTTGAATTTTGTGGAGGTTTTGGTGGACATAGTTTATCAACCCCCGCTTTAATTCTAATCTTGTCACCCCTCATAGATCCCAAATCACCCTTCATGGATCTCAAGTCACCTTTTATAATGTCAAACCCACCATTTAAGTCACGGGAAAATGCATCAAACCGAGCCAACAAGACTTCCAAAGCATCATTCCCAAGTGAAAGAGTAATTGATCCCACGGATTCTATGAGTAATGTACCTATGAAACTCAAGAAAACCTACAAAACGAACAAATAAGTTAGTTCAATAAAGCCTCACCCTCTCACACTTGGCCAAAGCATCATTCCCAATTGAAAGAGTAATTGATCCCACGGATTCCATAAGAAATGTACCTATGAAACTCAAGAAAACCTACAAAACGAACAAACAAGTTAGTTCAATAAAGCCTCACCCTCTCACACTCGGCCTTACATATACTTAGTCTTTCAAGTATTGATACCTTGGCAAATATTTGGCAACTGAAGGAGGGATGATTCTACTTTGGTCCAAAATTAATTTTTGTTTGAAACGACTCAAAGAAAAATAGCTTACGGATTTGAACCAACAAGATACTATGAATCAAAAATGAGAAAAGCACACAAAAATTGACGACACGAACAAGCGGACTCAAAAACTAATTATCAACCTTGTAGGTAGTTAGTAGTTTTCTAATTAGTGATAGAGTTTAACATACAAGAAACTAGAATAAAAAATGAGAAACTAGACAATCTGCTTAGGAACTCAATTTGGCTGTTTAGCTAATGATGACGTGGCATTCAATGATTGAACGTTAAGCTTTAAAAAATTTTCAATCCCAAATATCAATTCTCGGCCTAACACAACTTTGGGGAAGAAGGATGATGATTTGAGGGGGAAATAACACGTTTTGGAGCCCTTTTAAGCCTCTAATTGAAATTCAAAAATAATGGTCCCACCCCTTTGTACTTGGATTGTACTTGGAATTGTACTTTGATTATTTCTGTGTCTCTTCTTTCTTTTGGATGACTATGAATATACCAAGGAATATTCCTTCACAAACACTGAGTACACTTTCTTTCTTCTCCTTTTTTTGGATCAAACACACTTTTTGAATATTCTTCCTTAGCAAGACTTGATGAAGATGGAAGAACAAGATGAATATTTAAGAGCTGACCAAAGTTTGACCCCTAACCAAATGAACCCTAATCTCTAATTTTCTTTTAGATCTAGGTTCCTTAGGCCAAGGTGATCTCAAATATCAACAAATAAGTCATAAAACACGTCACCAACTCAAACACAAAATGGATATAGCTTCTTCAAAGCTTCAAAACGCCATAGCCATGGTGGATCTAGCTCAAAATCGACCAAATTTTGTTCCAAGTGTAGATCTAGACCCCCTAGGTGCTAGAGAACAAGGATCTAGCACTTGAATCCAACAAAACATAATAAAAATGACTAGATCTAACCAACAACTTTCAGATCTACACAAACAACACAAGATACTATCTTTTTTTGTTATTTTTCTAATTTTTTACTCTTTTTAGTTGAGATTTTCTTAATAAGGACACTAAACCCAAGGATTAGAGTTGTGGGAACAACCTTAAGCAAGGCTCTGATACCAAATGATACAAGAACAAACCTAGAAACACAAAACCAACCACTAAAGGAAGCGAACAAATACTAAAAATCCGAAATTAACAACACATAGAAGAAAGAGAATGAAGTAGAAGATTCAAAACACACAGACATTTTGGATTCAGCATAAAAGAAGATAAAAGTGCATAAATGTAAAGGATAGATAGTGATACATACACTTACACCAATGAATAGCACCAAGGTGTGTACCAAACACCCAGACACACAACACCAATGGAGGATAACACCACACTCTTAGGTGGACCAAAGGAATTCACACTACCCAATCACATCTTTCTTGCCAATAGATCAACACAAATGAAATCTATCAAATGTATTAATCCCTAGTTTAGATGTCTTTTCCAAGACCTACACTAAGATGGCTTTTCTAAGCCCTACACTAAGGAAAGAAAATATAATTTGAATAATACTCAATAAATTCATCAAAGTCTAATGAAAATAAGAGCTAAGGTGTCTATTTATACTATTACAAGATAATGACTCAAATGCCCTTAATGAGGTCTAGAAAAAAGGGCCTCTCTTGAGTGTTGAAATATAGTGTATAAAGTCCATTTTTCCCTTAATGAAAGGCGCCTCTTGAGTGTAACAACCCCTCTCCTTTCTTCTCTTGACCAAGGCTTCAAAATGCTCTAAAAGGTCTTCAATTGCTTGCCAATTTTGAAGGTTGGACCTTGGACAATTTCTTGTGCTCTTGGTGCTACTTATGCTTGTATCAATATATTATAAAAAGGGCAGAATGGCATCATATATACAACAAACTACTATTCTTTTTTTTTTCAAAATTTACACGTAATGGAATCACTAACACCGATTTGACTAAATCTAAACAGTCTCAACCAATCCTGCTAATTAATTTACTTTCCCAACAGAAAATTTGGAGTAACAAAATCATATAAAATAAGGGATAACAGTAGTAAAGCTGGCCATTATTTGAATATCTGTGGGTTTTTCTCAAGGATGAATTTGACATATGTAAAGTTTTAAATCAGTCTCGAGGAAGTTAGAAGATGACTCCATGGTTTTACACAGGAGAGCAGGGAAATCAATATCAGCAAAGTCCAAATAAACACATCCTCTAAAACAACAAGCAACTAATTTGTTAAACACATAAACACATAGTCAATCATCGAGAATAAAATCCCATGTCAATTACCCCATTCCACAGTAATATACCGATGGTCAATACACAATCATATCAACACCAGAAGTTGCAATCAGAATCACATCAAAGTGAGATGATGAGGCAATTAACCTTTTTGGGGGCAGCGAACGAGAACAATGAGTTGACGACGATTTCCAACACTAAATTTAACTTCAATACGCAAGAATGTAAAATAATTTCATCAATTTTTGAATTATGTTTCTTCGAGAATCTTTTGGGTTACGTAGGATTAGAAGCACGTACCTCCCGAATCCTCAAATTTTCCCCCAAAAAATCCTCCCTGGTCCTCTAACCTTCAACCTCTATTTATAGGGAAAAATTTTTAGGGTTTTCAACACTAGATTTCAAATCAATGTTTTGGAATTATATTTTAGACCACTGAAGTCTGAAGTGGGACAAAACTTGAATTGAATTGAGTCAAAAAGAGATGTTGGGAATTAAATTCACACCCTAAAAAGTGAATCATGGACTGAATATGGTTAAAGTCATCTGACTTTTAGCCATAGATGGCTGAATGGGGGTAATATAGTAAATTTAGAGGGAACGGCTAGGGGTTTGCCGTTATTGACTGTTGAACATTGTTGTGGAATGGATTTTGTCATTTTGTGTATTTTGGTTTTTGTCACCGTTAACATTGAAGGTTGTATGCTTCAGCTATTTCTCTGTTGTTGTCGTTAGTTGTTGTTGTCGTTGGCTATTATCGCGTGGTTGTTAATTTTATTGGCTGGTTTGGTTAACGCCATTATTAATGGGGTTGTTACGTTGTTGTCGTGATATTGAAGACGTTGTTTGTTGTTGGGGGGTAGTGTTGTTGATAGGTCGTTGTTTGTTGTTAAAGGAAAAGGGGAATGAGAGCTGGGCCAGGTCAGTCAATGGGGCAGTGGGCTTTCAAGTGTTCAAGTGTTAGGTTGGGGCACTATATGGAAGTCTATTTAGAGACTGTGGCCTTAAACGGAGAAAATCATTGACATGCTTATGGAACTTAGGAAGCTAGGAGGTGAGTCACCTGTGTGCTTAGCTTAAAAATTATATATACATGAGGGAGAAGAATTCATTCATAAGTGAACTCACTTGAAGTCTAGACGTTAGTAAAAAGAAAGGGGAACGAAGACAAGGCTTAACACCGAAACCTTCCAAGTCTTGTGACAAACGAAGCCCAAGTTAGGGAGGCTATTTAAGCCAATGGTTTAACATTATATTGGGCCAAGATGTTCAGCCCAAGATTTTTATATAATAGGCCCAACTACATTCATTCACTACTAACAAAATTGGGCCCAAACAAAGTGCAAGAAAGATTAAGGAAATGGGCCACTAAAGCCCATTGATTTAGAGATCCAAAAGGCCCAAGTGAAAGGGGAAAATTAGTCATTGACCAATTTGAGTTAATCAGCTGCAAATATAAGGGGAAAGTCGGTCTAAAGTCTCCTTAAAAAGGGACCAAAACCGAGCTCCCTAGGTTAATCAACAAAAGACCAAAAATTTCAGGTTTTCTCTCTAAGTTTCTCTTGGTATTTCTTCACCTTGGAAGGCAACCAAAGGCTAATTTTTGAGTTCTTGAATTAGACCTACACCTTGGGAGTTAAGGTATGTAAAAATAACCATATATTTGATATGAATTTTCCATGGAAAACAAGATAAGTTGGCTGGTTCACTGTGCAGGAATTTCTGGACAGCTTGTGTCCTGAAAGTTGTTGTTTGGTTTTCTTGGCTTTGGAACGATTCTTACCCTGATTTTTGACTTTAATATGATATAAAGTTGAGGTTATTAACATTTTATAGTGTGTATATGGTTGCCAAGGTTGCTGGACTGTTTTGCTAGTTCTTTGGAAACAAGTATCCTTATATGATCTTATGTGCTTCCAAAATGGTATTGGACTGTTTTGTTGAGGGGGCTGTTGTTTCACGTTTCCCCCTACGTTTTGAGCTATTTTGTGACTATGTTAAGATTTATTTGATGTATATGTATGTTGGGAGCATCTGGTTCAAAGTTGGGACAAGTATGAATTGTTAACGACGAAATGTAGGGAGACGACGAGATGTTGTGCTTCTTAGTTGAGCGTTTAGTAAAATGGTTATGTGTTGTAGTTATGGACTGTTGCCAGCATGTTATAGAGCTAATATAGGCTGTATACATCATGTATATGATAATGTATGCTGGTTGAATACAGTTAGAATTGAGAAAGTCGGAATAACACCATTGAGTTGATGGTTATACGTTTGTTGCCAAAGTGTTGTGTTTTGTGAGATTGGGCTGTCCAGATGCATTGATTAGCTGCTAATACTAGCTTTAAAACATGATATTGTAGATAAATAGTTGGAAGAAAAGAAGTCATTTCGACGTAAAAACAAGTTGATATGTCGAGGTATGTAAGGCTATTCGATCTCTTATTATTTGGCATGGAATCCAAAGTCTTCATTGGCACATAGAGATCTTTACAAACTTCGACATAACCACTCCACTCTTTAACATGTACTTGTGTGTCCAGATTCGAGCATTGTCACTGCTGCATACATACATTGGGTACCATGACATATGAGTCTTCTTTTTAGCTAAATAAAGTTCATACGTTGTTTATGTCCTACATGTTTCACTAATTGTACAACCCACTCTTTTCATTATGATATGATGTTACATGGACACATACTTGTCATTTGTCATGCTTATAGTCTTATAGCTCAAATGTTACGACCACCAAAGATTCATCTCAAAAGTAATAAGAAGATTTATGTCTACAGTTGCTTCTGTTGGGTGGTATCCCAGGGGTGAAAAATCACCTAGCATGGGTCAATCCCAGTATTACAGGGGGTATCCCAGGGGTGAAAGGAAAGCCTAGCATGGGTCGATCCTGATATAGATTTACCACTGATCAGCTGGTCATCTGTATTACATGCTGTGCACAGATTATACAAGTAATAAGAGTAAAGTAACATAATTGTTATAAGATACATGACTCCACAATATTCATAAAGGTGGTCTTTTACCCTACAGCAGTACATGGTTTCATTTGAGTGTCTTTTTATCTCATATATAGTACATGTTGCCTTACATATTCAGTACATTATTTCGTACTGACGTCCCTCTTGGGGGACCTGCATTCCATGCTGCAGGTACAGAAGCTAATAAACCTCCCTAGTAAGAGTACAGGATATCAACCGCAGTCACTGAGCTCCAGGTTGCTTCGGGGCTTTGAGTCTTATCATATCTTTTTACATTGTATAGTATCTTATCATGAGGCGGGGCCTGTCCCGACCCTTATAAGATAATGTTTCTTGTCTAGAGGCCTTGTAGACTACGTAAAGTATAGTATGGTCATGTATCGTATCGTAGACATTGTGGCTCCAACGGCCTAGTCATATAATATCTTTTGGCTTGCTAGTCCTATTTATCTTTTGAGGGCATGTTTAGTATGAAAGGAACTTATAATGTTCATAGGTAATATATTGCTACAGGTTGGTTCTCCTGAGCCTTACCGGCAACGGGTGCCAGTCCGCCTTAATAGGATTTGGGGCGTGACATATACCCAACTCATTCTCATGATGTAGACAATGTTTAGTAAATAAGGATAAGACTTATGGTGTGAAGTCTTTTAATGATTAGCTAAATTTGGCAGATTTGACCAAATAGTTTAATCTATAGGATTGAACGTTTAGAAATCACCTATGTGAGAGCGAAGTAGAAGCCTTTTCAAGGAGAATGTTAGTAAAGGCCTATTCTTTAAGTTCTCATGAGACCGAAACGTGTTCATGGCTGAAATGAATAAAACCATGAGAATTATAAACGGTTAAAGGTTAGTTGTGTGACGTGTTGTCTGGGTGTACATTAAAGCTCGATGGTTTAAAGATATCAAATCTACCAATTGACTGAGTGCATCCAATGCATGTTCACTACGAAAAGTTAAAAGGGAAACTCACTTATCCAGATGCAATTAGTCTTTGCTTGATGGGTCACATACTTGTCCGTAAAGTTTTACAAAGAGTAGTCATTCCCCATTCATGTGGGGGATTGTTGGGTTCAATTGGTGTGAATGAAATATGAAAAGTTATTTGGAAAGGACACAACTTTTCGAGTAAAAGACACACTACTTCGGAAAAAGGTACAACTGTTTGGATGGTTGTGGCTATTCAAAAAAGACACACTCTTTTGAATGGACAGATACGACTGTTCAAAAAGGATACACCTTTCCGGTGAACCATTGCCACCTTTTGGAAGGGGCACTTAATGGCTATATAAACCAGCATTTTTTTATAGGTTTAGTATAAATTTTTCTGCACTTGAAAACATTTCTTGTCTTCTAAAATACTCTGTGTGAACATCTAACTGTTCAGTGAGTTCGAAGAGAATACAATCGTTTGAGGTACCACTACAGTCGGATTGTTAAGCCATTTTATCCTGGGAGGAAAATTTCGTAACCTCTGGTACTTGAGGAGAACTATTTCCTTAAGGACACTCCGTAAATTTGAAGGACTTGGCTTTTTCTGCTTCATCTAATTTTCTTTAAAATACTGAAAACATACTTCTTTGAAAGGTCGTTTTTTATCTTGTGTTGAAAGCGTTGGAAACTTCATAAGTGTTCTTGATTTATTCTTGAAATTGTGTTGAAGTTGTTTTGCCAAAATACAGATTTTTATGTACCTGAAACAACAAAAATATAATACATAATTTTTTTAAATAATCACATGATTTTTTTTCCAAAAATATTTGGTTAGAGGTGGGGGAGGTGGATGGGGGTGGAGCAGGGCCAAAGGTGGGATTTAAAAAAAAAACAAATTAAGGGGTGGGTGTGGAGGTGGTGGTAGGGATGGGAGCTGGGTGAGGATAGAGAAATATTTTTTTCGTTTTTACATTTCATTGAAAAATAATATCATAGTTGAATATTTTTTAAGATAATAGAATTTAATGTGCTCGAGCATGGCATCCCAACATGAAATATTAAAAATGTTATTTTAATGATGCACGAGTACACACATTAGTATGTATTGAAAATAGTTCACAAATGTCGTTAGGGGTCTTTTGGTAGAGCATATGGGAAAAAATAATACACCATTAGCCTTGTGTATTATTAATATCTTGTTTGGTACAATTTTTTTTAGCCTATGTATAATTAATGCTTATATAAGTTTACGCTCTATTGCGTATTGAGGTGTGTATTATAACTCAAAATTCAAGGTATTAGTAATTTAATGGATTTTAGTGCATGCATTAGCATGATTAAAGAGACAATTATCTCTCAAAATTTTGCCACATACTTTCCACTATATTAATTTATGGATGATATTTTTGCAAATAAATATTTTCTTTTAGAAATTATGCAATTCATGTTATTTTTAATAAACCAAATCAAATAATGTATAAAAAAAATGCAAACATAGCTAACACAAACATTACCAATACAAGCATTGCTAATATACTTTATTTTGCTTTATTCTTTTACACTCTACCAAACTAACCCTTACACTTTGTTTGGATAGTGGTTTGCCATGATTTCATAATGTATAGTATTGTGTGGTATGATATTGTATTATATAGTACAGTACAATACAATGTTTAGATGGATTGCATCATTCACTACTATTTAATAATAATTTTATTATTTGATTTGATGGTATGGTACCGTATCGTAACTGATAAGTTTACTAAAATGCCCTTAACTATTATAAATATTCAATTTATAATTAGTTGTTAATAAAATAATTTTTTCCTACTATTTTTTCATAAATTATGCCATGTAAATATATTAAGTTGTTAAATTCATGTAAATTTTAATAAAATTAATAGAAGAGTAGATCAAAATAAATGTAATCAGATTCACTTTTTATAATAACAAATTTTATTTTCTTTTGGTGTTTTGAAACGTGATCACCAACGACTAGAACAACGTTTGAATATATCTTTTGTGTATGCTACAGATGTTTTCGGTATGGAATACAAAACAATAATTCTAAAAAAATAAATTGCTTCTTAGTTATTTTCTTGTGTTCGTTATGCTAATAGAAAAATATTTTTTAAAAATATTTGTATATATTTAACAAAAAATAATGTAAATGAAAAGGATAAGGGGGTGGGGGAGGGGGGTTTACGAAAAAATTATGAATATTTTTTTAAAATATATTTGGTGGTGGGGTAATGGAGTGGGGGTAGAGGGAGGGATAAGAAAAAAAAATTTGATTTTGTTAGAAAAATAAATTAAAAATAAAAAAAAAATTGTTGAGGGGAGGGCCGGGGGAGGGGGGGGAGGATGGTAGGAAGGGAGTGGTTGGTAGGAGGGAGAGGTGAGGTAAGAAATTCTCTTTTGAAATTTAAAAAAAAAAAAACAGACTTAAAAAATAAAAAAATTAGTATGGGAGGGGGGCTTTTAAGTGGTGGACAAGGAGTAGGGTTCGGGTAAGAAAAAGTTTGAAATTTATTTTTAAAAATTAATTTTGAAAAAAATTATGGGGTGGGGATTTGGTAAGGGGTAGGATAAGAAAAAAAGTTCAAAATCTTTTTTGAAAAAAAAATTAATAAGCAATTTATTTTTTTTAAGATTTTTTTTTTTTGGGGGGGGGGGGGGGGAGGTAGGAGGTGGAGTTAATAATATAGGGTAATTATAGAATATTAAATAAGGGTATAGTTGAAAATACAAAAATAAAATATAAGATACCATCAAATCGGTGGTTGCATAAAGTAAGAGTTTTCATGGTTATCAAACCATAAAATTAAAAATTATACCATACCATACATTTTAAGAAACAATCAAACAAACATGATTCTCTTAACAACCAGTGTATTAGTTTACGGTCATGGAAATTGGATCAGTCGGTTGAGTTATCAAATTAATGGGTGATTTTGCTGATTTGTTCACACGACAAGTTTAGAAAATAGTGAAAAAGGTCAAATTTACCCCTCTATTTTGAAAAATTGGCTAAATATATCATTCGTCATACTTTGGGGTTAAATTTACCATCGTTGTCATACTTTGGGGCTAAATTTATCCCTCTACTTTGAAAAATTAGCTAAATATACTCTCTGTCATACTTTGGGGTTAAATTTATTGTTGATGTCATACTTTGGGGTCAAATTTACTCTCATTGTTAAGAAATTTTTCATATGTACCCTTTCTTAATAGAAAAGCTCAAATCAACTTTAGATGCCCCATTTTTAAAAATAAAATACACCTTAATCTAACCCGTCCGATTCGACTCGAGCCACCAAAAAAACCAAATAAATACACCCCCTCAGTTTTGTTGGTCAAATTTTTTCAACGATATTAAACCACTGGATATTTATCAGTGCATGTCTCATGAAAAAATGATTTGCATCAGTGCAAACCAAAAGAAATACATTCCTAACTCAGTTCATGGATCTGCATCAGTGCAAAACTCATAAAAAATGACACTTGACGGTCAAATATAATAGATTAGGCTCATTGGATATTTCTCTAGATGATTGAGCCAAAAAATTTTCCTGTGTGCCAATCGTGACATCTTTTTATTCATATATCTTTATATGCAATTTAAATCTATACAAATTTTTCACCATGTCAGTTGCTTCGAAAATTTATTTGAAATTTGAAAATAATCGAACAAGAGCAAAGCTTGTAATAAACATTTTCTCTAGTTCCATGCTTCTACGTTATCCCATTTTGTTTTACGTTTTGTTCATTTGTAAATAATTTACAAGCATGGCACGTTGAAAGAGAAGTATATTTGTTTGTTGGAAAAATTCGACGAATAGAATTGAGGGAGGAGTATATTTGTTCGTGTATTTTTTGTGGATTGGATCGGGCGAAGTAGATTATAGTGTGATTTATTTTTAAAAATTGAGTAATTTAATGTTAATTTGAGCTTTTCTGCTAAAGAAGGGCACAAGTGAAAAGTTTCTTAACAATGAGGGTAAATATAGTCCCAAAGTATGAAATCGAGGATAAATTTAGCCTCAAAGTTGACAATTGACAAATAGTATATTTAGCCAATTTTTTAAGGTAGAGTAAATTTGATAAGAAAATATGACAACGAGGATAAATTTAATCCCAAAATATAATGAAGGACATATTTAGCTAATTTTTCAAATTAAAGAAATAAATTTGATATTTTCCCTAGAAAATATCATGTGATAGTACCTTTTATTATCTTTTTTTTTTTTTTTTAGCATAGTTGATTTAGGGCATATTCGAATCCAAAACAAATATTGAAGATATTTTTAGTCTAAGAGATTAACTGTGGACATTTACTGTTCATTTTCAGCACGTTAGGGTTTTAATCCTATATAGTTATGAAGGTTAAATTTTGTAACCAATTAATACATATAATCAGGGTGGAGCTACGTGGACTTTAAGGAGTTCTCGTCGAAAAATTATGTTGTTTATATATATGGAGTTTTTTTTTTTTATGTGTATATATATTAAATTGAACTCTCTTGACACAAGCAAAAAAACTTTATTTAGTGGCAAAGGGGGTGCAAACTCTTTTGCGAGAGCCTCATGGTCTTTGGTTTGAGACTCATTCATGATAGTTTTTTTTTTCCCGCGTTTTAACCTCCTTGATAGAAATCTTGCCTTCGCCACTGCATATAACTCGATAATATGCATAAAATGACAATTGACGGAAATTTATATACTCGACATAAGAAATTACAACTATGTTGTCACATAAAATTATTTAAATAGCAGTATCATGTTATTATCATCGATGAGTATTATTACTATCATCTATAAAAAAAAAGTTCACCTTTTAATAAAATGCTATAATAGTAAGAATTCAATTAAAAGATCCTACTTATTTGGAATAGAGATACATTTATTATTAATAAATAAAATGTGTTGATTTCTTTCATAGATTAAGTTTTTAGAGGAAATAATTACACACTTTAATATGATATTATTAGATCAAAAATAGGTCCTAGAATCAAATTTTACCCCTCGCCATCCATTAGCAAAAGAAAAACTTTTTACATGTGATTGGCACGTAAAAAAATAAATTTAGCTCGAACATGTGGGAGCGTGTTAATGAAAATGCACACTTCAACAATTATTGTTACCAAAGTTATACAACAATTATAGATCAAGGCACTCTTGATATCCTAATTCCTAGGCAACAATCCTTTAGATTTTTCAGAAGGATACCTCACCTCCAACCCCCATCCGGGAGGCAACTTTTACAACAGCAACAAATGGCGCTGCTGAATTGAGGGTATCATATCAAAAAGGACACTCCCTGATTAGCATAAGAATATTCACATTGGCGTAAGAATATTCTCAAAAGCTATTTCTAAGTCTTGGACACATGGTCATCAAACATCAGTCTAATGTTCCCACCTAAGTATATCTAAACATATTTCTCATAGGATCATGTTTTTGGACGGTTTGAAGCTTTCAATATCCCAAAACAATATGTTATCCTTTTATACACAAAAACCAATCAGATATGAAACCTCTCAATTCATCTCACCGTTAAGACCAACTATATTACCAACTATATTAACAAATGTTTAAAATATATCTCAGAAATAAAGTAGGAATAGATATTTTTAGTAGTTTTTAATTATTAGAGTCCTATGCGACTTAGAAATTAGTTGTCCCTTTATTATTTGAATAGGAATTAGTTATTCCAATTTAAATTGGAGTGTAGTTAGAAATTTAGCTATAAATACATGTTTTAAGTTATTAATAAAATAATTTTCTTTGACAATACTATTGCCATATTTATTTTTCTCTCCAACTCTTTCTCTGTTATTTCTCCAATTTCAAAGTTAAAAACCAACAATTGTAATCAGAGTATGTGAGAGATGAATTCCGAAAATAACTTTTCCCAAATAGTTCCTCCTGTCTTTGGTGGTGAGAATTACCATCTTTGGAGTGTAAGAATAGAGACTTATCTTGAGGCCTTAGATCTCTGGGAGGCCGTGGACGAGGATTATGAGGTTCTTCCGCTGCCCGATAATCCCACGGTAGCTCAGATCAAAAGTCAAAAGGAAAAGAAAATCAGAAAATCAGAAAATCAAAAGCAAAAGCGACTTTGTTTGCTAGTATTTCTCCAACAATTTTCATGAGAATTATGGACTTTAAATCAATAAAAGAAATTTGGGATTATCTGAAGGAAGAATATAATGGAGATGAAAGAATACGAGGCACGAAGGTGTTGAATCTAATAAAGGAATTCGAATTGCAAAAGATGAAGGAACTTGAGACCGCTAAAGAGTACTTAGGTCGTCTTCTTGACATTGTTAACAAGGTAAGATTGCTTGGCACAAAATTTAAAGATTCAAGAATTGTTGAAAAAATTCTTGTTACAATACATGAAAGATACGAAGTATCAATAACTATCTTGAAAAATACAAAAGATCTGTCCAAGATTACCTTGGCAGAATTGTAAAATACTTTGCAAGCGCAAGAGCAAATGAGGCTTATGAGGCAGGATGGTATGGTTGAAGGAGCTTTGGCAGCCAACCACAAAACTCAAAGCAAGGATAATAATTCAAGAAAAAATTACCCATCTTGCCAGCACTGTGGCAAAATAGGTCATCCTCCATTTAAATGTTGGAAGAGACCAGATGCACAATGCAAAATTTGCAATCAACTTGACCATGAAGTTGTGATTTGCAAAAACAAATCTCAAAAATAGAAGCCCAAGTCGCCAAAAAAAAAAAGAAGATCACTTATTTGTGGCAACATTTTCAACCAAGAAATCTGATTTTTGAATGATTGATAGTGGTTGTACAAACCACATGGCGTATGACAAAACTATTTTTAAAGAGTTTTTGCCTTTGAAAAATAAGAAAATCAAAATTGAGAATGGTGACTATATTCCTACAGAAGGAAAAGAGAATGTTGCAATCAAAACAGTTTCAGGTACAAAAATAATTTCAAATGTCCTTTACGTACCCGATATTGACAAAAGTTTGTTAAGTGGTGGCCAGCTAATGGAAGACAGATTTAAATTATTATTTGGAGACAAATATTGTCGAATCTTTGATTCTACTAATAATGAGATTTTACAAATTGATATGAGAGGCAAAAGTTTCTTATTTAATCCAACAGAAGATGCACATGCAAGAACAAAGACGAATTGGCAGATTTATTCAAGAGGTCAAATTTAGCCGAAGCCGACACAATTTTTGATCCAAGCAGGAGTGTTGAAAATATGTCACAGAAATAAAGTAGAAATAGATATTCTTAGTAGTTTTTAATTATTAGAGTCCTATGTGACTTAGGAATTAGTTGTCTCTTTATTATTTGAATAGGAATTAGTTATCCCAATTTAAATTGGAGTGTAGTTAAAAATTTAGCTATAAATACATTTTTAAGTTATTAATAAAATAATTTTCTTTGACAATACTATTGCCGTATTTATTTTTCTCTCCAACTCTTTCTCTGTTATTTCTCTAATTTCAAGGCTAAAAACCAACAAACTCATAAAAGAATAGTATGGAAAAAGTAGCTCGAAAGAAAGCTTTCTTTATCTTTTAGAAAGCTTTCTTTATCTTTTAGGTCCTTTTCAACTTAATTAGTATCTGGTATTCCCTGCGTTCTATTTTGCTCGTCTCAATTTGATATTGTACATTAATTATGAAAAATAATTAATAACATATCTACTTTATTATAGTATTTCTATTAAATGATGTTTACATTTTAATTTGAAGATAAAATAATTAATATTAAGAATAATAAAAGAAAAAAAATTATTTTATCTTGATTAATGAAAAATGACAAGTAAAATGAGAAATCAAATTAAAAAATTTGAGACGAATAAAATGAGATAGAGGGAGTATTTCAAACTTAGTGCTTTGACTAATCTAATTAGTAAGGAACATATCACTAGAATTAAGCATGGAAAATTTCACACTTTATATTTGAATTTGACACCTAGTTAAAAGTAATTCTTTGCAATATTCTATTAATTATGATAATCCACGCTGGTTACTTTTTTAGATTTTCCAATGCTCAACTAGATTTTTTAAATTTCTCACTCACTGTTTGTTAAGGTTGATCAATCGTTATTCATGATGGTTGGAAGAACAATTTTTAAACAAAAAAAAAAAAAAATACTTAGGGAAAATGCTCTCTCAAATATACCTAAACTTTGACAAAATTAGTTGTAACACGTCTGAATTTTATGGGAATTCTATGACCCCCTAAACTATTTATTAACATATTTATTGACATTTGTTTGTACTAAATTCTTTTAAAAAAAAATTATTTTAGCATTTTTTATCTTTTTATTAACTTATAAATATCACTAAAATACACTAATAAATAGTTTAGGTGGTCATAAACCTCACTGTGTTACAACACATTTCCACAAAGTTAAGATATATTTGAGACTATTTTCCCTACCACTTATTAAAGACAATTAATTCATTCTGAAGACTTAGTAGCCGTTTGGCCATGGAAATTAAAATTTTTCCAAGTTAGAGTTGAAGTTGGAGTTGAAATTGGAGTTGGAGTTGTGTTTGGCCATGTCTTTTTTGAAAAAAAAAAATTGACTTTTGAAAAAACTTTTTTAAATATGATTTTATACCCTAACTTTTACAAACTATCAAAATCACTCAACCAAAATTTACTTACTAATGGAAAAAGAACACAATTAACCACTATTATAAAAATAATTACATATACATGGTCATATTTAATGAATTTCAATTATGACATATATAATATTTACATTAATAGTTGTTTTCTCATATTTGAAAATTTTAAATATGGATGTTATATTAACAGATCATTGCTTCATGTTTTTTAGGTAACAAATATTATCTTTCAACAAATTTATTTTTTTAGAAATTTATTTAATTTATTTCCTTCATTTTCCGTTCCTAAAAAATAGAAAATGATGAGTTGTTATTAAATTTTAGGGTGCTGCTAATTTATTTCTTTAATTTTTTTATACATGAAAGATTTTACTATGTGTGAATAAATTATTTCTATGTAAAACATGCTTTGCATATTTATGGTATATTATATCATATACCAAAAATATATAAATATGCTTAGTATGTTTCTTTATACTTTGTATTTTTATATATGTGTGTATATGATATATATATGGTATAAACTTCATAGGCTAAATACATATACAGGCCCCTCAACTATTCGACTTTTTCCGTATAGGTACCTCAGTTAGGGCAGGTACCTATTGAACCTTTTACTCCTTCATAAAACATTTCAATTGAACACAATTGCTGATGTGGCGCTGACATGGCGTGGCATGTGTAATACACTCTCCAGTAGGAGAGTGAGAGACGATAATTCATAAAAAGAAATTAAACATAAAAAATTCAACCAATTAAAATAAGACATATTAAAGAATTAAAAAGAAAAAAAAACATCATCTTCTCCATAACTCTACCATTTTTTATTATTTTTACATCAAAAAAATAGCATCATCTTCTTCTCCGTAACTCACTATTTTCCATTTTTTCTACATACAAAAAATAACATATCTTCATAACTCCTAAATTCTCAAAGCAAACGTGTGAAAGATTCTTCCGTAATGTTTATCTGAAAATTCACACCCAAAAATCTCCACTTGTAAATGGCTCCCTCACACCTCCATATTTTTTTATTTTTTTTTGTGAAACACAACCTGACCGACTTCAACATTAATCAAGACAAATGTAATCCAAATCCTAGGTCTTAGAGAAGAACCAATAGTTTGTTACCATCTATCAACATTCAATGTTAACTGAAATTGCAAACCAGGTTAACAGGAAACAACGTACTCATTGGTAGCAAGAATTTTTGACTTGTAATTCACAATCCTATAGAGGCCAAGAAAAAAACAAGAAAAAAGCCTCACACCTCCATATCTCACATTTAATAAAGGAACCCACCCACCAAAGAGCACCATGAAGAACAACACACTAAGGAAGCTAATACTAGCAACCTTCTTAGTTTTCACCTCACTCTTCTTTTTCTCCACTTTCTTGCTACTTTTTGGCGCGGGCGCTGCTGCCTGAAGTTTCGATTTCGAAATCAGAACCGATTCTTCCTCAACATTATTACCATTATCATTTAACGAAAAAGTAGTCGACTTTTGAATTTTACTTGCGTTATTCGAATCTTCACTACACTTTTTCCTCTTCAATATCAAGCTACATGTACTTATACCAGCATTAACACACCCAACTTTAAATTTCTATTCAAAAACAACACTTTTCAATAAATTTTTACCTGAATTCGGAGAAGAATGTACCGATTTATTTGAATCAGATTGATAATTCAGCCCTTCTGAGAGATTTAAATTGTTCAAAAAGAAATGTTTCTCTATGTTAAAAAATGGAGAACCTTTTTTTTTTTCTTGTCTGCTCAAAAATGAAGAAAGTAAGTTTGGAAAGGAAGAGAGAGGGGGGGGGGGGGTAGGTTGAATTTGTTTTGGGGGAGGGGTATTAATGATTTTGTTTAACAAAAATTTAGGTTTAATTATATTAGAAATTTATTTTTATAATTATTTTAAATTAAAATACCACGTGTAGTCATTTAATTCATCACTTTATCACATCATCAGCGTGTGTATTACACGCATTTTACATTTTCTGTCACGTCAGTAAATTGGGCTCAATTGAAAGCATTTGTGAAGGAGCAAAGGATTCAATAGGTACCTGACTTAATTGAGGTGCCTATACGGAAAAAATAAAATAGTTCAGGGGCCTGCATATGTATTCCGTCAACTTCAGATATAACATACTTTGTATATTTATATTATAAATATGCTTAGTATGTTTCTTAATACTTTGTATATTTATATATGTGTGTATATGGTACATACATGGTATAAACTTTATATATAACATACTTTGTATATTTCGATTTTAAATATAATACTTTATATATTTATGGGTATAAATATAAATTAGCAGTAAAATAATGTCATAAATAAGGGAGAAAATTAAATAAGGGATAAAAATAATGATGAGAGAGAAAAAGAGATATATATTAATTAGGATAGCATTACGTTTGAAATTATAATTATCTTATTCTTTAAAACTGCTATATACGTAATATTGAAAAAGTAATGTTATAAGGAGAGTTTTATGTAAAAATTTAAGAGATTGGAGTTATATGTAATAATAATAAAAGTTGGAATTGGAGTTATAAAATTGTGAAAACAACAAAAACTTGTTTTCCCTTTTTAGAAAAAATTTTCGAACTTATTTTTCGAATTTTCATGGCCAAACACCATAATTTTCAACTCCAGAAAAAATTTTCGGAAAAAAAGGAAAAATTTTCATGGCCAAACGGCCCTTAAATTCACAAATAAAACTGAAGGAAAACAGGCTTTTTTTTTATTTCATTTACTTGTCTATGATATTTTATTCTACTTATTTATTTTTACAAATCACGAAAGGTTTATTATTTTTTTCACAAATATATACTTTTATTTAAATAATTAATAATAGTAAATTTAAAGTTTCAATGCATTATCAATAAAATTAATTTAATAAAATATACCTTTAGTTAATTATTTTATTTTTTTAAAGGAACATATCATCAGATCAATATGAGGGAAGTTATATAACTATTGCATACTTTTGGTGGTGGTCTTCTAGATTCTTATATTTCAACAATAAAGCTTTACGTGGCTATTTTTTGCTGAAACGTGGCAAAATTGTGGGGGTCAGATTTTAGCTTTTAACGTAAAAAATTTCAATGAACGTAGCAGAATGTTTAATGAAAACTGATGTAGACTTAACAAAACTAAATGGTTTTTCATCGGCGACAGTTACGCTAGTCAAAACGTCTCCCTGGCAGTGACGGATTCAAAAATTGTGAATTATGGGTGTTCAACTATTTTTAATTTAAAAATTGCTACATAAAATGAGTACTGCATTACTATATTTTATATCTAAATAATAATAATTATTTAAAAACCAATGGGTGCTTAAGAACCCATAGCATATAGCATAGGTCCACCACTGATTGGAGATACATACATTTGTATTCGTTTCACCTAACACAAAAAGTAGACAAACATTCACTACTAAAAAAATCACAAAATATGGTCGGAAAAAATCGATCACATGTGATCGATTTTTTAATAATTTTTTTAAAAAATATTTTTTTGTAAAAAAGCGACCACATGTGGTTGCTTTTATATTTTAAAATATCAAAATAATTATTTCAATAATTTTTATATTAATTATTATTTCTTTTACAAATAAAAATTAATAAAAAATAATAAAATCGGTTACTTGTGGTCGGTTTTCTTTAAAAAATTATAATTAAAAAAATATTTTAAAAAACCGATCACATGTGGTCGGTTTTTTTTTAAAAAAAATAATTAATTTTTTTAAAAAAACAACCATGAGTGGTCGATTTTTTTTTTTTTTAAATATATATTTTTAAAAAACCGAGCACATGTGGTCGGTTTTAAACAAAAATAAAGATTTTTTTTAAAAAAAAATCAATCACTTGTGGTCGATTTTTAATAAAAAAGAAAAAATAATTACTTTTAAAAAATTGACCACATGTGGTCGGTTTTTAATTAAAAAAAATATTAAAAATCGACCACATGTGGTCGGTTTTTCATTAAAATAAAGAATTTTTTTTTTAAAAGCTGACCACTTGTGGTCGGTTTTGGAATTAAAAAAATAAAAAGTAAATAATTATTTTTAAAAAATAATTATATAATCTAATATTTACTTTATGTAATCTAATTATTATTAGTAGTAAAAATAATATAGTAGATTATATATATAATCTAATATATTTACTTTATTAAAAAATAATCTAATATATTATTTTTTAAAATTATATTGATTACACGTAGTCAATACCCAATATAATAATAATAAAAATTAATAAATCTTAGATTTTGTGAAAAAACTTACACTAAAAAATATATCAAATTTAATATACAAACTACGTTAAACGTAATCTTTATCTTTTACTTATGTTTCAATATATAAAATAAATATTTTCTTTTATATATATATATTAAATAACGTTAAACATGCATAATCTTTGTATAATGAATATGTGTATATATATATCATACCGTTGGGACAGATAATTGAAAAATGATGTTTATAGTACGTATTTGAAAACTGAAAACTGATGTTTATATAGTACGCATTTTAAAGTTGATGTTTATAGTACGTATTTGCAGTCATAATAATATAATATATAATTGATACTTCACCAGAATATAATGAACGTGTTCTATTATAAGGTAATATACTTGTAGATATGATGTATATAGTACACATTCAAGAGTTCATATATATAAATATATTTATATATATATATATATATATATATATATATATATACATATAGTGATCGATTGATGAACGATGTAGTAAAAACCTATTAGAATCTATCCAAACATATTGAATACCTTGATTTGAAACGACATAAGTAATAATATATACTGTACGTTGAAGTTATATTAATGTAAGCTAATCAAATTAATCGATCACTTATCAGAGTATGTATATGAAATACGTCTCATTATATTATTGGATCATATATTCGTGTATGTATGTGATGTATATAATACGTATTTAAAACTTTATATAGTCGATGGTGTGGATATGTGTGTGTGTGTATAGGTATATACATATTATATAGTGAAGGTATAGTAATGACATAAGATAATCTAACGATAATTCATCTGATTATATGTGAAATACGTTGTATATTATTATGGGTTCGTAAAATCATGTATGCATGTGATGTTTATAGTACGTATTTGACATCCACTTTTGACCGCCAGATATTGCTTAGAGTTGGACACAGAATGCCTAAAATATTGAAATAATTTCAGAGGTTTTCCTTTAGGCTGTTGTTTTGTAAAATTATTAATTTCAAATATTAATATTTTTTACACATTATTCTTGTATCAAAAAGATATTGACGTGTCACATTCATGATTTTAAAAACATACAAAATATTTTTACGCATTATTCTTGTATCATATAAATAACGACGCGCCACATTCATGATTTAAAAAAAATGTACAAATTATTTTATTTCCTTTTAGTATTATTTTTACAATTTACTAACTCAAATACGATATTTTACATAATTTTATTAACATTTATTAAATTATTATTTTCGTAAATAGGCACACTTACAATTTACAAATAAATTATCTTATTATTATTATTGTTATTATTATTATTATTATTATTATTATTATTATTTACGTAACATTAATTTCTACGTCAATGTCTCATTATTTTTTTTCTTTCGTCATTATTACATTCACAACCGATTTCAATTTATTCTCTTATGTATTTAAATTATAGCCAATTTGTATTCAATTAATGTCAATTTCAGTCAATTTGACACTAATTTTAATTTTTAACCCATTTTAAAATTATTCTAATCTCAGCTGTCGATCAAAATCGATTCGACGGCCAAGATCACATTTCCATTTTCCTTCCTTTTAAATCAAACCTAACCCTAATTTACCACAACAGCCGCATTTTCCATCTCCTTCCCCTTTCTCTTTCTTTCCTCCATTCTCTCTCCAACAAGAACCACCAGTTACCCGCCCGTTGCCGCCGTCCTTTCTTTCTCCGGCGAACAACCAATAATGTAGCCACCATGTCCCTCACTCTTCCCTCTCTGCTGCCTCTTCTCCATCGACATCGACGAGAACAACCACCCAACAACGCTCACCGGCGAAATCCCTCAAGCCGCCGCCGCCAGCTCCCTCCATTCATGCTGGTAATGACAGCCACCGGTGAGACAGGTTGTTAGACATCATATTTTTTTATTGCTTATTAGACATCATATTTGTTGTTGGATTTCAAAACTTGTTTGATTAATTGTTGGCTCTCTATTAGCCTAGATAATCTTTACTGTTGTTATATGGGTATTATGTATAGTTGGGTTATGTGTTAATGGAGGGCTAAGATAATTCCAACCAAGGACTAACTATCTGTCTTGTATCTTGTTGTATTCATCGGATTCTTGTTGTTGTTAATGTACTCATGACTGCCTTGTTGTTGTTATAGTGTTGTTTTTGTCTTGTGTTGATAATCTAGTATGGATTGTTGGCTGGAAAATAGGTGTTAAACACCTCACTACATTGTGTTCTTGTTATTGTTTGTGAATCTGAGAGTGGTCATCCATAGGGTCCTCGGTTCTCTTGAACTTGTGAATTATTTTGGATGTATGTTTTGGTATGTTCTTGGTCGTTGGTCGTTCTTGTATCAAAATGTGTACTAGTGACTTGAAAATGGTTAAGTTTAGTTACTTGAAAGTGAATACGTATAGTGATTTGCAATGTGAATTAGTTATTTGAAAATAGTTAGCGTAGTGACTTGAAATGTGTACTAGTGACTTGAAAATGGTTAAGTGTAGTTATTTGAAAATGGTTAAGTATAGTGACTTGAAAATGTGAATTAGTTAATCAAAAATAGTTTAGTGACTTGAAATGCTAGTACATGACTTGAAAATGGTTAAGTGTAGTTACTTGAAAATGATTAAGTGTAGGGACTTTAAAGGGAATTTTTTGTTTTGAATGTGGTTTGGTTGGTGACTTCGTCACTTGAAAATGGTTAAGTGTAGGGACTTTAAAGGGATTTTTTTTTGTTTTAAGGTACTTGAAATGTGAACTTGTATTTTGAATTTAGTTAAGTGTGGTCACTTGAGAAGTGAATAAGTACTTGAAAATGTTTAAGTGTAGATACTTGAAATGTGAACTTGTGTTTTGAATTTAGTTAAGTGTGGTCACTTGAGAAGTTAGTTAGTGACTTGAAAATGCATAAGTATAAGTACTTGAAACGTGGACTTGTGTTTTGAATTTAGCCAAGTTTGGTCACTTGTGAAGTGAATTAGTGACTTGAAATGTTTAGGTGTAGTTACTTGAATTATGAACTTGTGTTTTGAATTTAGTTAAGTGTGATCACTTGAGAAGTGAGTTAGTGACTTGAAAATGCATAAGTGTAGGTACTTGAAATGTGGACTTGCGTTTTGAATTTAGTTAAGTGTGGTCACTTGAGAAGTGAATAAGTACTTAAAAATGTTTAAGTGTAGGTACTTGAAATGTGGACTTGTATTTTGAATTTAGTTAAATGTGGTTACTTGAGAAGTGAGTTAGTAACTTGAAAATGCATAAGTGTAGGTACTTGAAATGTGGACTTGTGTTTTGAATTTAGTTAAGTGTGGTCACTTGACAAGTGAATAAGTACTTGAAAATGTTTAAGTGTAGGTAATTGAAATGTGGACTTGTATTTTAATTTAGTTAAGTGTGGTCACTTGAGAAGTGAGTTAGTGACTTGAAAATGCATGTGTAGGTACTTGAAATGTGGACTTGTGTTTTGAATTTAGTTAAGTGTAGTCACTTGAGAAGTGAATAAGTACTTGAAAATGTTTAAGTGTAGGTACTTGAAATGTGAACTTGTGTTTTGAATTTAGTTAAGTGTGGTCACTTGAGAAGTGCATTAGTGAGTCGAAAATGTTTAAGTGTAGTTAGTTGAAAGGTGAACTTGTGTTTTGAATATAGTTTAGTGTGGTCACTTGAGAAGTGACTTAGTGACTTGAAAATGTTTAGGTGTAGGTACTTGAAATGTGAATTTTTCATTTTGAATTTAGTTTAATTTGGTAACTTGTGGAGTGAATCAGTGACTTGAAATGTCTAAGTGTAGTTACTTGAATTATGAATTAGTGACTTTTGTTTTGAATTTAGGTACTTGAAATGTGAACTTGTATTTTGATTTTAGTAAAGTGTGGTTACTTGAGAAGTGAATTAGTGACTTCAAAATGTTTAAGTGTAGGTACTTGAAACGTGAACTTTTTATTTTGAATTTAATTTAGTTTGGTAACTTGTGAAGTGAATTAATGACTTGAAAATATTTTGGTGTAGGTATTTGAAATGTGAACTTTTGTGACTTGAACTAATTACTTTAATGTGATTGATTGTGTATATGGAACCTGATTATAGCTGGATATATCAACAAAATATTAATAATAGAATGGGTGAGGCTGGGAATGAAGATGTGGATGATGAGTTGTAATTTTTAGTCTTTTGTATATTTTATAGTTTGGATTTGGAACCTCGATAAATTTTGTAAATAATTTGATTTTTAATGTTTGTATTCTTATGGTGGTTGGTTGATTGTATATTAAATGATTGGTGGGTTGTATTGTAAATAATTTAAATTAAATAATTAATTTATAAAAAACCGACCACAAGTGGTCAATTTTATTAGATTAATTGTTTAATTTAAATACAAAACCGACCACATGTAGTCGGTTTTTTTATAAATTAATTAATTAATTCAAATAAAAAATCGACTACTTGTGGTAGGTTTTTATAAAATTAATTAATTAATTTTAAAATAAAACCGACCACTTGTGGTCGGTTTATTTTAAATTTTTAAATTCATTTTTATATTTTAATAAAATAATAATGTATTTTGAAAATATATATTTAGAAAAAAAACCGACCACTCATGGTCGATTTTTAAAAAGCTACCACTACTTTACCGACCACACACTTTGGTCGATTTTGTGGTCGGAATTTGAGGAAAACCGACCACTTGTGATCGATTTTTGTGGTTGGTTTTCCTCTTTTTTCTAGTACTGATTGTGAAAAGATTGTAGTAGAGTGATAAATACTTCTTCGTTTTTAATCAGAAGTCTCTTGTTCGAGTCGTCTTTGATAAGAAGCGTTTTATCCTTTTTAATGATACTATTTGACGAATTTGATTAATTCAAATTCTTATATAGATATCGACTACGAATTTTTGAAAACTCACACGAAAAAAATAATAAAGAAAGAACGTGATGTTTTCTTCCAATCCATCAATTTAACCCTTTAGTAAAATTTTTGAATTTGTTTTAAAGAAAAGTCGAATACAGGACAACAAAAATTAAATGTTAATTAAGTTGCAGATTTTCATCTTTTAGTCTTTGTGAAATAACGAAAAGATGATTTTGTTAACGGAAAAGGTTCAAAAATACTTCTGAACTAACCGAAATAGCTTAAAAATGCCCCTCGTTAGATTTTTGGCTCAAAAATACCCCTCCGTTAAATATTTGGCTAAAAAATACCCCTCCCTCTAACGAAATTCAGAAAAGGATCAAAAATACCCCTGAATTATCTGAAATGGCTCAAAAATACCCCTCTGTTAAATATTTGGCTAAAAAATACCCCTCCCTTTAACGAAATTCCACTAAGCATACCACCTAGATTAAAAAAAAAAAACACGTGACTATGCCACATTACCATGCACATGTAAAATGTCAGTATTTTTTAATTATATGACATTCCTTTCTTCTTTATTTTTATTTTTATTTTTATTTTTTTGCAAAGCAGTGAAACGGAAAAACCAAAAAACCAATCTTTTGCTAATTACTTCATTAGTTTTTTAAAAGTTCTTGATTTCACCTTTTCATTAGTGTTTTAAAAGTTCAAAATTTCATCTTATTATTGCCGTTTGGGATGAGGAATAACTTGATCTTGATCTGATGTTGACTCGGAGGAGGAGCTAGAATTTTAACTTTTAAGCTAGCAAATGTTAATGTACTAATAATTGAGTTGAATTTACTACATGCAAATTCTTTTTCAAAATAAATGAATTCCTTTTAACATTTGTTTAATCATTCGAAATGAATTCATTTTTCTAAATTCAGTTTTGATGAATAATCTTATTATTTTTAGAACAAGTTTGAAAAGAAGTAAAATGATACTTAATATTGATAAATTATTATTTAATTATGTCATTCATTAACTTTTTGAAAATGTGTGCCACATTCAAAGATTCATTAATTTTAGATTAAAGGAGGTATTTATTAAATCATTTTAATGTAAGCATTTTGAGTAAAAGCTAGCAAAGCCAAACACATTTTTTGAGTAACTAATTTGAAGTTTAGTTTGAAATTTGTTACTTTTACGAGTAAATCTTAATTTTAACTTTTATATTGGCCTAATAATTAATGGGTTTATCAGTTTAATAAGACTATTTTGTTGGGTTTCACACTTTTAAACCTATTAATAGGAAAAAACTTATTTTTTAGATGATCAAATGAATTAGATATTAGCGATGTTACATTTAATAAATTTTTTCAAAAAAAATATTATGTAACCACCGTTTGTCTACTTTGATTAAAAATGAAAAAGCCTTGTAAATTTTATCCTTTTCACTGACATTTTTAAATAAAAATAAAAATAAAAATAAAGAAGAAAGGAAAGTCATATAATTAAAAAATACTAACATTTTACATGTGGATAGTAATGTGGCATTGTCACGTAGTTTTTTTTCATCTAGGTGGCATGCTTGGTGGAATTTCGTTAAAGGGAGGGGTATTTTTGAGCCAAATATTTAACAGAAGGGTATTTTTGAGTCATTTCAGATAGTTCAAGGGTATTTTTGATCCTTTTCTGAATTTCATTAGAGGAAGGGATATTTTTTAGCCAAATATTTAACGAAGAGGTATTTTTAAGTCAATAATCTCACGAGAAACATTTTTGAGCTATTTTAGATAATTCAGGGATACTTTTAAATCTTTTTCGTTTTGTTAATTATATAAGTAGCATATTTATTTATCCTTCAATTGTTAAGTTTATCTATAGTCAATGCTTGCTGTTGGTCGGATTTTAGTCGGTTCAAAGCTATACCGACTTACCGAGGTTGGTTTTAAAAACATTTTAAAATTGAAATTTATATCTAGTAAATTTCAGTTTACATAGGAACCTAAGGGTTCGTTTGGTAGAGTGTTTTGAAAAATATAATGCATGCATTAGTTAATGTGTATTAGTAGTACCTTGTTTGGTATATCTTTTTGTCTATGTATAACTAATACAAGCATTAGTTATACACTCTATTGTATATTAAAGTGTGTATTAGCAATACACTCCATTTCCTATGTATTAGTAATCCAAAGACTTTTAACACATGCATTATGTAACGACCAAAAAATTTGATGAAATATGTGAAATTTGTGATTTTATGTGATTTGACTATTTTATCCCTCCCCGTAGTTGCATTATGATATTTCTGCAGTGTGGAAGTGGTTGATATGATTTTTGATGCATTTTAGTATCATTTATGCAATATTATGATTTTTGATGGCTTCGAGAGCCTTATTTTAGACTTATGTGGTTATATTTTGATCCGTGCGATGGATGACCGAACGGACTGCGCCAGCAGCTCCGGAATATCGATTTTAGTCTAGGTAGATCTTTGGTTCGGGTCCTGGTTCACCCGAGTTCATTTCGACCTATTGGTCGGAAAGTTAAAAAAATTGGAAAGTTGGGTGTGGGACCCACTTTTGATTGAAACGACCTCGTATGAAAAATCCGACTATGCCAACAGATCCGGAATATCTATTTTAGTGTGTTAGCAGTTTGGTATGATTTTACGATTTTTAAATCTCATTTTGACCCTCGGTTTGAAAAATTGTGATTTCGGGTCTCAGGGGTCAATTTTGTGAAAAAGAATTTTTCTGGAAAATCTGGTATCTCCATCGCGTCCAGAATGTTGAATTTAGTTTGGTTGCATAGTTCGTTTGCATAAATCGGACTCCAAACGAATTTCGAGCACCCCGTCGAAGTCCATTTCGAGTTAAAATAAAAAAACTGCTCAGTGATGCAGAAAAATCTGCAATATATATATAACACCTTTTTCACATTTTTGGCCTATTTTGCTCATTTTTCATCTTGTCTCTTGAGAGTTAAACCCTAAATATTTTGGGAGCTTAAAAGTGAAGTTTGTGAGAGCTTGGGAAGCTAGATTAACACCTATTTCTTAATTTTAATTACGGATTTAAGGTAGGAATTCATCCTTTTCTTAGAAATTTCTTGATAAATTTCTCAAAACCCCAAAAATCTTAAGGCATGATTTTAAATCCAAATTTCATCCCCTTTCACTTAAATAATATTTTTATCTTATAATTACTATTTTTTCATCAATTTAACCTTCAAAACAACTCCGATTCTTGATTTTAACCCAGATTTCAAGGATTTTACCCGGTAAAGCTCAAAAATGATTTTTCTCCAATTTGAACCCCATTTTTCATTCGATTTAACTTGGATTTTCAGTTGTAGGTTCCTAAAAATATGGGGAACATATTTTTGAAGTAAATTTTCAATTTTGCCCTTCTTTTTTGGAAATCTATTTTGGGGGTCCGTTTTGACCCCGAATCAAAAGTGGTCAATATGGGTGTCGTTCATTTTGTTTTGACGCGTAGATTTTATATTTGATGTTTTTAGTAGAGTTTGGGATTGTTCGTGTAAAGTAAGGTCGCGGGTTTAAGTGTAGCGGACCGATTTTGGCTTTCGAGGTAGGTTATGGCTTAACTCTTCAGACTGGGCTGGGTAGTAAATGATGGTACAAAATGCATGTTAAGGGTGGGAACTAATCATGAAAAATGACTATCTACATGTTGTGCCCGTGTGGGGGCCTATATGTGATGTAATTGTCGAAATTAAAATATTATGTGATATGTTTGACCGTGTGGGGTCCTATGTGACATTGATAGCCTTGAATACATGTGAGTAATTGTATTGTATTGTTTAATATGGTACCATGGGTGTATTGTGATTATATTCATACTTTACTGGCATATGAGACATGTGGAAATTCATGGATGAAATGAAAATAACGAGTGAATATTGGCTCATGTGGTTGTGAAAATATATCATTGTGGTTGGTTGTGGAAAGATATCATGTGGTTGGTTGTGGAATACTTATTGTGATTGGTTGTGAGCATTACATCTTCATATCATACTCATTCATGAAACATTGGTACCACCATGGCAACATCTGAGAAACACTGGCAACACCTTTTTAAGAATATTGTAACACCTTATAAAACTCTTTCCAAGGGATGTGCCGAAAAGAAGATATGAGATATGTGGATTGTATATGGATTGACGAACCTCCCATGGGTCTTATGTCGGGAAGCTTTGGCTTCGTAGGTGTATATGGGGATTGTGCGACGATCCCGGAGGTTGTGCGACAACCTCGTGCATCATCATCATCATCATCATTATCATATACATTGCACTTACTTTATTGTGTTGTATTGCCTTATTGACTTGTCATCTATGTATTTGTCTTACTTTTCTTTACTTGTATTTGATGATCTTGTATCTACATGTTCTCTCTTGCTCTATTTTATATGTGACATTATCTATACTTGTATTCTATATCTTGATGTGTTTTTGTAATATATATGAGATATATTAGAACTGTTAGTGCAAGCGATGTAGGCTACCGTTGTGGGACATTTTCTGATTGTAAGTGACGTGCCTTAGTGTATATTTTGTATGCCTTATTTACTACTTTGCTTAGTCGGCCTATGATACCTTCTGAGTACAAGTGGGCCGTATTCATGCCTACTGCGCCCTTTTGGTGCAGTTCCTAGCTCGAGTGCACCTCAGCTTACTTGATTCGGGCGGTTGTTGGAGCTTCCAAGGTAGCGATTGGACATTCATGCGCTCGAAGTTCACCTCTATCTTTCTATACTAGTTATGTCTTTATTAGTGTTCGGAGACAGTTATTATTCCTTTGTAGTTATTTTTTCGATGTATTTGACTCTTGGATTGTATTAGTAGTTCTTACACTATTGACACCTAGTTTTGGGCATGATTGGTGTTTTGGATAAGTTCTTTCCGCATTGTTATGATTATTTATATGGTTCGGCTTCATTCTAGAAGCCTTACCTTGGGTATTTCTGTCTTTTTCTCTATTCGTATCAGTTTGGGTGATAGACTTATTTGTCAAGGTACGCCGCGACAAGTGCCATCATGACCCTTATTTTTGGGTTGTGAGACATTAACTTATTAAATGACGTTAATACCCCTTAATTTCCCTCTTAAAATATTTCATAATTTCTTTTTCCGCCATTTTAATTTTCAACAGTGAATTTTCTCAAAACACTTCATAATTTATTTTTCCACCATTTTAATTTACAACAATGAATAGTTGATTTAAATAACCACAACATATTTTTACGTTGCTTCGAGGGTCTTTAAGAGGATCAAAAAAAATCTTGAGACTATTCATTAATTTTACATCTTGTATTTTATTTTTATTTCGACTATGTTAATCTGTGTCGACGTAACATTCCATGCGCAAAGACGAAGGTCTTGCAATTAATCCTAAATCTCTATATACTTGTTCAACATTACTAATTATGTTTAAGATGGCAAAAGAATTTTGTTGCAAAAAAAGTGTACAAAGTTAAAGAAGGGTATTTTCGTAAACAAACACTTCTTTTATAGAAATTATGTAAGATATATTATTTCTTATACATCAAACCAAACAATGTATAAGAAATAATACAAGCATAACTAATACAAGCATAACTAATACAAGCATTACTAATGCAAACGTTACTAATACACTATATTTTGCATTGTTCTTATACACTCTACCAAACGACCCCTAAGGGGATTTGGCTCCTCACTATTTCCACTCTCTCCATTTTTTTGAAGTGTTTATCTTAATTGGTGACATATGACATAATTCAAATTAAATGGGTAAGATTTAATTATTCTAAAATAAATCTCTAACTATAATTTAAATAATAAATTCATTATAGATTTAGTTTAAAAAATATTGCGATCCTATAAGCATAGCAACATGTCCATAAATAATGCAACAAAAGTTTTTCTCTTCCTACTTACTTTTCCTACGAAAGAATTCCATCTTTTAATTTCTTTGTAAATTGATTTTTATATTATCTATTTTTTTTAATAATTAAAACAACATGCTAGTGAGGGTCTACAACCATTCACATAGAACTATTGGGTCTACCATCGATGTTGACAACTGTCAATACTCGACATACATATACGTCTATCGTAGACCAAATGAATCGGTATACCCTCACTAGCATGTTGTTTAAAAGATAATTACATTGTGGGATTTTAAACTTATGAAGGAGTTTAAACAAGATACATGGTCATTAATAGTTCACACAAATTCAAGGTGGTGATCAAAGGGGTATATGGATTGGATGGTTAGTGGTTGAACAATCAACATCCTCACAAAACACTTGTGCTTTGACAAACATTACTCTGAGGATATTGTTTGTTCAACCACTATCCATCCACATACCCCTTCGATAACCACCCTCAATTTGTGTGGACTATTACAAGATCATGTGACTTGTTTATACTCCTTCATAAGTGTAAAATTTCACAATATAATTATTTTTTATTTAATATTTTCTTTAAAAAAACATGCTCATAAGTGTCTATAACCATGTAGATAAAACAATGGGGGCCACCATCGATATGTACAATTGTTGGTAATCGATTAAACTTATACATCTACGGTAGACCAGATGAATCGATGGACCCTCAAAGCACAAGTATGTATTAAGAATGTTGTTTGTTCAACCACTACCCATTCACACACTCCTTCGATCACCACCTCCAATTTGTGTGAACTCTAACATATCACGTGACTTGTTTAAACTCCTCCATATGTGTACATTTTTATAGCTTATTTATTTTTTATTTAATTATTTTCTTTAAAACAACATGCTACTGAGGGCCCATTCATTCATCGGGTCTAGAGTAGGCTTATATGTCTGATCAAGGATTGCCATGGGCCAAAATTGATGGAAGTATATTAAGTGTCAGGCTTATGTGTCTGATCGAGGATTGATATGGGCCAAAATCGATGGTAGTATATTAAGTGTCTTAAATAGTTCAAAAATATAAGTATTGTCCAACGATAACAAATGGCTAATTTTGTACTTTATAAACGATAATACTTTTTTTACTCCATATATAAAGTCCTTCATCCCTCATTAATTCCTCCACTTTATTTTTAAAAAAAATTATACAATGTCTCAAGCATCTCAAACATCCAATTCAAAAAAATACTATAATTTGTCATTGCAAAAATGTGACTGTCTCGAGGACGTCACGCACAGACTCAAATTCAGATCGCAAAGTTTATAACTGTGCAGTTATGAAGGTAAATAGTGTATGATTTTTCTAAATTAAGTAAATCATTATCTAATTATTAATTTTTCTAGGATAACGACACATGCTCATATTTTAAATGGCTTAATGAGGTTCACCCCAAGCAGTCCATCAACATTGAGTTCGAGATCCGAGACATCAAATTTTTATGGTATTGTAAAATTTAATCTACTACAAGGTCTCTGAAAATACATAGAAAATAGAGATTTCCTCGTGACATTGTTAAAAGAAGTTGAAGAGCAGAGGGAGTACTTGAAAGTATTGCTACAAGACATCCAAATAGAGAGGAATCAACTAAACAAAAGTTGATTTCAGCCGAAGAAAGGAAGAATGACCTAGAAATGATGTTATGTGGTATAATGCTAATATTCGTTATTTGAAAAGTTGTAACATGAATGTAATGGGATTGAATAAATAAAAATATTTTTATTTTACTAGAATGTTAATATTGTTATTCATAGTTGTTCAAACTACACATCAACTTAAAATCGACTAGCATGATAATAATCGACTATCCTAGAAGTATACAGAAGATTTAAAATGTATCCTGTGATATTAACCATACACTGTATCATCTATGATAACACAATGCATATTCAAATTTCTTGCAACAACACAATTTGATAAAAATAGATTCACTACAGATTTCAAAGAACTTTCATAAAATAAAAAATTATTTGTGATATCATCCAACGATCATTCAACTTATTTATTGCCTAAATAAAAAAAAATCTTAAACTTTCACTATATTTCCATTCAAATATCTTTTTCTCATCCATAAAAATGATAACGATATCCATCACCACATCATGAACATCTTCTTTTTCATCCTCGTTTTTCTCTTCTTCTTTCTCCTTTTTCTTCTTTTATTCTGCCTCTTCTTTGACTGTTTCTTCTTTATATTCTTTTTGTTCTTCATCTTTTTTCTCAGCTTTTTCAGAAAAAAAAAATTCTATACTAGAATTCACTACAAAACAGATAATAAATAAAATACAGTATAATGAATCTAGAAATAATCAAAACTTGATTTTAACTTATCTTAGTGTAAAAAATGGAGACCTTTATCATTGGAGAAGAAGATGAAGCAAAAATGGAGTTTGGAAGTTTTCTCTTGAGAGTAGACGAAAGAGGAGGAGTGAGCAGAAGAGAGAGAAGGGGTTTTGTTTAATATTGAAAGAAGTGGAGGGTATTAAATGTAGTTTATTACATTTTTAAAGTTTTAAAAATGATGAAAAGGCCCCTTGGCCCACGTCCGGACCCCACTTTTTTCATTTTTTAAACCCTAAATCTAAAAATTAAATCGAATAGAAATTTAGTAGATATTTTGCAAAATAAATTTTGAAAGTGCATACAATGCCAATTTTTCTCTACCTTTATATAGGAATAGACAAGACAATAAATATCTCAAATAAATAAATAAATTGCGTGGAAAACGAAATCTAGCTATGTGCACGAGACGACGTCGTGTCGATTACTTTTATCTTGAGATAAAATTAGGATAATTGGTGGTGCAGATGTGCCCAAAATAATACTCCCTTCATCTCAATATGCCACTTTTTAAATTTTCAAAATTTGAAATTTAAATAAATTTATTTTTATTTTAATTATATACATATATAATACTTTTTACGTAATTTTTAAATATATAAAATTTATTTTAAAAATTTTTGTACCCAAATATACAATTAAACTTAAGTTGTTTGTGTTTGGAAAACTAAAAGTGACAAGACAAAAGGAGTAAATTGAATAACTTAGAGTAAAACATCTAGTACCTCTTGAATTAGACTAAATTTGCTAAGACATGTTCCAACTTGAGGAGGATCCTGTTACCCCTTAAACTCAATTTTAGCATATTTTTGTCACCTTTTTATGCTGATGTAACACTTTTTGTGAACCTTTTTAGCTGACTCGACACCTTTGATGTGGCCGCAATTTTATGTAAGAAAGATGTCATGTCAGTATAAAAGGGTGACAAAAATATATTAAAATTGAGTTCAAAAAATAATAGAGTCTCTATGAAGTTGGGGTTTGTCGTAACAACTTTGATCATAGTTTAAAGGGGTACTCAATGCTTATCTCAATAAATTATAATAAATCTTTTAAAGTGTTTTTCTAAACTAATAGTTAACCAAACTTGTAAACACTAGAGTAATCTATTTTGGCCCACCCAATATTATCTCATTCCTAAATTGCACATAGAATTAACACTGGATCTCTTTTTATTTTTTTAGTCTATTTTAAATGGATGTGTCTCTTTTTTTTTATTTATAATTTTTAATTTTAATTTTGCATATGATATATTTATAATTTTACTGTACATATTCTAATTTAAAATTATAATATTAAAAAATATTTTTTTATTTTTTTAAAATTCGTGTCAAGTCAAAATTAAAGAAAAAATTATTGAAGAGAGTGAGGGGGTTAATCGTGTATTACGTAGAGCCGTCAATATGCGTTAGGCTCGTTGGGTTGGACTGGCTCAGTCTGTAATTTGATAGAGCTAGGTTATGATTTTTACAGTTCATTTAAGAACAAGGCTTTCTTAGTCCGGCCCAAATAAGTCCGTTGGCGTGTGGAACTTGAGCAATATGGGTTGGGCTGGCTCATGGGTCAAATAAAAAATAATTAAAAAATAGAATAGAGTACTAAGAATAAAAAAAAGAGCCCAAACTCAAAATCCATTTGAACCATCATAGATATTTAAATATTAGTTATATTTATAAAGTATATAAATAATTAAAATAAAAAATACAAAATTTTTTAAGGAATCAAATATGTTTGATGAAGATGATGTGTTGATGTTGAACAGGCCATAAGTGCCATGAGAGTTTTTTTTAAGAGCTTATTTTCACTTTTAATGGACTAAATATTGACATTTCTTTGTGTTTTATTATGATCAATTAAAACAAAATTAGGTTACTATTACAATTTACCTAGTTATATTATTACTCATTAACTGTTTCGTTGATTTTTCAACATTTCTATTTGGTTTGAATTTTGTATCAAAAGTTATTTACTTTCACAGATTGTTAGAATTTTTTTTTTGGTAAATTTGAGACTTGATTAACAAGTAGTAACTTCATGTAATATTATATTGTAAATATTTATGTAATTAATATTTTAAAATTTAAATTAATATTATAAAAATAATATATTTTAAAAATTGGGCTGACCCTTGGAGGCTCGCAGCACACAGTGTAATGGGTTGGAGTTTCTATTTTCTAGTTTGTCATGTTGATGGGTTAGCCCGGCCTGACTCGTTAAATATAAAACCTATATGTAGGGGTGTACATAGGTCGGGTTGGTTCAGTTTTTATTAAAAAAAAAATCAAACCAATAATGTCGGTTTATTAAAACTATAAACCAAGTCAAACCAACATAAAATTAATTTTTTCGGTTTAGGTTTTAGTCGTTTTTTTGGGTTTTTTCAATTTTTTTCAATTTTTTTTAATAATATTTAGTTTTTACAATTATATTAATGGCTAGTATGTTGGCCACTCGTTCCTTGGATAGAAATACCTCCACACCACATTGTGTAAGATATGACTAGGATACCCTAAACTGTATCACAACGTATGACTAGTGCCCTTAGTTATATATTGTATAGTGGGTTCAAAACATAAGAAATTTTTAAGAGTAAAAAACCCACGATGTTTCTTATGCATTCTTTTGACTCTGAGGGTGTACAGTTTTCCATATATCAGTTGAATGGTGTGAAATATAAGTGGTATGAGGAGTGGGAACAGTAGAGATGAGATGATTTTAATCCAACTTATGTGATTACTTCTTTGGTGCTTTTCTTGATCACTTCTTTCCTCAAGAGTTGAGGGAAGCGAAGGCTACGGAGTTTGTTAATTTAAATCTAGGAAGAATGACTCTGAAAGAGTGCACCTTAAAACTCCATTAGTTAACTTTTTATGCCCCAAAGTTAATGTCTTGTATCAGGGCTAAAATGAGGAAGTTTACTTCGCGCTTATCTCGAGACTTTTTGTTGGAGTGAAAGACTGTCTTGCTAAATAATGACATGGACGTATCTAGGCTTGTGGTGTATATGCAGCAGATGGAGGATAAAAAGAAAAAATAGCCAAAATAGTGGAAAGGCAGAGTAAGAAATTTAGGTGGTCTTAGCAGGGTGAAGGCCAACATAATAGTAGTAGAGATTGCAGTCAGTGGTATAAGAAGAAGTGGGGGGAATATATTTCTTATTCTAAAGCTAGTACTCCATAGTCTAAGCCATCTAGTGATTGTCATTTTAAGAACAACTGTGGCTTTAAGGAACAAAGTGCCTAATCTCAAGCCATTAGGGCGTAGTCAACTCCATCATATCCTCCTTACATATTTTGTGGATAGTTGAACCATGTCTTTTATGGTGAAGGGATAAATATGTACTTTAGATGTGGACAACCTACCCATATTTAGAGGAACTGTCCTGCAGGCGATGTCGCTACTAGAGCTAATAAGGTTCTGGTTGCCATATCTTCAGCTTCATCACCGAAGGTTGATTCTTTTGGTACTATAACTGGTCAAAATCATCTGTATGCTTTTACCACCCGTAAAGAATCTAAAGATTCTCCTGATGTTGTAATTGATACATCATTTAATTAGCAATTTTAGGTTATATTTATATTAGGTTTTAAGTTTATATTGGGTTTTGGATCATTTAATTAGCAATTAATGGAAAAATATTATAACTTAAAGGCCTAAATTTAAATATATATCTACATCTACTTTCAAATTATTGAAAATTACTAAAACTAGTTGAAAAAATATTTAAAAAGTAGATTAGAATTAATATTTTATGTATAAAAAAGTTCGAATATTATATCTATATCTATACTATATTAAAAGTGTGAAGGGACTTAAAAATGACGTTTGAACTTTTTTTCCTTCATTAGAAGCCTCTGCAATAGATAAAAACGTTTTTTTTACTATTTTTCTTAATTTATTATTTAATTAGATTAAAGACTCCTAAAATATATGAAAGGAATTTAATAACTCCTAAAATATATAGAAAGAATCCTGATAAACAAAAAACTTCTAGTACTTCGTAATTTAAAATTATAAAGAAGAATAAGTAGAATATTATGAATAAAATTGTAGGACAAATCCAAGTTAAAAAAGGAAGAAATTGTTGTGCACGTAAAAAAAGGAGGATGAAAAATTTATATTTAATATATTATAAAAGGAAAACTTTATAAATAGAATAAATATTTAATTTATTGTTCCTACACATGAGTTTTAGGATTTAATACCATATATTTGTTGATTTTGATTATTTAATCTAGGTAATATTTAGTACTTCTAAAAATAGAATTTTGCCTTATATGAAAAATATTCTTTATAATTCTATTTAATTAATATTTTGGATTAAAATTTATACGAAACAAATTCTTATATTGTAATTTTGCTTTTTATTTTAGTTTTGATTCACGTGTTTTCTTACTATCATTATCATCATCCCTTTTGCCTTTATTTATTTCTTTTAAATCATACATTTAAAGACTATATATGAAGAATAATAATCAACAATTGACATTGATTCTCTCTTTTGATAATTTCTTGTGTTTCTCTTTTAGTTGAAAGTTTCTGATCGAATAATTGGATAAGTACGTTGTCGCCGAATGAAGTTGTCAAAAATCAAAGGTTTATTGCTCATTTTTTCTTTTACTTTCTTTGCATAATCGTGACATAATTTTGATTATCGTGATATAAAAAGGGCTCCAATCTCATTTTTCTTTTTTTAAAAAAATATATCAAGGTCACGAATTAGGATAGGAGGTTAAATTCTTTTTTATTTATGAGTCATGTTTTTTATAATATCGTAACTTTTATGTACAATTCAACCACTATAGAAATCCATATTATTTGTAAGTGAGACATATTAATTGTTATTTATGTTAAATAAAATCGTAATACTAATTTATGAGAATAACATAAAAAAGGAGCTATGGAATTTTAAAGAACAAAACAAAATCGAAACAAAAAAGTTGTTTGTAGTATAGTCATTTTCACCAATATTATATTATGCATAGTACCCTCCTCTATCGAAGGTTAGGTTTGATTGAGTTGGTTTTAATTTATATGTGAATGTCTTGGTTGCTTGTAATCACATGTGGATATTTGATTTTCATAATATAAATTTAAAGAATTGATGATATGGAGCCACATACAAATGTAGATGTAGGAATTCGCCTAAATATAATTCAAATATCTACTTAAAAAATCTGACTATATATATTTGAGATATGAACAAGAAAATTCAACTGATATTTATGTAAGGAGGAGGATCCGAACGCTTATATATAAAAGGCCATTATTCAGCATTTTTCATCACAAATTTTTAAGGTATTATTCTCTCAATTATTTTTGCCTTCGACAATATTGCATTTTTTTCTCTAGGAATATTTCTTTTATTATCTTTTGTGCATGTAATTGATAAGGTTTTAATTTTACTATTGTGTCCAATTTTAGTCTTTTTTTGGCATAAGATTTGTAAGCATGCAATGTTATTATAATTAGATATCTTTGTAAAAATTTATAATCCACTCTATTTGAGTAAATTACTATTTAACTTTTTATAATAAAGTTATATATAAATATCTATATAAACTTTCGCAATAGACAAAATCGACTAATTTTAAATAATCAAAGGTTACATGTGCGAGACACGTGCGGTTAAACTAATATATATATATATATATATATATATATATATATTATGTTGGTTTGATTTGGGTTCG
>NC_061112.1:74043695-74193399 GCF_002878395.1 Capsicum annuum | reverse complement strand
TACTATTTAACTTTTTATAATAAAGTTATATATAAATATCTATATAAACTTTCGCAATAGACAAAATCGACTAATTTTAAATAATCAAAGGTTACATGTGCGAGACACGTGCGGTTAAACTAATATATATATATATATATATATATATATATATATATATATTATGTTGGTTTGATTTGGGTTCGGTTTGACTTTTTTTTTTGTTAACACCAAACCAAGAATGGTCGGATTTTTTTTTCTAACGCCAAACCAATCAAACCAAATCATAAGTCGGTTTTTTTTCTCGGTTTGATTTGGTTCGTCGGTTCGGTTTGACTTGACGGTTTGGTCTGTACACCCCTACCCGTATGGATTGGGCCGACCCGTATAGACTGCTCTAATATTCCATGATGTTACACATTCCACATTTTCTTTAAAATATCTAAAATTGGCTAAAGAAACAAATTAATGAATCGAATTTACCAAATACAAATTTTATTTCTTGTTTTGCTTATTTAGCTTATGTAAAATAAATATTAGAAATCATAACAAAACAGAGGTATTTGATGGACTATTTTTCACCTAATAGATTTATTCCTTCATTATGTTTGTTGTGGATATCTAGCGTTCAATAATGTAACTGCTGTTGACTAACACTTTGTTTGGATGATGGCTTTTTATGATTTTATAATGTACGGTACAGTATGATATGGTATGGTATGGTATTGTACAGTACAGTACAATATAATATTTGGATGGATTGTACCGTTTCATATTGTTTAATAACTGTTTTATTGTTTGGTTTGACGGTATGACACTGTATCGTAACTGATAAGTTTACTAAAATGTCCTTCATTATTATAAGTATTAAATTTATTAATAATTATTAATAAAATAATTTTTTCTATTAATCTGTTACAAATTATGTCATATAAAGAGAAAATACATCAAATACCCACTGAAATTGTCCTAAATTTGCAAGTAGACACTTAAACTTTGTAAATGTCCTATTACCCCATTAAACAATTTAAAACTGGAATAAATATGTCATTTTTCAGCCAACATCAGTTGCAAGACAAAAGAGTGCAATCACGCACCAACTACAATTTGCCACGTGTTAAATATTTATTTTTTATTTTTATTTATATTTTTCTTATTTTATTAACTCTAACTCTTTTTTATTTTTTACTCTAATTCTAATTCTTTTTTATTTTTTCTCTTCCATCTTCATCTTGCTCTTACATACTTCAACCCAAAGAGAGAAGGGACATTTGCAGGACACAGATGGTAGGAGGAAACAACCTCACGATTCAGATGACAGGAGGAAACATTCCCGTTTCAGACGATAAGAGGAAGCATACACACGATTCAGATGACATGAGAAAACATAAGAAAGACAAATAGAAGAGAAGAAGACATGATTCTGATTCAGATTAAACTTGTATAATCCTTGTACTTATTGTGTGCTTGCTAATTCAGATTAAACTTGATTTTGATTCATATTAAACTTGAATAATTCACCAAGTCATCCTCAAATCAAATTAAAATCGAAAAATCAAAAAATCAAAATCGCTATTGAATTAAAAATGAAAAATCCTATCAAGAAGAAGATTTGAAGATACCACATCATATTTATCACCAAGTCATCACAAAATCAAATCAAAATCCTCCAATTTCATCTCTTTTTTAGGCGCCGAAAAATACCTTTTTGCCGGAAAAAATAGTGGCTAGCATACCATGTCCTTTTTACCGGCCTTGTTTATGTATCTTTATCTTCAGCAAACTCCATTAATGGAGAAGAAGAGGAAGAGGAAAAACAAAGACACCATTAATGAAGATTAATGAAGAAGAAGAAGAAGGAAGAAACCAAAAAAAAGATAGAAAATAAAGGAAAAAAAGTACTAAAATACAAAATGAAAAAATGGAATCTTTTTATTACACGTGACATCTTTTAATTGGTTATTTCGGTTCATTTTTAAGCACTCACACGCCTCTTTTGAGTGTCTACACGCATAGTCAAAATTTTGGTCAAAATGGTGTATTTACAACGGTTTAGGTAAATTTCGTGGGGTAATAGGTCGCCCGTATAGTTTAGGTGTCTTTTTAAAAAAGTCGAACAAGTTCAGGGGGTACTTTAAGTAGTCAAATTCATGTGAATTTTAACAAAACTAATGCAAGAGTAGATCAAAATAAATGTAATTGGATTCATTTTCTTATAGCAATAAATTTGATTTCCTCTTAGTGTTTTAAAACGTGATCACCAACGACAAGTACAATGTTTGAATGCATTTTTTGTGTATGCTACGGTTGTGTTTGGTATGAAATACAAAAAAAAAAACCTAGGAAAACAAATAATTTCCTACTTATTTTCTTGTGTTCGTTATGCAAATAGAAAAATATTTTCTAAAAATATTTTTAAATATTTAACACAAAACAATGAGAACGAATAGGCTAAGGGGGTGGGTAAGAAAAAATTATGAATTTTTTGTTAAAAAGAATATTTGGGGGTGGCATAGAGGAGTGAGGGTTCAAGGGTAGGGGTGGGCTAAGAAAAAAGTATTAAATTTTTTAAAAGTAAATTAAAAAAAATATTTTTTTATGGGTAGGTGCATTAGGTTGGGGGGGCGGAGGGGCTAGTAGGAGTTGGTGGTGGGGTATAATTTATTTGAAACTTTTTAAAAAGTAAAAAAAAATGATTCGAGAGAGGGGCTGGTAAGTGGGGGTAGGGGGTAGGGGTGGATAAGGGTGGGGTAAGCAAAAGTTTTGAATTTTTTTTAAATAATTTTAAAAAAGATTGGGGTGGGGGATTGGTAAGGGGTGGGGTCGGGGGTGAGATAAGAAAAAAGTTTAAAATTTTTAAAAAAAGAAATTTAAATAATAATTTTTTTTGGATAGGGTGGGGTGGGATGGGTGGTGGGGGAAGGGGGAGGGGGAGGGGAGGGGTGGCTCATGGGGTGGGGGCCTGGAGGGAGGGGTAGGAGGTGGAGTTAAATAATATAAGGTAAACGATAAAATAAGATTATATAATATGAAATAAGGGCACAATTGAAAAAAAAAAAGTAAATCATGGGATACCATCAAATCGGTGGTTACGTAAAGTGAGAGTTTTATGGATACCAAACCATGAAATTAAATTATACCATATCATATATTTTAACAAATAATAAAAACAAACATGATTCCTTTAATAACCATATCATCCCATACCATGGAAACCACCATCTAAACAGTGTGTAAATGCATTGATGATGCAACATCAGTCAAAGGGATTGACGCCGCCGACCAAATGTATTGTGGATGCAACTTTAGTCAAAGTAACCGACGTTGCTGATTAAATTGTTGATGCAACATCCAGTTTCAGTTAAAGTATTGATGGTCGACAAAATGCATTGCAACGTTATATTTCAGTCAAAGTAATTGTGATCGACCAACACTGCTGGTACAACATTTAAGTCAAGGATTCAACCACGTGTCCTAGAGTTTATGCATGATCGTCACAATTTTCACTATTGAATTTAAGCTATATATAGTTAGTAACTCTTTTTTAATACCAAATTCATATTTGATATGTGAAATATTTCTTACCAACAAAGCGAAATCAAGAAAGAGCCAAAACCACTTTTGATCCATCAATTTTAGAAGAATTTTGTATTACCCCTAATACTTGATTAGGTACATTTAGTACTTATTTAATTATACATGTTTGCTAAGGCTAGATTGAGGAGGACTTGCGCACTTGATAAAGTTAAATGCATCAAGGATGAAGATGTCAAAATATTGGTGGAGGAGGTTCGCATTAGGAGGAGATGAAAGTCATACTTCTATAAACTCTTAAATGGAGAGGGAGGAAACTGTAGCATTGTGTTTGTGAATTTGGAGTACTCATGAGAAAGACATCTTGATAATGGTTATGGTAGGCATATAGAGGTGGAAGAGGTTAAGGGTGATATTCGTAGGATGCGTAGGAAAAGAGCAACAAAGCCAAACGAAATTCACGTGGAGTTTTGGAGGAGCCTAGGTGGGGCAGATAAAGAGTATCTGACCGAGTTATTTAATGTCATTTTAGAACAACAAAGATGTCCGAAGCTTGAAAATGGAGTACGGTGATTCTGTTGTACAAAAACAAGAATGACATTCAAAATTGCAACAACTATAGTGGTATCAAATGTTAAGACATACTATGAAGGTTTGGGAGATGATAGTAGTGTTGGAGTTGAGGGGGATCATGACTATTTCTGAGAATCAGTTTCAATCCATGCCAGGCGATTGACTATAGAAGTCATTCATTTAGTAAGGAGAATGGCGGAGCAGTATAAGGAGATGAAGAAAGACTTACATATGGTGTTCATCGATCTAGAAAAGACCTACAAAAGAGTGTCCATGAAGGTTCTATGGAGGTGCTTGGTGAGGATATAAGTGTACCGGTGGCATTTATTAGATCCATTAAAGACATGTATGATGGAATCAAGGCTCGAGTAAGAACTACAGAGGGAGACTCGAAGCACTTTTTGTATTAATAGGGTGGGATCGACCATTAGCCCATTTTTATTTACCTTGGTGGTGGATGTATTGATGCGGTAAATTCAAGGTGAGGTACTATAATGTATATTATTTGCTGATGACATAGTTTTAATTGATGAGGCTCGTGCAAGAGTTAATAATAAGTTTAAATTTTGAAGGCAAATCCTAGAGTCTAAAAGGTTTAGTTTGAGTAGGATCTAGAGTGAATATTTGGAGTGTAAGTTCAGCAAGATTACACATGAGCTGACATAGAGGTGAAGCTTGATACTCAGGACATTTAGGTAGTTTGAAATATCTTGAATCTATTATTCAGAAAAATGCATGGAGAGATCGATGAGGATGCCACTCACCATATTGGTGTAGGATGGATGAAATAGAGGTTTGTTCTGAAGTCTTCAATGACAAGAAGCTAAGGCTCTACTTAAACTCAAGGGCAAGTTCTACAAAGTGATGGTTAGACTAATTATGTTGTATATGAAGCAGTCGGAGTGTTGGTCAGTCAAGAATTCTCACATCTAGAGGATAAAGGTGGTGGAAATGAGGATGTAGTAATGAATGAGTGGGTTAGATAGGACAGATAGAATTAGAAATGAATATGTTCGAGATAAGGTGAGAGTGACATCGATGAAAGATAAAATGTGGAAAGCGAGATTGAGATAATTTGGATATGTCCCGAGAGATGCGTAGATGCCCCAATGCGGATGTGAGAAGTTTGCTATGGATAGATTCAAGAGAGATAGAGGTAAACTGTAGAAATATTGAGAAGAGGTGATGGATATGATGCAGTTACATCTTACCAAGGATATGATCTTAAATAGGCAGGTGTGAAGGATATAAATTAAGCCCATAACCTTTATAATTTATAATTTTAAAACATTTATAATTTAAAAGATTTTGGGTTCTATCCAGAATTTGGAGTTGTTATAATTGCCTTTTATGAAAGTCTAATGACACCTTCGGTGAAACTTTAACTAGGGTCTAATGATACTCAATCTTTCTTGAGACATTGTTAATTTTCTTGATGATCAATGTTTATTTTGTCACTAACTTCTTCTTCTTCTAGTACTTGCAACAACAACACCAACAAACTCAGTGTATTCCCACATAGTGAGGTCTGGGGAGGGCAAGATGTACGCAGTCCATACCTCTACATCTAAAGAAGTAGAAAGGCTGTTTCCGATAGACCCTCGACTCGAGACACGAAATACTATACAAATACATAGTAAAGCATGGAACAAGATGGCATAACATAAATACGACACCCACAAGTAATAGAAAACAGAGAAAAGTAAACAGATTCGTAATAAAGCATAAAACAAGGTATCATAACAAGAATAATACCTCCACCAAGTAATTCCCTACACCAGCGACCCAAACTGACCCTAGCCTTCTGCCCTAATTCGCGTCCTCCAGGTCTTCCTATCCAGGGTCATGTACTCAGTGAGTTGTAACTGCTCCATGTCCCGCCTAATCACCTCTCCCCAGTACTTCTTCGGCCACCCCTGCCCCGCCTAAAACCATCCAAAGCTAGCCTCTCACACCTACGAACTGGGGCATCCATGCCCCTCCTCATCACGTGTCCAAACCATCTCAATCGGACTTCCCGCATCTTATTCTCCACTGGAGTCACACTAACCTTCTCCTTGATAGTCTTATTCCGAACTCTATCCCCCCTAGTCAGTCCACACATCCAACGCAACATCCGCATTTCTTCCACCTTCATTTTTTGAATGTGGGAGTTCTTAACTGGCCAACACTCCGCTCCATACAACATGGCCGGACGGACTGCCACCCTGTAGAATTTGTCTTTAAGCTTGGGCTGCACCTTCTTATCACACAACACCCCCAAAGCGAGCTTTCACTTCATCCATCCCGCCCCAATACGGTGCGAGACATCCTCGTCAATCTCACCGTTACCCTGAATCACGGACCCGAGATACTTGAAACTATCCCTCTTACATACCACCTGTGATTCCAACTTCACTACCACCTCATTCTCCAGCTTCACGTCATTAAACTTGCATTTCATTCTTCTAGTACTTGAATTTTGTTATTATTACTATTGGTATTGTTGTTATTATTAGTATTAGAGAAAATGCACTGTTTTCACCCTAAACTATACACGAAATTGTTGAGACACACCCGAACTTTAGGAGGGTCCTATTACCCTTGGACTAATTAAAATCGTATTTTTAGCAACCTTAGTGCATACATGGCACATACATGTGCCTATGTGGACCTTCAGTGTGTTGATTCACTGATGTGCCACGTAGGTACTAAGGTTGCCAAAAATACGGTTTTAATTAGTTTTGGGGGTAATAGGACCCTCCTAAAGTTCGGGTGTATCTCAGCAATTTCGTGTATAGTTCAGGATGAAAATAGAACATTTTCTCTTAATATTATTATGTAACTCCACTAAATCTTTCAAATTTTTTAATTCGTTATTTTTGTTGTTCCCTAGAAATTTATCAAGAACTCTTTTTGTAATTGTATTAAAGTTTTAATTTTTTTTCCTTGTTGAGTTTTGAATAACCGGATTTACATTTTCTATTTCACATAACCAAATTATAAAGACACTCTACATATATGAATTATTAAAATAAAAAAGTATAAAAAACAAACAAAAGATTGAGAAATAGAATTTGACTTAAGAAACGAATTACGTGATTAAATAGAATTTGACTTAAGAAACGAATTACGTGATTATAAAATAACTTTGGTTATTCAAAAATTTAGGATCCTTGAAAATTCTGAAAAAAATAAATTAAAAAAATACAATTTATCTTGTTAGTAGTATATTTTGACTCCCCCCCCCCCCCCCCCCCCCCTCCCTTTAAGTGGTATTTTGTCAATTGATTTTCAAACCATGAAGAATGAGAATTGAAGAAAAAATATTAAAGAAAACAAAGAAACACACAGATATGAAATAAGTTTATTTTTGCCTATGGTAAATAATGAGTGTTGAGGAAAATCTAAAAGATATATATAATGTAAAGAATAAATATATTGGCTATATTTTTAGTATATGATCCTCCAAAAATTACAGCTTTGACTTTTTTTCATTCTAATTCTTCTATTTCTCATGCCCCAAATTATTTTACCATAATAATAATGAGTTGTTCTTTTTTTATGTTAAGAAAAATTCAGGTAAGAATCTATTTAGATTTATATATGCTTTTTTTTGTTGGAAAAATATAATATTTTTACGCTAATAAAAGATTTCAATATTTTTGTATATACAGTGTCGATATATATAATTATTTTAACATGAAAATATAGGGCCTTCATAATAATAATGAGTTGTTCTTTTTTTATGTTAAGAAAAATTCATGTAAAACTCTATTTAGATTTATATATGTTTTTTTTTGTTGAAAAATATAATATTTTTACTCTAATAAAAGATTTCAATATTTTTTTTATATACATGTAATTATTTTTACATGAAAATATAGGGCCTTCATAAGTTTGGGGCCCTACATAACTACCTAAGTGGTCTAATGAACAAGATACAAACCAATGATAACTTTTATGTAGTAAAATGAGTTAATTTTCATTATTTCCTTTCTCTCATCATTCAGTATGGTTAAAAAGAATTTTAAAAAATATATTTTTAAAATCTGATACTATATGTTTTCCAATCCATTAAACCGCATTTGCACGCTACCCAAGTAAAATTATCATGCATGCAATTTTTCTAGCATTAGTCTGAATATCTCTCTCTATTTATCCATTCATATATATATATATATATTGTGCACATAAAAATAATTAAGTTTGAATAAAAATTAAGCTTGACTTTTATAATTACTGAAATTAAAATATACACGATACTTGTGAAGTGATTGAACCTTTTAAGGATATCTAATTGATAACTACTATGTGTATCTTAAGTGAAATATAACACCTAAATCTTTATCCTAACAATTTCTTGTAAGTGTACTACTACTAGTGTTTATCCTAATTTAATTTGAATTTGAATTTAAGATAATGTATCATTATCTTAATTTCGTAATTCAAAAACTAATACCATTATAAATACATACACCCATGTGTTTCAAATTTATCCTCACAAAAAAATACACCATCTAATACCAATCAAAAACTATGGCTACTAAAATTGATAGTCCTCATTAGCGATTATAATATGTCTGCTAAGCTTTCTTTTCATTTTTGTTTTTTGTTATGTTATCTATAATTAATCATTAGTTATTATTCCTCAATTTATTTACTGTATTTTTCATATTCTTTACTTTTTTTTTTTTTTTTTTTACATTTTCACTTTTTATATGTAGATGAATGACAGTGATATTATACCTTAATCTACTTTTATAGCTTAGATTTAAGTAAGTAATATTTTTTATGATTTTGTACATTTGATTTTTAATAAAAACAAATACAAAGCGATAAATTTGTATTAATTATCCTCATCAATTTTTTTCTAATTTTAATTCTGTTGGCGTTATTTTCATTTGACTTTGATATAGTTATTTGTTCTTTAATACTTATTTTTCTCAAGAAATTTTTTATTTTACTCATGAATTTAACTTTCAAAAAATTTTCATTGATTTTTTTGCAGCTCACACCAAGAATAATAATTATACTTCTTAGTTGAATCTGAGAATGTAAGACACTTCTTTTAAAATTATTATTTTATTGTTTGCTTTATACTAAAAAGGTTCTTTTTTCGCTAAGTGGCAAGTTACTGAGAAGTCACATGACAATTTAGAACACAATTTAATAGTTGATAACAATTTTGAACTAACAGATTAAAAATATTTGAATTTACAAAACACATTATCTTTTATTAAAAAAATAAATTAGCTTAAAAATAGAATTTCATAATTGAAGAGTTCTAGATAGACTTTTACTCTTTCATAAGCTTATTTATTTTAAAATTTAAATATTATAAATTATATCTGAAAATAATTTATTTAAAAATTAAATAATAATAATAATAATAATAATAATAATAATAATAATAATAAAAGAAATAATAGTAGATAATAGTAGTATGTAGCATACATGTATGTTAGTAATGATTAAACAAATAGTAGTAGTAGTGTAGTATTATTAATAGTGATGGTGGTAACAATAACAACAACAATAATAATAATAATAATAAATTTCACTAAATATTAATCAGTCAACACACTTCTCGAACCAACAATCAGTTTTCAAGCTAATTTTGTGGAACAATATTTCCACAAAATAAGGCTAACATATAATTGTAAATACAAATTCAAATAAAATCATGTTCTTCAATTTATCTTTTTTAATTTTCAGTTTTTTAACCTAAGATTTCACCTTGATGATTTTTTAAATAATCTTTGGCCTATTTAAATATCATTTCGAAAAAACTATTATCAAATGTACGAATCAATAAATTATTAATAATAAAAATAATAAGTCACTTGACATTATTATTAAATTAACTATCATTGTAATTTCTTTGAATTTAAGATATAAAATGATTGAGTTAATTTACATTTTCATTTAAACTTGGATTTAAAAATAATAACGAAATTACGTTTTAATTGCCCAATTTTACATGAATTTCGGGTAAAATTCATTTATAGGATATGCACTACTTTTGTTTTCTTAAAGAAAAAGCATAAAATAAAAGTATAAGATTAATTTTTTTTTATTAAGGTTAAATTTTCAAACTTGAAATTTAAAAAATAAGTTATAGATTCTTCTAGAATTTGAATTGAAAATAAATTCCATTCTAGATAATGTCAAATTTAAATTAACTCTTTCCTTTATACAAAGGACTCCTAATTAAAGGATATTAAATATTTGAATTTGTAAATATTAAATTTTAAGAAAAATTAAAACGAATCATTAGTTTAAAGCTTGGAACCCATAACTGAGGAGTCCTAAATAATCACTTTTGCCTTCTTCTATTTTAATAGAATGTTATGTTTACACAATCCGACTTATAGCAACTAATACACAAAATTTTCTCTCTGTTATAAAATATAAAGTAAATACAAGAAGAATAAAGAGAGAAGAGAGGAGACTTCTTTATTTCTCATAATGAATTTTTGATGGAGTGAATTACAATGAAGGTAAAACCCCTTTATTTATAGGGAAAAACTAATCTTGAGGTTTCTAACTTTTTTCATAAATAGATATTCATATATGATAAAGTAGACATTCACTATATATGGTAAAGTAGATATTCACTATTTATGGTAATATATTTATAACACTCCTCCCTTGAATGTTTAATTGATAGATAGTGTGCCTCGTTAAAACTTTACTAGAAAAAAACTCAGTGAAAAAAAATCTAGTGAAGGAAAAATAGTACACATATTTAATAATACGCATATAGGCTGCCTCATTAAAAACCTTATAAGGAAAATTCAGTGGGACAAAACCTCGTAAGGAAAAAAGAGTACAACGCATATTAACTCTCCCTAATGAGAACATCCTTAAGCCTTTGCATCCTGATCTTGTGCACCATTTTCTTGAAAGTTGCAATTGAAGGAGACTTGGTGAATAAATCAGCCACATTGTCACTTGAACGAATCCATTGCACGTTAATATCACCATTCTTTTGGAGCTCTTGTATGTAGAAAAGCGTTGATGAAGTGTGCTTTGGTCTATCTCCTTTTATGAATCCTCCATTAAGATGTGTTATGCATGTTGCATTATTTTCGTATAAAATTGTGGGTACATTGTCACATTTCACGCCATATTTTTCTCGAATGAGATATATCATGGATCTCAACCATACTTATTATCGGTTTGCTTCATGAATAGCAATTATCTCGGCATGGTTCGATAAAGTGTCTAGATAGACTGCTTTGTATATCTCCAAGATATGACAATATCCCCACATGTGAACATATAGCTTATTTAAGATCGAGCTTTATAAAGGTCAGATAAGTACCCAATATTAGCATAACCAACAAGATTGGGACTTAATATTTAAAATAAATAAGCTCATATGTTTGATGTTATTTCGATGTCTCCTCGTAGGAGTAGAACTATACCTTGCTAACAAATTGAGCGAAAGGTTATATTCGGTCTTGTAGTATTTTACAAGATACATTAGTATACCAATTGCACTAAGATATATAACCAATCCAATTTGATATATTTTTTATTTCAGCAAATAATCTATTGCTTTTGAAAACTTTCCAAGAGTTTCAATAATTTTCAAGCTATAAGCTCATACAATATAAGGATTATAAATAAGTTTTTCAGAAATTTTTATATGCTTCAAACATTTTGAATCCTTAAAAGTTTTCATATAAATTTTTTCAAGTGACAAAATTCAATATTTCATGAGTGACATCTTCAAGTATCTGGATTGCAAATCAAATAAGTTTTATCTTACCAAGATGCATCCTTTCACGTCACTGATAAATATTTCTATATCAGCATGCTTAAATAAACGTAGAATTTAGATCATCATAATCTTTTACAATATCGCGCCAATATTGTGTCAAAGATACTAATGATATATCATTTCATATCGGTTCACAGTGTGACATAACATTTTGAGATCTCATTACTTTAGTATTTTCAGGTAATTGAACCTCTCATAAGGTTTCATGAAGTGTTATATCGTAGGCTCTCCAAGAGCACATTGTCTTCTCATTATGATTATTTGCTCCTTATCCTTTTCAAGGATTATTTCATTTGGAACCGATTGATCTACCACGCTTCACACATGCATAGACTTTGTCCTTTATGAACACAAAATAAGAGCACTTGCAGCTTAAATATGAGATGCATTCGGCATTTGACTTGAATTATCTTTTGAATGAGGATCTGATGATAATTCCTAACATATTTTTAGGTACCTGAACCTTTCATAAAGTTTCATGAAGTGTTATGTCGTAGGCTCTTCAAGAGCACATTGCCTTCTTATTATGATTATTTGCTCTTATTCAAGGATTATTTCATTTGGAACTGATTAGTTTATCATGCTTCATGCATTTGTAGATTTTTTCATTTAAGAACATAAAATAGGAGCACTTGCAGCTTATATATGATATGCTTTACGTATTTGAATTGAATTATCTTTTGAATGAAGATCTGATGATAATTCCTAACATATTTCATAGCCGCTTATAATCTTCCCCTTATGTTAGGAAAACTAACATACATCCTCCATTTCATTTGAGGAATCCATATTTGTGCATTATGGTATATTCATTAATCGTATACCACACATTAAAACTACTAGATAGAATAGTTGGTTCCTGACCTTGAACCAATTGGGAGGGAAGAAATAGTCATAATTTATTGGTCTGATGCATACAAGTGCTAGTGTACGCAACATATTATATTTCAAACCAACACATGAAGCTTTGTTCTCATTAGCAATGGTTTAGCTATTTATCGAAGGCATTCAATACCAAACTATCATCATCAAGATGAATTTTCTTGATTGCACAATCTAAAAGCTATGATCTTAACTCAATTTTATTGAGCAAGCACCTTTATGAATGTCAAACTGCAGGTTGACAATAAATGTACATGTGATCATATTATTGATTCATCTTTTCAACATATCACATGATAGGTGAACGGATCCTTATTCACCTTTTATACTTTTTAGATTTCAAGGGATCCAATTCCAAAATTAGTTGGTCCAACCAACTTATCATGAGAACAAGCAACATTAAAAGCTCATGAAGAATTTTTGAATTCTTTAATATATGTTCAATACTCAGTATGCACATCTTTGGGATATCGATCGTTCATGTCAATTTATGAACTTTTATTCTAGCAAGCTCCAAGTTTACCATGACATGCACCTTTACTTTAGTAAATTTCAGATTTACTATAATATGAATAAATTTTAGATTTACTACTTCAGAAATTGATTTCAAAATAAGCCTTGTCAATTAATTTGCCTCTTTCAGATGTGAATTGTGATTTTCTTACAACCACGAGCACGTTCAAATTTATATACAGTCACATTTAATTCTAGGGTCTAGATCTGTATTTATAATAATTAAAATTTTCATTCCCAGAAATAGAATATAATCATACTTTAAGCATATCAAATTATGGTAGCTACTACAAAAGAAAATTGAGGCATACGTATGATTTATTGCTACGACATTCAATTCAAGGAATGAAACATATTTAATGGGACATATTTCACCAAATATCCATTATTTTGCCTTAGCCATCATAATATTATCAATATGGTGCATTGAGATTCAAACTCAACGTCTTATCCATATAAAGATGTCTTAGGCATAAATCGATAGGACTTGAACCCAACATATTATAATCACTTTGGATAATATTATTCTTGAGGAATAAATTTAAAACATAAATGGTTTCAAACCAATTATTTTTCCTCAAATCCAACAATAATTATATTATTAGTAGCAAAAGACAGATAACATAAGGAATTACTAACCTTGAAATTCTTTAGATTTATAATCTCACATTATTTGGCAGAGTCTCGTGCTGATAACGTGTTATGAAATGTAAAGCAAATACAAAAAGAATAGAAAGAGAAGAGAGAGACTTCTTTATTTCTCTTAAGGAATTATTGAGGGATAAATTACAATGAAGAAAACTCCCTTTATTTATAAGGAAAAACTAACCTTGAGGTTTATAACTTTTTCATAAATAGACATACACAATACATGGTAAAGTAGGTATTCACTATATATGATAAAGTAGACATTCACTATATATGGTACATTTATAACACCCCCCTTGAATGTCTAATTGATAGATAATACACATATATGTTGCCTCATTAAAAACCTTAGAAGGGAAACCCAGTGGGACAAAACCTCATAAGGAAAAAAGAGAACAATGCATATTAACTCCCCCTAATGATAATATTCTTGAACCTTTGCATCCCGATCTTGTGCACCATATTCTTTAAAGTTGCAGTTGGAAGAGACTTGGTGAATAAATCAGCCACATTATTACTTGAATGAATCTATTGCACGTTAATATCACCATTCTTTTAGAGCTCATGTATGTAGAAAATCTTTGATAAAGTGTGCTTCGTTCTATCTCCTTTTATGAATCCTCTATTAAGATGTGTTATGTATGTTGCATTATTTCCGTATAAAATTGTGGGTACATTGTCACATTTCGCGCTATATTTTTCTCGAATGAGATGTATCATGGATCTCAACCATACTCATTCTCGGCTTTCTTCATGAATAACTATTATCTCAGCATGGTTCAATGAAGTGGCTAGATAGACTGCTTTGTATATCACCAAGATATGACAGTATCCCCACATATGAACATAAAGCTTATTTGAGATAGAGCTTTATACGGGTCAAATAAGTAACCAACATCAGCATAACCAACAAGAACGAGACTACAATCTTTAGAATAAAATAAACTCATATATTTGATGACATTTTCGATGTTTCATAGTAGGAGCAGAACTATATATACCTTGCTAGCAAATTGATCGAAAAAGGAAATGTCATGCCTTGTAGTATTTGCAAGATACATCAATGCATCAATTGCACTAAGATATGGTACTTCATAACCAAGGAGTTTCTCATTCTTTTTTTGAGGTCGGAATGAACCCTTATTAAATTATCCATGTTTCTCATTTAAAACCAAATATTCTATTGCTTTTAAAAACTCTCCAAGAGTTTCAATAATTTTCAAGCTATAAGGTTATACAATATAAGGATTATAAATAAGTTTCCCAAAGACTTTTATATGCCTCAAATATTTTGAATCCTTAAAAGTTTTTATGTAAATTTTGTCAAGTGAAAATATTCAACATTTCAAGAGTGACATCTTCAAGTGTTTGAATTGCTAATCAAATAAGTTTTATGCTTACCAAGATGCATCTTTTCATGTCACTTGATAAGTGTTCTACGTTAGCATGCTTAAATAAACGTAGAATTCAGATCCTCATAATCTTTCACAATATTGCGTCAATATTATATCAAAAATATTAATGATATATCACTTCGTATCGGTTCACAATGTGACATACCATTTTGAGATCTCATCACTTCATTATTTTCAGATACCCTGACCTCTCATAAGGTTTCATGAAGTTTTATATCGTAGGCTCTTCAAGATCACTTTGCCTTCTTATTATGATTATTTGCTTCTTATTTTTTTCAAGAATTATTTCATTTGGAACCGATCAGTCTACCATATTTCATGCATGAGTAGATTTTGTCCTTTAAGAATGCAAAATAGGAGCACTTGTAGCATAAATATGATACTAAATTTGAGTCAACAGATGCTTCCGGCATTTGACTTGAATTATCTTTTGAATGAAGATTTTATGATAATTCCTAACATATTTCATAGCTACTTATAAAATCCCCCTTATGTTAGGAAAACTAACATTCATCCTCATCTTCTTTGAGGAATTCATCTTTGTGGATCATGGTATATTCATTAATCGTATACCGCATATTAACTATTAGATGAAATAGTTGGTTCCTAACCTTGAACCAATTGAGAGGGAGGAAATAATCATAATTTATTGGTCTAAGACATACAAGTGATATTGTATGCAACATATCATATTTTAGACCAACATATGAAGTTTTGTTCTCATTAGTAATGGTTTATCTATTAATCGAAGGCAATTCAATGCCAAACCATCATCATCAAGATGAACTATCTTGATTACACAATCTGAAAGTTATTCTCTTAACTTAATTTTACTAAGCAAGCAACCTTATGAATGTCAAACTGCAGGTTGACAATGAATTTACATGTGATCATCTTATTGATGCATCTTAATAGATCACATGATGGGTGAACGGACCCTTATTCATTTTTTATATTTTTCAGATTTTAAGGGATCCAATCCCAAAATTAGTTGATCTAACCAACTTATCATGAGAACAAGAAACATCAAAAGTAATGGAGAATTTTCTAATTCTTCAATATATGTTCAATACTCATCATGCATATCTTGAGGATATCGAAATCATTCATGTCAATTTGATAAACTTTTTTCCTAGCAAACTCAAGTTAACCATGACATGTGTCTTTTTGCTTTAGTAAATTTCATATTTACTATCACATGAATAAATTTTTGAATTTGCTACTTCAAAAGTAGGTTTTAAAATAGCTCTTCTCAGTTATTCTGCCTCATTCGGAGGTGAGTTGTGACACCATCATAATCAAGTGCACATTTATGTTATAATAAGCTTCTCATTCCCCAGGAATGGAATATATCAAATTATGATAACTTATAGCCTTATTTAAAATATTACTACTTCAGGAGCAAACTAAGGCATGCATATAATGTAGAGAACTTTTTTCCAACTTATCCTTAATTATAATTACAATAAGTATGTGAAAATAAGTATTATGCACTACTACCGCATTCACTTCAAGAATGGAGTCAGTTTTCAACTTTAAGATTCATCATATATTGGTACCATATTCACTTCATGGAGCATATCAATAGATATGTTTCACCAAATACCCATTATTTTGCCTTAGCCATCATAATATCATCAATATGGTGCATTCAGATTCAAACTCAACGTCTTATTCATATAAAGGTGTCTTAGGCATAAATCGATGGGACTTAAACCCAAAATATTATCATCCCTTTTGATAATATTATTCTTGAGAAATAAATTTAAAATATAAATGGTTCCAAACCAATTATTTTTTCTCAAATCCAACAATAATTATATTATTAGTAGCAAAAAACAAATAACATAAGGAATCACTAACCTTGAAATTATCTTTAGATTTATAATCTCACTTATTTGGTTGAGACTCGTGCTGATAACGTGTTATAAAATATAAAGTAAATACAAGAAGAATAGAGAGAGAAGAGAGGAGACTTTTTTATTTTTCATAAGGAATTCTTGATGGAGTGAATTACAATGAAGGTAAAACCCCTTTATTTATAGGGAATAACTAACCTTGAGGTTTCTAACTTTTTTTCATAAATAGATATTCATATATGGTAAAGTAGACATTCACTATGTATGGTAAAGTAGACATTCACTATATATGATAATATATTTATAACACTCTCCTTTTTACTTTATTGTTAGAATTTAAAATTTATAATTGTCCAATTAAAATTCTAATCAATTTTTAAATTTAAAATTAATGATAACTTCCTTTTGTGGCTAAGCACGTTTTGCCTTTTTTTTGCCTGTTATAGTTGAATTACCACAATATACCGTTAGGAAATAATTATGAATATAATATTACTCTAAATATAATTATTTTTTAATAATTTAATTCACATTCTATCTAATAAGATAATAACAATATTATTGTTATTTGAATTTAAGTTTATCTACAAGTTACATTATTTCATTTTTGAAATTTCAATTTGAGTATGTTAGTTATATAAATCCATTAACATTAAGACTCCACACAAATTATGCATTACTATTCGTATCTTCTATTTCATTTTTTTTAATTGACTAGACATATTGTAGGTAGGTAATTAATTCTAACATATACATACATACATATATATATATATATATATTGTCATAGAGTATTTCTGTCATGGATAAAAAGATTATTGGTGATGTTCATCAGATTTCTCTGAGTAGCTATCAAGAAATGTTGTTCAGACTTAATTTAATTTTTAAATTTTTATTATTATTTGTAATTAATATTATACTTATCATAAATCACAGGCATACCTATCATGAATAAAAAAGATTATAAGTAATGCTCATCTCCAGATTTCTCTGAATAAATACGAAGATATGTTTTTTCATGCTAAATTTAATTTTTTCAATTTTTTTATTATTATTTATGATTAATACTTTATTTATATTTTTTCATAGATGAATCTAAAGAAGTTTACAAAAAAAAAAAAAGAATCTAAAGAAGGTAAAGTTTCTACATATGTGATGTACGCAAATAATTCAAAAATGTGAAGTGAATATTTGAGAAATCGATAACTACAATTAAGACTCAAAATATATAGAGAAAATTTAACAAGTTATTTGTGTAAAGAATAAATGTGAAAAAAAAATCATATCTACTTTCTTGGGGCTTTGGGTTGTAGGTGACAAAAGAGTTTTAAAATGAGGTGTAGGTGACACAAGTCTTAATTATTGATTGGAGGTGACAATTACTTTATTATAGATTAAGAAAATTGAAAAAATTTGAAAATAATCCACAAGTTTTTTAATTTACACTTTGATCCAAATGTTAGTTAATATAGCAGGAAACGAAGGAAAAAAGGCTTGTTTCTCTCTCTTCTCATCTGTTGTTGTTTCCTCTCTCTTCACAATTATTGTTGTTCATTGTTGCTGCTGTTTTATTCATCATCTTCTACTTCATTATCATTATCTTCTACTTTATTATCATCTTCATCTTCTTCTTGTCGACCATTGTTGTTGTTGTTGTTACCGCTACTTCTGCTATCTGACCAATTTCTTAGGTCAAGTTTTATTTCCTACATCACTTTCCACTTTGGTATTACTTTATAGGTGACTTTGGCAAGTAAAATTATAATTTTTATTCGAATTTGTCATCTGGGTACACAGTTACAACTGTTTTTCCAATAGTGGATAGAACCCGATCATAAATCCAACATAACTGCCCACATTTTAAACAGATCACTCATCTGATGCATCAGATGATTAATCTGTTATAACAGAAGATTTATCTGTTGCATTAGACTAATTATCTATTGTAGCAGATGATTAATCTGTTTGAAACAACACAAATCAGCCCCTGCCACAAACCCAACAGATAACCAATGCATTTCAACTCTTGTTATTGCTACTGGATTCAAAATTATTCCTTACGTCCAATCGTCGACATATTTGTTGAGAAGATAATAGACAGAATGAAAATTAAATATTCCTTCTGTCTCAAATAACTCGTCCTTATCTGTTGCGACAGATGATTAATCTGTTTGGAACAACACAAATCAGCCATTGCCACAAACCCACCCAATAGATAACCAATATGTTTCAACTCTTGCTATTGCTACTAGATTCAAAATTATTTCTTACATCCAATCATCGACATGTTTGTTGAGAACATAATAGACAGAACAAAAATTAAATACTCCCCCCGTCTCAAATTACCAGTCCCAAATTTCCTAATTTGATTTCTCATTTTACTTATCTTTTTTCATTAATCAAGAAGAGATAAAAAATTTCACCCTTTGCAGTAATCACTTTTTCTTTAAATTAAAGTGTAAACATCATTTAATAGGGGTATTATGGTAAACTAGGCATGTTATTAATTATTTTTCTTAATCAATGTGTCATCTCAATTTGAGGCGGGTTAATTTGAGACGGAGGAATATGAATTAAAATGTCAAAGTCGTGCAACAGACTAGTTATTTGTTGAAACAAACTAGTTATCTGTTGAAATAGACTGCGTATTTGTTGCACCATATGAGTAATTTGTTTGGAACAACACAAATCAACCCCTGCCACAAATCCAACAAATAAATCTTAAATCTTGCTATTGCTACTGGATTTAAAATTATTCCTTACATCCAATCGTCGACATGTTTGTTGAAAAGATAATAGACAGAATGAAAATTAAATATGAATTATAACGTCAAAGTTGATCAAACATAATTTTTTTATTAAATTAAAACAAATAAAAATACATATACATAGATTTAAAAAATAAAGAAACAAAATAATCTAATTATTATTATTATTATTATTATTATTATTATTATTATTATTATCATTTTCGTCAATATTATTATTATCGCCAGCCGGCCAATCTCTGACCGGCAGAAGCAGCGCCCTCCTCATCCTGCGGATCTCCCGCAACATCCTTACTCTGACAGTGGCCAACTCCCACTGTATATCACGAACCCGCCTCTGCAGTTTCCGTACGGCATCTCGTAAAATAGTAACATCCCACACTGGATTAGCTATATCTAGAACACGCATAAATTGACAAAAAACACAAAAACAAAAGTAAAGAAAAAAATCTGAAAGTAAAGTAATACAACGTATATTTACACAAAAACCCAGAAAAAACTTATCAGAGATGGAAAAGCTATCAAGTCCTTGAAGAGAAAGTAGTTGAAGGTATATATGAAAGACAGGAGCAAGAAATAAATAGATATGTGTAGTAGAATGAACGAGTAAGGAGAGACCTAATCTATTTATAGAGGATTGAATTTGAATGAATTAGACAAAAGGCGTAACTGTTCACCTCCATTTATTAATACTGGTGCCATTTTTATTGAGTTGTGGAAATAGATTATATATTTGTTGCATCAGATAACCATATGTGACAATAAATATACCATTTGTTGCAACAAATCTTCAATCTATTGCATCAGATAATATATCTGCTGCAACATATATCTTTTTAATAATCTTCATATCTTTATCTTTAATCCAAATTCAATAACTTTTTTATTATATAAATTAAAAAAATAGATTTAAAAATAAAAAGCGCGACTATTCACCTTCATTTATTAATACTGGTGACTTTTTGATTACTGTAGAAAGTTATGACTTAATTAATTCTTTTTAGTAATCGTTTTATTGAGTTGTGGCAACAGATTATATATCTGTTGCATCAGATAACACATCTGTAACAACATATATACCATTTGTTGCAATAAATCTACAATATGTTGCATCAGATAATATATTTGTTGCAACATATATCTTTTTAATAATCATCATATCTTTATCTTTAATCCAAATTTGGTGACTTTTTTATTATATAAATTAAAAAAATAGATTCTGTTGCATCAGATAACACATCTGTGACAACATATATACCATTTGTTGCAATAAATCTACAATATGTTGCATCAGATAATATATTTGTTGCAACATATATCTTTTTAATAATCATCATATCTTTATCTTTAATCCAAATTTGGTGACTTTTTTATTATATAAATTAAAAAAATAGATTCAAAAACAAAAAAACGCGACTGTTCACCTCCATTTATTAATTACATTCAAATTGGTGACTTTTTGATTACTGTGGAAAGTTATGACTTGATAAGTTTTTTTCAGTAACCATTTTTATTGAGTTGTGGCAACAGATTATATATCTGGTGCATCAGATAACCCATCTGTGACAACAAATTACCATTTGTTGCGACAAATCGATAATTGTTGCATCAGATAATATATCTGTTGCACATATAAGCTATCTTTTTTAATAATCAACATATCTATTTAATCCAAAATTGGTGACTTTTTTATTATATAAATTAAAAAACAGATTTAAAAACAAATATGTCAAAGAGTCACGATCAGTTATTAAAACTAAATAACCATTCTGTTACGGTTATAAATTGTGTTTATCATTTATTTCCTTATTATTTATTTACAAATCATTTTTCATATTAAATAATCAGGAAGTCATGTCTTTTCACCCTCTCAATAACAACAACAATAACCCCTTTTTAATCAATAATCGCCTGTTGCAACCTATGATCGATCTATCTCATCATATTAACCTCTGTCAACATGTTGAGAATAAGGAATAAACAGAATGATAATTAAATACTAAATAAGAATTAAAAATTCAAAGCCGACCACCATGTCCAAACATAATTTTTGAATCCCTTGAGTAGATTCGATATGCAAAAGGAGAAAAATACATACATTTATACATTACATACATACGCTAAAAGAAAAAACATAACCTAATTATTATTACTACTATTATTATTATCATTACTATTATTATTATTATTACTATTATTATTGTCAACCAGACAATTTTCATATGGCAGCAGCAGGGCCCTCCTCAGCCTTGCTTCGAAGTCGGCCAAATCTCTCTGGAGTTCATCAAAGTTCCCGCAAGGACTCTATACGAATATTCTTGAACGAATCTGGATCAGCCATATTTGTATTGTAAATGTAGTAGAATGAACGAGTGAGAGTGAGTAAGGAGGCCGGAGGGACCTATTTATAAATGATTGAATTGGAAGGGGTTAGTCAAACAAAAAGCCACGACTGTTCATAACCCTTAATTAAATAAAACTAGTGACTTTTTGAATATGTAAATTAAAAAAAAATGGATCTAAATACAATATTTTATCTTTTATTGTATTTCAAAAAGAAAAGAAAATTGCTTTAAAATAAATCTAACAGATGGGTAATCTGTTGCAAAATATATTCTATTTGCCAGATAACTTTCAATATATTGACAATCTATTGCAACAGATGGATATATCTGTTTGCTTTTCCAATAGATATGTCATATGTTGCAACAGATTGATCATCTGTCCTAACAGATGTCTGCAATTGTTTCACAATCTAAACAGATGTGGCATCTGTTGCAACTTGCAAGTCATATGTTTATTTAATTTAAGCCATAGATGGGCTAGGAATAATAAGGTGCGGGCAGATGGATCCACTATCATATGTGTGGGAGTTAAGTAAGTATTACTGATAAGGTCACCGGGACAAAATACACAAAGTACAATATTTTTGTGAATGCAATTTTTAACCGATTAGGCATTGATCATTCAAACAAGATCCTGCATTGTACAATTAAGTTTGATGGGTTCGAATTGATAAGGCTGAGGGCCCCATGAAAATGATGCAGATACCCTGTTACAAATTACTGACAGTTGTTACTCGTGTTTATGCGTGTTAAGTTTCGAGAAGGGATCAATATTTGGTGTCAATGCAGAGATTCAATAGCTATTGGACTTAACTTTAAGTGTGCATTGGAATCTGAGAAGGCCTTCGAACCCTCGCACTGTATTAAATAAGAATGAGAAAGCAATAGAAATTTCTCTATCCCAAATTTATATGGAAGGGTTGATCGAGAAGATGATTATATGCCAGAAGGAGCCAAAAGAGAATGCCTGCGAGGGAAAGGGGAGTTGATGAAAGACTATATCATCTGAGAGGTAACTAAAGAAGAGACATAGGGTAGAAAGTAACTTTTAGTGAATCTGGCGGATGAAATTATCTTAAAACACGAGAAATCTAAATCAAGTGCAAATATAAAAAGTGTATCCGGTAATGTAAATTCGTTTGTTGTCTCTTTAAAAGAAAAATAATGCAGATGGACACTTAGCTAGGGAGCTGCCACTAGATAGCGTGGTCGGGATCACTTAGATAGAAAATAGCAGAAGACCAAGAAAGTAACCTTACGGGCATCAAGGGTTGAAATGATGTACAGTAAGTCTAGAAAACTTTCGCCAACAGCAACTGCAGTTAAAGTAAGGAATCTAAGAGAAGGCAACAATTTTTGAATTTTAAATTGCATCCCATGCCTTCTTGTTTGTGGTTTCGATTAGGTCCACTACTATTGACCTGATCGGGACCACATACGAGATTGAAAGGCAAATTGAGTATTATTACTTCCTTAGCAATATGGATTAATTGATTGTGTTTTCTTGCCTTATCATGCTTTCAACATTCCTTGGAGAAGATCTGTTTACTTGCTGTAGTATATTAATCTCAATACTTTTCAAGCTTGCCTCCAGCTTGCCAATTTGGCATCCAAGCTTGTCGTTGTCATCTGTGAAGTTGGTATAGAGTTCCTGGTCTCTTGTGAGGAACACTACCTTTAAAGTTGTGGCATTGAAGAAGGCCTTCAGAACACTTTCTTCAGAAGCCTTTTATCGAGCGTTGCTCAATGCAGCTTGCTCAACCAACCTTCAAGGGATTTGATAAATTAATAAGCAAGGAGTTACGTAACGTTTGATCTAAACCGACTCTACCAAGCCTATCAAACGTTACGTAACTCCAGGCTCATTACCCTATCAAAAAACTTTGCTCGAATTAGTGGACAAATTAAACGAGCTCAATCTCTCAGCCTTTCTGCTGATCGCTCTTCTACAATATAGATGACAAGATATCCGCTATGCAAAAGTATACACCGTCGTTAGAAATGCTTACCAAGACGTAAGTCTTCAGAAGGAATCAATAGTAATATATTAATATCAAGATATATTAAGAGATTCCTAGTCATGCCTTCTCAAGACTTTCGCTATGGCAAGAATTTCTGCTGATGAAAAGATATCGTCCAAGCAAAAGTCTACACCATCAACAGAAATTTTGCCAGAGCGAAAGTCTTCAGAAGGCATTATTAGTAATCTCTCAACATCAAGAAATTTTTGTACGAAAGTTTTCAGAAGACATTAAAAAATAATAAAGTTTTCAGCAATGACTACATATAATTACGGTATCAACAACCTCACCAGATTCTCTCCTCATTCAAAAGAAAAGGCAGAAATATTTCATTTGCATTCGCATGTTATTTATTTAATAAACCAAACAAAAATGAACTAAATCTAGCATTAAGATTTAGTTCATCTTTGTTTTTTTTGTTAAATAAATAACATCCGAATGCAAATGAAAATATTTCTGCCTTTTTTCAATGAGAAGAAAATCTGGTGAGGTTGTTGATGGTAATTATGTGTAGTCATTGGTGAAAACATTCTTATTTTCGAATGTCTTCTGAAGACTTTTGTACAAGACTTCCTTGATGTTGAGAGATTATTAATAATGCCTTTTGAAAACTCACTCTGGACTTTTGCATGACAGATATCTTGTCATCAACAGAAATTCTTGTCATAGCGAAAGTCTTGAGAAGGCATGACTAGGAATCTCTCAATGTCACTTGATATTGAGAGATTACTATTGATGCCTTCTGAAGACTTGCGCCCTGGCAAGTATTTCTGGTGACGGTGTAAACTTTTGTATGGCGGATATCTTGTCATCAATATTATAGAAGAGCGATCAACAGAAAGGCTGAGAGATTGATCTCATTTGATTTGTCTAATAACTCGAGCAAAGTTTTTTGATAGGGTAATAAGCCTGAAGTTACATAACGTTTGATAGGCTTGGTAGAGTTGATTTAGATCAAACGTTATGTAACTCCTTGCTTATTAATTTATCAAATTCCTTGAAGGTTGGGTGAGCAAGATGCATTGATAAACGCTCGATAAAAGTGAGTTGTTCAATGGTTGGGACCACATCTTGAGTGTGCATCAACACATTTGACCTAAAAACATACATAACGATCCTATATGTATCCTTTAAGGCTTCTGAAGAAAGTGTTTTGAAGGGCTTCTAGAATACCACAACTTTGAAGATGATGTTCCTGATCGAGCTCACAAAAGATCAGGAACTCTATACCAAATTCAAAGACGACAATGACAAACTTAAAGATCGAATCAGCAAGCGTGAGGCAAGCTTAAAAATTATCGGGATTTGCATACTACAACAAACCTCTAATCTTCTCCAAGGAATGTTGAAAACGTGTTAAGGAAAGAAAACACAATCAATTATAACCATATTGCTAAGGAAGTAATGACACTCAATCTGCCTTAAAATCTCATTTGTGGTTTCGATCAGGTCAATAGCAGTGGACCTAATCAGAACCACAAACAAGAAGGCATGGGATGCAATTTATAATTCAGAAATTACCGCCTTCGCTTAGATTCCTTACTTTAACTACAGTTGCTGTTGGCGGAATTTTTCTAGACTTACGGTACATCATTTCAACCCTCGATACCAATAAGGCTGCTTTCTTGGTTTTCTGCTATTTTCTATCTAGGTGATAATTCCGACCATGCTACCTAGTCGCAGCTCTCTAGCAAAGTGACCTTCTGCACTATTTTTCTCTTGAAGAAAAAACAGACAATTTTTTCATTACCGGATACACTTTTATATCTTCAATTGATATAGATTTCTCATGTTTTAAGAAATTTCATCGGCCAGATTCACTAGAAGTTACTTTCTACCCTATTTATCTTCTTCAATTAACTCTCAGATGATATAGTCTTTCATCAACCACCCATTTTCCCTCGAAGGCATTCTCCTACCACACCTTCTGGCATATAATCATCACCCCGAGACACCCAACCATATAAATTTGGGCTAGGGCAATAACTGCATTGGTTTTTTGTTCTTGTTAGATACAGTGCTAGGATTATAAGGCCTTCTCAGAGTCCAATGCACCCTAAAAGTTAGTTCAGTCGCTATTGAATCTCTTTACAATGACACCTAAACTAGATCCCTTCATAATTCTTAACGAATAAACATGAGCAGCACCGACATTAAATCTTAATAGGGTATCAGAACCATATTCATGGTCCCTCAGCCTTATCAGTTTGGACCTACCAAACTTAACTATAAAATTGCAGATATCTTATTTGAATGATCTATGACTAATGAGTAAAAACAACATTTACAAAATCAGTGTACTCTATGTGTGTTTCCATGATAACATTATCAGTAATACATTCCTCCCACATATAAAGTGGTTCCATTTACATGCAACTTATTTCTTCGAACCCATCTTTACTGCAGCCTCTTGTGATGGTCGGACAAAAGTTGATCAACTTTTATTTCCTTATATCTATAAAGAAGAGGAAAAAAATTAATGTCATAGAAAGAACATTATCCATATAATGCAACAAATGTAGAGTCTGTTGCATTAGATGTGGAATTTGTTGTATCAGATGTGGAGTCTGTTGGAAGACATCAAACTGGCCTTGCTAGTAGTTTGATTTGTTCTAGCAGTTGCTCTGTCTGTTGCAACATCATCAATATCATAAACTATAAAGAAACAATAAATAAAAAACATCATCAACAATAAAGAAGCAACAACATTTGTTCCAACACCATCAACAATATCATCAACAATAAAGAAGCAACAACCTTTGTTCCAACACCATCAACAATACCACACCATAAGTTCTAACAACGCCAACCCCACCAATAACATCAATAACATCATAAACAACAAAAAAACAAATAAAATACATACAAAAAAATGATACTGCCAACAAGGCTTTTAAACTTCTCCCAACATATACTTTTTTCGGATATTGTAATAAAAATTCTCGATTCGGTTATTCAACACTTAAAAGTTCCTTCAAATTTTTTAAATAAATATGATATGGGTAAATGGTAATTAAATAATAAAATAAATATAAATAACTTACAAAGAAGAAGACGCGAGAATGAAAGAGCAATAGTGAACCATACCTTAATATCATAAGGAAATCAAACTAGCAATTTTAATCGAGGAAAGATATGGATCGATTTAGATCCGAAAGGATCTTTATGAGAAAAAAAAGAGAAAAGAGAGAAAAAATGTTATGATAACCCTAAAGAGGAGAGAGGAAAAAAAGATGAGAGATGAATAAAATAAATTTAGGGCTAAAACTGAGGAGAGATGAGATAATTCTAGATCTATTGTGTACATAGACGCGGGTTTCAATATTCATTAATTTATATAATTAATATTCATTAATAATTTGAGAGGCACGAAGAAGACTAGTGACATTGAAAAGACAAGATAAGACTACTCAATGAACTCATTTTTGAGTTATCCAAGAAACTCTTCATTTTTTACCGTATTTTGTAGTACTTACTACTTTATCTACTCGGACAGAAGCTTGCTTTAAATTGAAAGAAAAAAGAGATTTTCAAACAGATATGTCATTTGTTGCAACAGATATCAATATCTGTTTAAAATCCCGATAGCACAGTCATCTATTACAACAGATATAAATATCTGTTTAAAAATCCCAACAGCTCACAGATGTAATTTTCCATTTGATAATTAAATCAAATATGCCATCTATTACAAAAAATATCGATATATGTTTAAATATCCCAACAACTCAGTTATTTGTGACGACAGATGCAAATGTCCATTTGATAATTAAATTATATATATCATCTGTTATAATAAATATTAATATCTATTTGAAAATTTTCAACAGCTTAGTCATCTGTCATAACAGATGCAAATATCTATTTAAAAATTGAATCAGATATGTCATTTGTTGCAATAGCTATGAATATCTGTTAGAAATTTCCAAAAACTCAGTTGTTTGTTCCAATAGATTTTATTGCAATTGATTTAGGTGGAACTACGAATGAATGAATGAGTTCATAGGGTCAACAACAACTTCGATTGAGTCATTGAAATTGCATGGTGTTGGTATTGCATTCACCCCGACCCGAGTCATCGATCGATCACTATGAGTTCAAATAAAGTCTCATTAACTTAATGTTAAGATTAATAGTACCTAAATTAATTTCGGTGGAACTAGGGATGAATAAGCTCATAGGGTCAACAACAACTTCAATTGTGTCGTTGTGATTACATGGTGTTAGTATTGCCTTCATCTCGACCCGAGTCGTCGATCGATAACTCTTAGTTGAAATAAGGTTTCATTAACTTAATGTTATGATTAATAGTACCGAAATTAATTTAGGTGGAACTAGGGATGAATGAGCTCATAGGGTCAACAATAACTTCAATTAAATCATTGCAATTAGATGGTGTTGGTATTCTATTCATCCCAACCCGAGTTGTCGATCGATCACTCTGAGTTGAAATAAGGTATCATTAACTTAATGTTAAGATTAATAGAACCTAAATTGATTTAGGTAGAACTAGGGATGAATGAATGAGATCATAGGGTCAACAACAATTTCAATTGAGTCATTGCAAGCATGGTGTTGGTATTGTGTTCATCCCAACCCAAGTCATCAATGGATCACTCTTAGTTGAAATAAGGTATCATTAACTTAATGTTAAAATTAATAGTATCTAAATTGATTTAGGTGGAACTAGGGATGAATGAGCTCATAGGGTCAACAACAACTTCAATTGAGTCGTTGTAATTGCATGGTGTTAGTATTGCGTTCATTCAGACCCGAGTCATTGATCGATCACTCTGAGTTGAAATGAGATCTCATTAACTTAATGTTAAGATTAATAGTACCTAAATTGATTTAGGTGGAACTAGGAATGAATGAGATCATAGGGTCAACAACAACTTCAATTAAGTCGTTGAAATTGCATGGTGTTGGTATTACGTTCATCCCGACCTGAGTAGTCGATCGATCACTCTGAGTTGAAGTGAGGTCTTATTAACTTAATGTTAAGATTAATAGTACCTAAATTTATTTAGGTGGAACTATGGATGAATGAATGAGCTCATCGGGTCAATAACAACTTCAATTGAGTCGTTGCAATTGCATAGTATTGGTATTGTGTTCATCTCGACCCGAGTCGTCGATCGATTAATTTAAGTTGAAATGAGTTTAGTTAACTTAATATTTTAAAAACTACATCTTTTGAAATTTTAAAAATTAATTAAGATCAATTCGGACCAAATTAATAATTTCAAAACCTATCATTCTTTTTCAAAATTACAAATCAACCCATACAAATCATCCATTTACGGGAAAAACTTTTTCTTATTTCAAATCTTAAGTTCTCACCTCTCTCTCTCTCAATAATTAAGACAACAACTACTCAACATATTGCCCAACCCTTTAAAATAGATTGATTGTCTTTCTATTTTCGACCACATAGTTGTTATTTTTTACTTCATTCTCGCTTCTATCCATCATTTTCTCTGTCTTCGCAGGTACAAGAGTTTGAGAAGATTTCTACATTTGTTCTTTATTCTAAAAATTAGGTCTTTTTAGTTAATGATGAAAAAGAAGACTTTTAGTTGTATTATCTTTGAGAATGGGTCAACAATTTTATGTTTTGATGCTAAAAAAGTAGAAAGCACCTGAGAAAATCCTAGCTTTTATCTCAGTATTTTGTTAACTATCGTGGTATTATTTGATGGTGTTTGTGGTGTTGTTGGTGGATGTTGTTGGTAGTGTCGGTATTTGTATTTTTAGTGGTGGTGTCGGTGGTCTTGGTGTTGGTATTGGTATTGGTATTGGTGGCAATGGTGGTGGCATTAGTTTTGATGTTGGTGGTCCATCTGTTGCAATAGGTGGAAGATATATTGGAAGATATTAAATAGGTCTTCAAACAGATTTCCTATCTGTTCCAACTGATGGGTTATCCGTTGGAGAATTTTTTTTGTAATGTGGCGTAGAATAATTTATTGAAATTTATCTTACCTTTTTTGAAAAAATTATGCAGACATCAAATGCAATGTATTTTTTATTTTTCTATTGTTTGTAGTTAAAAGATGTCTCCCAAAAGAAAAGAAACTAAAATTAGATCAACTTCTGACCACCCAACAGAAATGGCTAGAGTACAGATAGATTCGGAGGAATTTCTTGAAAAATCCCAATTGAGGCAAAATAAAGCTAAGAAAAGTGATAACTCCTTCTCACCAATGGGGCATGAATTAATATCGAAATCCCAGCAATATCCTGTCAAAACCATTAGTATCGATAGATTTTGAGTTGCGATGCCGATGGATAACCCAGACAAAGTAACTGGTGATCTTGTACTTAAATGTTAGTTGGGGAAACATTTTGATGAATTAAGGAGAATTATGAAGAATGAAAACATAGACGGACTTTTTAACAAAAGCTGCTTTGCATACTTTCTTAGTTGCCTGGGGACTGCACTCTCCATTTCCCAATGATCATGATATATGGTATTTTCAAGCGCAGGATCAAGTACATGGGGGATGATAAAGATCTGAAGGAGGGGAAAAAAATATGGATGAAATCTGGATCAATTATTATGGCATGCTGGTTTGTTTTGAGTTGAAAGAGTTTGCCATAGTGATGGGCTTGGGATGCGATTTTTGAGAAGAACCTCTCATCAAGGAAACACCCCATAAATGGTCCAAAAAATGCAAGGAAAAAAAGATAGGTTATTGGATGTAGCAGCTACAAAGCGGAGGATTTGATGACAGATCTCAAGGATAAAGACATACCAAAGCACTACAGGGAGAAATTGTGCTTAGTTTGGTTTGTCCATTCCATTTTGTTGGCAAAAGATGCCAGGAAAGTCATAGAAGATGATTTGTTGGCGCTTGCTGATGATTTTGACAAATTTAACGATTATCCCAGGGGATATGACAACTACTACTTGACTGTCGAATATTTACTGATAAAGCTATCCACATAGACGATCACATTATACAACTTTCATGGTAGAATTAATCACTATTTTTACTCTTCCATTAATTTATATTGAATATAGTTATTATGACTTTTTTCTGCTTGCTTCCTGTTTACGTTTTTAGGCTTAGGCATGTGAACCAATTCCTTACCTCCGAAAGCAGTTCAAGGATTACCCGGATAATGTTTCTCATCCAAGGATCCTTAGGTGGTTGGCGGCTACAAAGGGCAACAAAAAATATATTAAGAAATAGGAGGCTGATCTATTTAACCCTCCAGATGATGCAGTACGTCTTCTTTCAACTAAAATAATTTACCTCCAACAAAGATATTGAAATAGATGTTCTATCTATTGTGATAGATGGGTCATCTGTTGTAATAGATTACTCATCAACTGCAACTGGTGCAACAGATGGGTAATTTGTACTGACAGACGATCCATATTTCGCAATAAATTAACCATCTGTTGCTCTGGTTCTCTGAACTCGACTCAATAGATTACCCATCTACTGCAAATTATGCAATAGATGGGTAATCTAATACAACATATTGTCGATCTGTTATGACATGCAGATCAGCTGTTGCGGCAGCTAGATCGTCTGTTTCATAAGTTGGTTGTGTTAAAATGTAACCCAACTTACTGTAAATTATTATTATATGATTTAAATACCTCCTGTCTTTTTTTTTTATAGGTTATGCATCTTTGGATTGTGCCTACTGCTGATGAGTTGGAGATGACTTCTTTTCTTACTCTAGGTCTTGTTGATACAAAAGAAGACCCAACGGTGGAGTTAATAAAGAAGAAATTGGATGGAACAACATCCATAAGCAGAGCAGTTAGGCAAGGTCAGCCTAATGTTGAAGCTCTTCATGACTAACCTCAAACTGCAATAGATCCGGGTACTTCTTTTGGGGTGTTGCTGGTGGACTTGTTGAAGATGGTGGCATCCATCTTGATACTACTGCTACTACCAATCGTGATTATAAGTATGTTGGTACTCAGCAAAAAATAAATAAATTTGAAAACACCCCTTGCATAGTTCCCTCTCACCCCTACACTGGTCTCTCCCACCCTTACAGTGGTCCCTCTAACCCCCTCTTTACCCTCATATTCTCATTACAAATGCAAAGTGTGCAAGGATAAAAAGGAAAAACTCCTTGAAAAGATAGAGGATATTACTGAAGTTGTCGAGGAGTTAAAATCCAGGAGGGGTGTCATACCACCCGACAAGGTAAGGGAGCCATACACTCCTACAGTGGTGGTTAGGAGGAAAAGAAGAAATATTAGACAAATTCTCTCCATTGTGAAAACAAAAAAAATTGCAACTCCTCCAGCTCTAAGAGTTGTTGAAATTCAGGGGGCCGCTGAAGAAGATGGACATATGCACGACACTTGGCAACGAAAAAAAGAAGAAACTGCAAGAAATCATAAATGACAAGACGAAGGTTCAAAAAGAATACACCATGCATTCATTTGACGCTAAAGACTTCATGAATATGACAAATATGCGTGAGTGGTACGAGGACAATGTAAGTTTACTTTTGCTGCTAACCTAGCCTTCTAATCTACTCCATGAAAAAGAATTTACGCAGCAGATGTGTAATCTATTGCAATAGCTTGGTATTCTGTTACAACATAATACACATCTGTTGCATAAGTTTCGTTGGCTGGGTAATCTGTGAACTGATTCAGAGAACCCTCTGCAACAGATTCTTTCCACTATATTTTTCTTCTTTACAATTACTAACCTATTTAAAAATTGTCTTCATATACCATAACATGTTGATGAAATTCTCTGTCTCATGAGGGGTAGGCAATTAGTGTACACGGATGCTTATGATGCTGCCGATAGGCTAATGGACCTCAACTTCTACAATAATTTCAAGGATAGGTACGATGATCTCTATAAGCTAGCTGGTCTCGATGGCCGAAGTTTTGATAAGTTAGTTTCTACATTCTAATGGGATGAAGACATGATTAACCCTGTTAGAGGGAAGAGACCATATCCCCGCGGCAAGAGCTGGACCAAGGAAAAGAGAATCCTTGCATTCATGAACGTGAAAGTCAAATATTTTCTCGCTGTTGAGATACTACTCTATGAGGAAAATATTAAGGTTTATGACTGCAACTTACCTGTCTTCAACAAGGATATATTTTTAATCCAGATGCAGCCACTCTTGAAGTTGTTGCCCAAGTTGTTGACAGAGTAAGCTGATGGATCATTTGCCGGCAGAAGTCTTGATGAAGAAATCATAAGATTTTGAAGGTCAAAATAAGAATAGTCAGCTCCCAAAAAAATAAAATCGGTGCAGCCTGCGGGCTGTACTCGCTTGCATACATCGAGTGTTTGCTGACCGGCACAAAAATGATTGGTGTGTGCGACGCCATTGTGGGAAAGATGCAAGAGGTCTATGCTTATGGGATACTAACTAAATAGTTGGAGCCCGTGTATAAGAAGAATATATACAAAGATAGAGACGAACATGATAATAAATTTTTATTTCCAGCCACTTCACTTTACATGTAGTGGAAATAATTTTTATGTCTGGTGAAAGTTGAATTTATTATAATGCAACAGATTGTATATCTGTTGTAATATATGCAGTACCTTTTGTGAAAGATTGATTATCTATTGGAATAGGTTGGTCATCTGTTGCATTATGCAGGTTTTCTCAGTCTGTCTGTCGCAATAGATATACAATCTGTTACAACATATAATCTATCTGTTGCAACTAATAAGTAATCATCTGTTGGATCAAATAAAAAAAGTAGGAAGACATGTTATATAATTTTGAGCAGATGGCCTACATGTTGCAACATATGTCTAAATCTATTTGATAAGATATGTCGTCTGTTGCAGCAGATGTATTATCTGTTGTAATATATGAATCTAGTATTCTATTTCCATTAACATGTTCAAAACTAAGGATTGAATTATTCATAGACAGCATAAAATAACTCAACAAATAAATGAAATGTAAAAAAATCATTATGGATATAAATGATCTATTTTATAAATAAATTAACAAGTTAAACCAAGGAGGATAGGTTATTATATTGACGGACTAAAGCTATAAAGATCTACTAAATATGGACAAGTTGTTCTTCATCCAGTGCTACAAAATTTGGCTTTGGTCTTCATGGATCTTTAATATCGCTTGTGTATAGCTTCTGAGCATTTATTTCTCCGTATTTCTATAAAAGAGCAATATATCTTTTGCAGAGTAATCCGACATGAAGTCCATCATTTGATACTTGTAATCCATCCCTCAAATACTCGGCGTAGGCGGCAACAAAATGACCCCAATCCTTGCATTTTTTTAAAAAATAGATAATCCATATCTTACAGTTCATGCAAGCATTGTGAAATTTGTCAAATGAAACTAAATCATGACACTTAAACTTATAGGCTACCAATGGTTTGTTGAACAATTCCTTCAACATATTGTACATCAAATGGATTATCTATTTCATTCTGGTATGCTTCAATCGTCGACCTATCAGTACGAACCTTTTGGTCTAAAAAGCCAATTATATTAAGGTAAGTAGGCAATATTTTGGCCAGTTTTTATATCTCAGACGATGGTCCAAAACGTCTCCTTCACGACATCGAGTCATAAACTCGGATGTCCCTCTCTTTTAGAACGACGACAGCTAACACCCAATGGAATTTATCACCACAATTGATTGGGATGTATATTTCATCGACCAAATACCAAGGTAAGCTAGTTGGAATGCTAAAACCTTTGATGATGTTGATTAAACATTCCTCATTTCGGTAAACTTTCGGCTGTTGTTGACAATACCTATCATAGGTATTATTGATGTAAACTTTGTAGAAACAATTGCCTGTAGTGTATCTGTATTGTTCTTGTGTTTGGAACTTGGCCTTCTTTCAGAGGTAGTAAAAAATGACATTGATGTGCTGCACATATAATCAAATATTTCAAATTAAGTGACAAAAAAATTAATACACAGATGTAATTAAATAAAGTATTAATTAATAGTAATATGTATGACATTTGAACCTCATCATTTCAGCAAGTTTGTGGCTTTCAATCAAATAGAACCAATTCTTCATTTCGGGATGTACAACAACAAAGTCGAACATATCAAAACTAAGACTCGATTCATTTACTTTGTAGTGTTCGTCATTTTATTTTCTACATGATGATTTATATTTGTTAATTTCATGTTCTTACAACAAGAATTGTATAAATAAATATCTTTAAAGTTGATTTATGTACCTGTCGGCATGATGCTTTAATAATCCATTCTGAATAGTCGTTGATAAACTGTGTTAGTTTTTCTAGAGCCTTGTTCGAGATGTTAAGCCCTTAAAATGGGTAATTCTTTCGTTCTCTCGAACTGACAGGCTCCACTTTTTCTTCTTTAAAAGCAGTTGATGGATTATCAACTATGATATTATGATCTTCAGCAGTAGCTTCTACTGTGACATCCGCTTAGAAAGCCAGAATTATCAATGCTAATTACAGATATACAATAAATTGTCCATCTGTTGCAACGGATGAGTCTTATATTTCAACAGAAATCAAAGTGGTACGATAATTTTAAATAGATGACCCATCTGTTGCAACATAAGACTCATCTGTTACAACAGATAACGCATCTGATGCAATAGGTTAGACAACAGTTGCAACAGATGTATATATCTGTTTGATAATTTTCAGCAGATGTATCATCTGTTGAAATAGATATGTGCCTATTTGTTTGTTGGAACAGATGATGTACATTCATCTTTTTCAGCTTATGCTTCTCTCCTGTGGCCCTTGCACACTGAACAACAGTACAAGACAAAGATAGAGGCGTTGTAATTTTGCTTTTTTCGATGCCTGATGATGCCTTGGAAATATCTTTCCTTCTTCTCTTAGCCACCTTGATCTCTAGTGGAGTGTATGGATATGAAATCCTGTTTGATGGAATGACACCCCTCTTAGATGTCATTTCCTTTATAGAAGTACTAAGTGCATTAATAACATTAATCACTCCATCATATTTTGCCTTGCAGTCTTGAGATTTGCATGCAGAACATTCGCTGGATGTGGCAAAATTTAGAGAAAAATCTGTACAACCAGTATGATCATAATCACAATGGCTTATTGTTTCAAAAACTGTAAGAGGAGCATCATTAGCCCCAACAGTAGAACCACTACCACTACCACTACCATCATCAACAGAAACAAGCCCACCCTCCAAAATTATTTTTCTTGTGATGGCTATTGCTCCAAACAATTTCATTTTTATTCCATCAACGACCTTAGATTTCGATAAAGTTTGCACAGATTGTTAAGTAAGAAAAAATGACATCTTCAACTCTCGATTGGTAAGAACAAGCCACGGATAGACAATCTAAAATAAATCAGAACATATATTAGAATATGGAAATCATTAAAAATAATTATTAATTAAAACAAAACTTGATTAGAATTGGACTTATTGCTTCCTTCGGGGGATTGAAAAGATCAAAAAAATTTACATTTTTATCAGTTTTGGCCGACAACCATCTCAGGATTCTTGTACAGGAAACTTCTTCCTGGTAGTTTACATGTTGTCTCAAATAAGGAATGACTTCAAATGCCCAAGCCTATAACATAATGCCAATAAATCAAAAACATTATTAAATAATAAAAATGAATCATATCATGATAAAAGACATATTTACCATGAAAGCCCATGGAAAGCCATGTAAGTTGACTGTCTTTGGAATTAACGGAGTCAACAAATATTTGACAGTCATTTTGAAGCTTTCATAACCCCAAGGATAGCTGTTAAATGCCTCAAGATCCTCAGAGAGATTTATTAAACTGAGGCTTATGTTGTTGTTAACGTCTCTCACCTAAAGTATATTATGTACAAACCAAACCAAGTACAGTGATTGTTTGTGCTTCTTTGAGAGTCCTTTACATTTCAACGCTTCTATCAAATTTTTGTTTTTGAATCTTTGACCAACAATGGAGACCAGGTCATCACAATCACTCGACTTGCCTTTGCCTTTTTTGGTTGTGCGGGGTGCTTTTTTTTGGCAGAGTAGGTATAACTTGAGAAGTAGAAGGAGGATAAAATTTTAGTCCAGTAACTATGGCAAACTCCTTCCAACCAAAACAAACAGGCATGCCACAGTAATTTATCCACACCTCATCCATCTTATCTTTCTTTTTATACATAAACCTACATTTGAGAAGATTGTGTACCATTTTCATCTAGAAACGAGCATTGTTGTCCTTCGGCAAATCAAGATATTGCCCAAAGCAGCTTTTCTTGAAAAAGCATCCAATTTTTGTTCTTGAAGTATTTTTCTGAAGGCGTCCGAAGATTTTCCCATAGCTGACTTAACCACGAAATTGCCCGTTAAATCTGTGGCACCATCGCACTATATTCTCACAAGATAATGATCAATGCTGAAGGTTTTGACCAAATCTTTGGCAGAAGGGCTATTAGCATTTGGATCATCTCTTTTCAAATATTCCTCCTCCCCGTATTCATTTTCTTCTGCTCCTGATTGAGATAACGCTTGTAAAGCTAGCTCATAGAGTGGTGGATGTAGCCAAGCTGCTGCACCTGTTCCTTTACTTGGACTTGATTCGGTTTTTTTTCTTTTGGGAGCCATATTATCTTAAATTAACAGGACCATAAAATAGATTATAATTGATTAATGCATCATTTACAAAGGATAACAGTAAATCTAACATACACAATAGTAAAATAACAATTCTAACAGACCACACATCTATTGTACTAGGTATGTTATCTATTGCAACATATAACCAACCTGTTGCAACGGATGAATAAACCATTGGAAATAATAAAAATAGATCGCTAATTTATTGTACCAGGTATTTTATCTGATGCAACATATAACCAACTGTTGCAATGGATGATTAAACCGTTGGAAACCATAAAAATAGATGACTAATCTGTTGCACCAAGTAGTTTATCTGTTGCAACATATAACCAACCTATTGCAATGGATGAGTAATCCATTGTAAACCATAAGACAGATCACAAATATGTTGCACCAGGTAGTTTATCTATTGCAATATATAACCAACCTGTTGTAACGGATGAGTAATCTGTTAGAAACTATAAAATAGATCTCAAATCTATTGCATCGGGTAGTTTATCTGTTGCAATATATAACCAGCCTATTGCAACGGATGAGTAATTCATTAGAAACAATAAAAATAGATCACTCATCTGTTGCACCAGGAAGGTTATCTGTTGTAACATATAACCAACCTGTTGCAAGGATGAGTAATTAATTGGAAATAGTAAAAATAGATCACTAATCTGTTGCACTAGGTAGTTTATCTGATGTAACATATAACCAACCGTTGCAATGGATGAGTAAACCATTGAAAACCATTAAAACAAATCATTAATCTATTGCACCAGGCAGTTTATTTGATGCAACATATAACCAACCATTGCAATGGATGAGTAAACTATTAAAAACCATAAAAACAGATAACTAATCTATTGCACCAAGTAGTTTATCAGTTGCAACATATAACCAATCTGTTGCAACGGATGGATAATTTATTAGAAATGGTAAAAACAGATCACTCATCTGCTGCACCAGAAAGATTATCTATTGTAACATATAACTATCCTGTTGCAAGGATGAGTAATCTGTTGGAAATAGTAAAAACAGATCATAAATTATCTGTTGCATCAGGTAGTTTATCTGTTGCAATATATAATCAACCTGTTGCAACGAATGAGTAATTTGTTGGAAACCATAAAATATATCATAAATTATTTGTTGCAACATATAATCAACCTGTTGTAAGGATGAGTAATCCATTGAAAACAGTAAAAATATATCACCAATCTGTTGCACCAGGAAGGTTATCTGTTGCAATATATAACCAACTTATTACAATAGATAAGGAATCCATTAGAAACCATAAAACAGATCACAAATCTGTTACACTAGAAAGATTATCTGTTGTAGCATATAACCAATCTGTTACAACGGATGAGTAATTCGTTGGAAATAATAAAATAGATCACTCATCTGTTGAAACATATCACGCATCTGTTGCAAAATAAGTAATCTGTTGGATTAATATTATTTGATTTCTTCTAACTAGAAGAGTCGTCTATCACAATAGATGAATGATCTGTTAGATTGTTCATCTGTTGTATCAGATTTTCATAGTTGCATCAGATTTTTATCTGTTGCATCAAATGTTTTCATCTGTTGCATCAGATATTTCATCTGTTACAACACCATTTTTACCAAGATAAATAATAAATCAACCCAGCAACACTAACATATCACACATACACACTAAGAACATCAACTTTGACAAAAAATCACCAACAAATCTGAATTAACAGTTCGACAACAAGAAGAAAAAATGCCAAAAATTAGGATTTTATTTAGTCCACATTTCAGATTTAAGCTAGAAATATTGAAATTGTTAACCAATACTAGAAGAGTAGTTGGCTCAAATTCCTCTGTTTTTTAGAATTTTTTACCTGTGAAAAAGGAAATGGGACGATGAAGAACTCGAAGTTGTTATCGCTGAAGAAGTCTTCATGTTGATTGACGATTGAAAGTTGAAAGGAAACTTGCCCAACTATTTGTCCGTCGGAGGTTGAAGTCGCCGAGGATTGAAGGGAGAATTTTACAGAACTATTGGTTGGGAGAGAGTTGAGAGAAGCTATCGAGAGAGAGGAGAGAGACTGGTTGATTTGAATTGAAGGAGGTGTGGGTTGGGTTGATTTATATTTTAAAAAAGATTAAAATTTTTTGAATATATTAATCAAGTCCACAACTAACTTAATCAAGTTTCCTAATGATGTTTGACCTTTTAAGTTGGTCAATGTCACCAATCTTTCATTCAAGACTTATAAGACACCTTTCCTTCAATTTTCTCTACTTTCTTCTAGGAGATTATAAAATAACTTTTTAGGCATTTAGATATTATTGATCTATTTTTCATTGTTTTACTTGCATTCCTTCTTAAATACTTTCATGCATTATTGAATTCTTTTAAAATTGAATGTGAAATAAAATTATCTTCAATAGAGGTGAAAACATTTAGCTTAAATAAGTGTTGAATTTAAATTTTAAACAATAAGTATTTCCAACAAATTAAATTAGATTATACTGGAGTCTTCTTCTACTTTATCTTTCATTTGATAAAATCTTATTCTATATTTCATTTTATTATTTCTATCATGCATAATAAAACTTATAATTATAAATTTACGTGATACAAAACTTATTAACTATAGAACATAAATAGATAAAATAGTCAACCAATATTTCTATTTATATTATATAATAGTATGAAATTATAATTTACAAATAAATACTTTAAAATATCTATATTTATATTCTTAAAGAACACAATGATTATTTTTAATATTTTACAAATTTATTAATTTTAAATAACTTAGAAAAATAAAAAATTATGAGGATAGTGAAGAGTAACAAACTAGTATTTTTTAATTCTATTTTTCTTAATGTAAGAATATTTTTATTTCTAATGTCTATCTTAATTTTAAAAAGCACGTTATATATTACATTTAAAAAGCAATAATAAGGAAGAACAATAAGTTAGATCTTCTTTATCAATATGATATGATATTTAAATTTAAATTTAAAATGAAATTTGAGTTGTCATAGAATTCTAGCTTCTTTAGTAGTTCCTACGCAAAGACAATAAGAATAATTTTTTTTTAAAAAAAACATAAAGATAAATCACAAACTATATAGGGGTGTTGGGGGACAATTTTTAAATTATTTTTTAAAATATACTGAATACACATATTATTATCCATAAATTAAAAACTGAAAATGCATAGAATAAACGTTCACAAAAATCATAAGTAAATAAAATAGAAATATTTAATTTATATTAATAAAATTCGTGAATTTATAAAACATGTGTTTGATACTATTATTCTTTTTTTAATGTTGATTTATTTCATAATTTTCTGTATTTAATTTAATTATATAAAATTTATAATTGTCTTATTTCTGTATTTAATATCACATCCACATATTTACCCTTTTAGGAGGATTATAAAATAAATTTTTAGACATTTTGATATCTTAATTTATTTATTCTTTTTTAGTTTTACTTGTAAATTTATATTTATGTATAAATTTTTTAAATGGTTTTGGGCGTCACTTAGTTTTATAATATAAAGAAAGAAAATTAGGAAAACAATGATGCGTTATAGAATATGATATAAGATTATATTTTGATGGCTGTGAAAGTGTTTTAACTCAAATTCTAAGTTATAATTACTTCTAACAGATTAAATTATTTTGGAGTATTCTTCTAATCTATCTATCATTTATTTTATTATGCGTGACAAAACTTATCTATTCTAATTTCTATATTTTGAGATAAGTGTGAAGAAAGCTCAACTGCTTATGCGTGTAAGACAAAAAAAAATATAATTTAATTTTAAATTAAATTATAGAAAAATAAAGTAATTAGTATATAATAGAAAAAAATGCACACAAGGGATTGGTGGTGGGAGGGGTGGGGGAAGATTTGAACTAATTTTTAGAATATAATGAAGCAATTAGATACTATCATATACATGCTACTATTTATAAATTTTATAATAGAATAAAATACATTATTTTGATGATCAGAAATTTTTAGATTGACCAATATAACAAAGAAAAACATAAAATATAAAAACTTTTTTGAATTACATGATTGTCTTTACTCATATAAATTTCGTTAGTGATGGTCTGAGGGAGAATATTAACATTCTATTATCTTTAAATTGTGAATAATATAATTAAGAAAAATATGAAACATAATTTTATGTTTTATAATGGCGTGATTATTTTTTTCGTATAAATTTGATAGAGATAGGGGGATTGGGGTGGGAGTAGAAATGTGGTGGAGGGGTAAAATTTTTATATTTTTAGTTCGAATTTGTTCTCTCAAGTGGATAAAGAGATGAATCATCTGATCTTAAAATAGCTGGAGTAGGGGTGGTAGGTGAGTGGGGTAGATTTTTTTTTTTCATATTTCATTGAAAAATAATATAATATTTGATCTTTTATTTAATGTAATATGATTTAACAAACTCAAACGAGATATTCTGATATGAAATGCTTAAAAATAATGCTTTTAATATTATCCACGCATTACATGGATACGTATACTAATTTATTAAATAAATTAGAAATAGAAATTGATTTTTTTCAAAAACAACCTTGGTAAGTCGGTATAAGTTTGAACCGACTAAACCATATCCATGGCAATCATTGACAGTATAAATTTAATAGTTTACGGATAAGTAGTTAATGCTACTTTTATAATTTTAAAAAAAAAAACGTCGTTTTGCTATTTGAGAAGGACTAAAAGCTGAAAAATCGCAATTCAATTAACAGCGTTTATTTATTTACTTTTTGTTTGAGGTTTAACAAATAGTACAAAATAAATTGTTTTGACTAGCGTTTTCATTAAACATTTAAAAATTTGCCACGTTAAGCAAGAATGTGCCTACAAATACAGACAGCTTCATCCGAATTAAAAATTAATATCCAGAAGACCTCATCAAAAGTATACACTAATAATTAGAGAAAATGGTCATATATCCCCAACCTTTACCCCAAATTCCAACTACACACTTATACTTTGAGCAGGTCCTATAATCCCCCGAACTATTTTAAAGTGGAATATTTACCCCCTAAAAGCTTATGCCCAGACATTGTTTCAGGCAGTGAGCTGCACTCGCTGCCACATCATCGTCACATCATTTTTTCTTACCACGTTATTAACACGTTATTTTTTCTTTTTTTACTCTAAAAAATTAATTATTTAAAGAGAGTGAGACCTACTTCTCTTTAATTATTTAAAGAGAGTGAAACCCATCAAATTCTCTTTGTTTCCTGAACTTCCATAAAGAAACAGATAGTGGATTATGAAATTTTTTTCTAAAATCTTTAAGCCTCCATTTTTCATTGAGGAGCAGAAAAATGAAGTTTTATCAGTCCATGCTTATCAATCAAAGAATAGATACTGCAGAAGAGAGACATTGGTGTTGATTGTGAAAACATTTGGTGTTGATTTTGATTATGGTATTGATTTGATTATTTCAATTTCAAGGCATTGTTGGAAATTTATGTTTCATTTCATGAGAACGATGATTCTTGGTATTGTAATTCGGTTAGTGAGTATGTAAGTTTGATAATTAATTTTGGATTGGATGCCATTGTTGAGTTCTTGAAGATGCCATTATTGAGTTCTTGAAGAAGAAGAAGAAGAAGAAGAAGAAGAAGAAGAAGAAAAAAGAAAATGAATAAAGAAGAATAATAATTAAAAATTCTAGTATGGTAATTCGGTTAATGAGTATGTAAGTTTGATAAATTAATTTTGGATCGAATTCTATTGTTGAGTTCTTGAAGATGCCATTATTGAGTTCTTGAAGAAGAAGAAGAAGAAGAAAAATAGAAAATGAATAAAGAAAAATAATAATTAAAAATGAATAAACAAAATAAAGAAATATTTGGCCATTCCAGTGTTCTCACTCTCTTTAAAGAGAGTAAAACCCACTTTCTTGCCATGTCAGCGTTCAAGGAGGTAAATATTTCACTTTAAAATAGTTCAGGGGGGTCATAGAACCTCCGCAAAGTATAAGTGTGTAGTTGGAATTTGGGGTAAAGGTTGGGAGGTATTTGGCCATTTTCTCCTAATAATTATTCCCTTTGTCCCAATTTATATAAGGTAATTTGACAAGTTTAAAAAGATTTTTTCAAAAAAATTTTGATCTACAATAAATCAATATTTATAAATTGTTATAAATATATTACCATATATAGTAAATATGTACTTTACCATATATAGTGAAAATCTATTTATGGAAAAGTTAGAAATCCAATGTTAGTTTTCCCCTATAAATAAAAAGATTTTCCTTTATTGTAATTCACTCATCAACAACCCCTCAAGAGAAATAATAATCACTCTCTCCTCTTTGTATTCTTCTTTTTTTCTGTTTTATATTTCATAACACGAGACTCTACCACTAGAGATCTATCAATACAAAATTCTATTATGTAAGTACTTTATTGAGATTTTTCTATAGACGTTGTAGTTAATAATTACATAACAATATTTAAAGAATTGAGGAAATAATTTTAATTTGAAAAAGAAAATTATTGCACAAAAGACTATGTTTTTACCAATTTTACTGATACGAGAGGTTAAGGAGATTCTTTTTCTCCATTATTGTTTCTAATCTATATAATATAGTCTTATATAATATAAAAGATGGAAGTCTTAGTGTGCAGTTATATCGTATGAGTTTTTCTTAGATATAAAGATAACATATTTGTTAATTAATAGACGATCCAAGGTATGATTGAATTTATATACTAATTATTTGATTTTTGAAGCGATGAAACAATCTTGTAAAAGTGAAAGGTGTTACATCTTGAGACAAATATTAATAAGATATTGAGTTCGAGTTCCATCGATTTATGACCTAAAACGCCTTTATATGAATAAGACATTGAGTTTGAATCTCAATGCATCATATTGATGATATAATGATGGCTAAGGTAAACCAATATATTTTTTATGAAAGACATGAAAATCTGAACTTTATATAATCTGAGAAGAGTTATTTTAAAATCTACTTTTGAAGTAGTAAATCTGAACTTTATTCATGTAATAGTAAATCTGCAATTTACTAAAGTAAAAGTTTACATGTCATGGTAAACTTGGAGTTTGCTAGAATAAAAGTTCATAAATTGAAATGAACGATTGTGACATCCCAAAGATGTGCATACTGAGTATTGAACATATATTGAAGAATTAAAAAAAAATCTTCATTAATTTTAATGTTCCTTGTTCTCATGATAAGTTGGTTGTACCAACTAATTTTGGGATTGGATCCCTTGAAATTTGAAAAATATAAAAGGTGAATATGGTCCTGTTCACCAGTTGTGTGATCTATTAAGATGCATCGATATAAGATGATCACTTGTACGTTGATTGCCAACCTGCAGTTTGACATTCATAAAGTTGTTTGCTGAATAAAATTAAGTTAAGAGCATAACTTTCAAATTGTGTAATCAAGACAATTTATCTTGGTGATGATGATTTGGCATTGAATGCCTTAGATAAATATCTAAACCATTGCTAATGAGAACAAAACTTCATGTGTTGGTCTGAAATATGAGATGTTGCATACAATAGCACTTGTATGCATTATACCAATAAATTATAATTATTTCTTCCCTCTCAATTGGTTCAAGGTCAGGAACCAACTATTCCATCTAATAGTTGATGTGCGGTATACGATTAATGAATATACCATGATGTACAAATATGTATTCCTCAAAGAAGATAGAGGATGTATGTTAGTTTTCCTAACATAAGGGGGATATTATAATCAGATACAAAATATGTTAGGAACTATCATCAGATCTTCATTCAAAAGATAATTCAAGTCAAATGCCGAAACATTTCATATTAAGCTGCAAATGCTCCTATATTGTATCCCTAAAGGACGAAGTCTATGCATGCGTAAAGCGTGGTTGACCAATCGATTTCAAATGAAAGAATCCTTGAAAATGATAAGGAGCAAATAATTATAATAAGAAGACAATGTGTTCTTGAAGAGTCTACGACATAACACTTCATAAAACCTTATGAGAGGTTCAAGTACCTGAAAATAATAAAGTGATGAGATCTCAAAATATTATGTTACACTGTGAACCGATACAAAATGATATATCATTAACGATATCTTTGATACAATATTATCGCAATATTGTAAAAGATTATGAGGATCTGAATTCTATGTTTATTTAAGCATGCTAACGTAGAAACATTTATCAAGTGACGTAAAAGAATGCATCTTGGTAAGCATAAAACTTATTTAATTTGCAGTTCATGTTATTTCCCATAATATAGTCGGGTATGCAGAATCTGTATATTACAACATCAACTTCAACTCGAGTTCAAGTATAAACAAGAACACAATGAAGTATCAAATACCCTCAACACAAGATCAAAATGACCTTTCCAAGAGGTATATTTATTTTTCTGAAAAATAAAGATGAAACAGAAATTGAATAGGCTAAGTCGTCCGAATTCACGGAGTTTTCTTATGGAAATAATTTCCCTCACTGTACCCGAGGTTGTGGAATTTTTCCTCCCAGGATAAAATGGCCAACAATCCAATTATAGCGGTACCTCAAATAGTCAGATTCTACGAACGCACTCAACAGTTTTTATGATCACACAGAGTATTTTGATGACAAGAAGAATATTTTTTTTAATTCAGAAAATCTCATCCTCAAAACCTGTGGAAGAAAGCAGGTTTTTATAGCCATAACATGCCTCTTCGAAAAGGTGGCATTGGTTCAATTTAGAGGTGTGACTTTTTCCTGAAAATGCATGTCTGTTTATCCTAAACAGTGCATCTGTTCCGAATAGGTATGTCACTTCGTGAATCAGTGTATATTTTCGTTGAACAATTGCAAATTTCTGTAGCATCTGTTCAAAAACAGTGCATCAGTTCATGAAGCAGTGCAACCTTCTGCAGCAACATCAGTTCTAAAATGTACACTAGTTCATCAAACAGTGGCACCAGTTCGTTCAAATCAGTGAACCAGCATGCATTTATAAATAGAGTTTCAAAACACTATTTTCAAATTGAATTTATTTATTTCTGTCAAATAAAATTTGTTCAAAAATATAGATCTCATCAATCGATCATTTGAGAAACTCCAAAGCCGAAGCCAAAGCCGAGCCGAGCAAGCGACGACGACGACGCGAGGCATCATATAGTTCTTGCCTCACTATCCATGTGGAGTTAGTGTTTCTTAATATAAACACCCTCATGTTCTCTTCTTCCATCAATGTGGGAGAAAGAGTAAACTTGCCAACTTGGGAGTACACTTTTCATTTTAGTGTCTCCTTCCCTCCACTCTTTTACTCTCCATTTTTTCATTGACACTTCTTTCATATACTATGAACCCAAAAATCTCCCACATGAATGAGGAATGACTATTTTTTGTAAAATTTTTACGGACAAGTAGGTGATCATCAAGCAAAGACTGATTGCATCTGGATAAGTGGGTTTTCCTTTGAACTTTTCATAGTGAACATGCTTCGGATGCACTCGGTCAATCGGTAGATTTGATATCTTTAAAACGTCGAGCTTTAATGTACACCTAGACAACACACATCACACAACCAACCTTTTACCATTTATGGTTCTCACGATTTTGTTCTTTTCAGCCATGAACATGTCCTGGTTTCATGAGAGCTTAGAGAATAGACCTTTACTAATATTCTCTTTGAAGCGGCTTCCACTTCGCCCTCACATAGGTGATTTCTAAATGTTCAATCCTGTAGATTAAACTGTTTGGTCAAATCTACGAAATTTAGATAGTGATTAAAAGACTTTTCACCTAAAGTCTTATCCTAGTTTACTATATATTTTCACATCATGAGAATGGGTTGGGTAATTGACAATGTTGAACCTGTCAGACACAACTTTGTTTGATCTCCTTGAACCTAGCTCTTGGGATCTCCAGTCTTCTAGGTAGAGTTACCGCCATGCTGACTTGTCCTAGGCCTTAAACCCATTCCCTTGGATGCCTTTTCTACTCCTTCTCTAGATAGGCTTTTTGTAAGTGGATCCGACACATTATCCTTTGACTTTATATAGTCTATAGTGATAATTATACTAGAGAGGAGTTTTTTAACGGTATTATATCTCCGTCGTATGTGACAAGATTTATCGTTGTACATCCTGCTCCCTGCCTTACCTATTGCCGCTTGGCTATCATAGTGTATACATAATGGTGCCACTGGCTTGGGCCAATACGGAATATCTTTCAAGAAATTCTGGAGCCATTTTGCTTCTTCACCGGCTTTATCTAATGCGATAAATTCATATTCCATTATAGAGCGAGCAATACAAGTCTATTTGGATGAATTTCAAGAAACTGCTCCTCTACCGATAGTAAATACATATCCACTTGTGGATTTTGCTTCGTTCGATCTGGTGATCCAATTTGCATCACTATATCCTTCAAGCACCGTAGGATATTTATTATAATGCAAAGCATAATCTTGAGTGTATTTAAGATACCCTAAAACTTTTTTCAATGCCATCCAATGAGTTTTGTTGGGATTACTCGTGTACCGACTCAATTTACTGATAACGCATGCTATGTCTGGTCGTGTACAGTTCATTATATATATTAAACATTCCAATACTCTTGCGTACTCCAATTGCGAGTCACTTTCACCTTCATTTTTTCGAATTGGAAAGTTCACATCCAATGGAGTCTTGGCAATACCGAATTCCATATACTTGAACTTGTCAAGTATTTTTTTGATATAATGAGACTGTGACAATGCTAACCCTTGTGGAGTTCGATGGATTCTTATACTTAAGATCATATCTGCAACTCCAAGGTCTTTAATATCAAACTTGCTCTCGAGCATTCGTTTTGTTGTATTTATGTTAGAAATGTCTCTACTGATGATCAACATATCATCCACATATAAACAAACAATGATTTGGTGATTTGGTGTGTCTTTAATATGTACACATTTATCACATTCATTAATCTTGAATCCGTTTGCCAATATGTTTTGGTCAAACTTTGCATACCATTGCTTAGGTGCTTGTTTTAGTCCATAAAGTGACTTAACAAGTTTACACACCTTATTTTCTTTTTCTGGAACCATAAAACCCTCAGGTTGTTCCATGTATATTTTATCCTCCAAATCTCCATTTAGGAATGCGGTTTTCACATCCATTTGATGGATTTGAAGATCATATACCGACGCCAAGGCAATTAACATTCGAATTGAGGTTATCTTTGTTACTGGCGAGAATGTATCAAAGTAATCAAGGCCTTCCTTCTGTTTGAAGCCTTTTACTACAAGTTTTGCCTTGTATTTGTCAATAGTACCATCCGTCTTTATTTTTCTTTTGAAGATCTATTTAGAACCTAACAGTTTATTTCCGGGAGGAAGGTCAATCAATTCCCATGTATGGCTGCTTAAGATTGAATCTATCTCACTATTGACTGTCTTTTTCCAAAAAGATGAGTCTGATGACGACATCACTTCTCTAAACGTTTGAGGCTCATTTTCTAAGAGAAATATTACAAAATTCGATCCAAATGAAGTTGATGTTCTTTGACGTGTACTACGCCTTGAATTTTTTTCATTATGTACATTCTCACTTGGTTCATCTCGAGGTTGGTTAGATCCCCCACTAGACTGTTCATGTCTAATTTTATACGGGTAAATATTTTTAAAAAATTCAGCACTGTCTGATTCAATTACCGTATTTTTATTAATATCCAGATGTTCGGATTTATGAACCAAAAATCGACATGCTTTACTACTTTTCGCATATCCTATGAACACACAGTCCACTGTTTTAGGCCCTACCTTAACCCTTTTAGGTATAGGAACTTGAACCTTCACTAGACACCCCCACACTTTGAAATGTTTCAAGTTGGTTTTCCTTTCTTTCTATTTTTCATAAGGAATTGATTGTGTCTTACTATAGGGAGCTCTGTTGAGTATACAATTGGCCGTAAAGATAGCCTCCCCCCCATAAGTTTTGCGTTAAACCAGAACTTATAAGTAAGACATTCATTATTTTCTTCAAAGTTTGGTTTTTCCTTTCCACAATTCCATTAGATTGAGGTGAATATTGGGCCGTAGTTTGATGGATTATTCCATTCTCTACACATATTTGTGCAAAAAGAGATTCATCTTCTCCGCCCCTATCACTTCTTATCATTTTGATCTTTTTGTCTAACTGGTTTTCAACTTCAGTTTTATATTGCCTAAATGCATCTATTGCTTCATCCTTACTATTTAGCAAGTAAACATAACAATATCTGGTGCAATTGTCAATAAAAGTTATGAAATACTTTTTTTCACCACGTGATGATGTTGACTTCATATCACAAATGTCAGTATGTATTGTGTGTAAGGGATTGGAATTCCTTTTAATGGATTTATAAGGATGCTTTGCATACTTCGATTCCACACACGTTTGACACTTTAATATATTGCACTCAAAGTTTGGCAAAACTTCTAAGTTAATCAGTTTTCGTAACGTTTTGTAATTAACATGGCCTAAACGTTCATGCCATAAATCATAAGACTCAAGCAAATAAGAAGAATTTGAACTTTTATTTATTTCAACAGTCATTTACATTCTTCTTATAAAGGCCTTCGGTCAGATAACCTTTTCCTACATACATTTCTCCTTTGCTAATTATAATTTTTCCAAAAATGGTTACATATTTGAACCTATTCTTATTTAGGAGTGAAACAAAAATTAAGTTCCTACGTAACTCCGGAACATATAACATATTGTTCAGTGTCAAGATCTTGCCGGAAGTCATCTTTAAGCAAATTTTTCTTGTTCCCTCCACCTTAGCAGTAGTGGAGTTAGCCATGTGGATCATTTTTTCTGCTTGAGCTGGGGCAAATGATGAAAACAACTCCTTGTTGGCACATACATGGAGGGTGGCACCAGAATCCATCCACCATTCACGAGGATTCCCCGTCAAGTTGCATTCTGAGAACATAGCACACAGATCATCGCATTCTTTATTGGATTCAATCATATTTGCTTGATCCTTCTTCTTGCCTTTCTTTGGGGCACGACAATCTCTGGACTTGTGGCCAATCTTGCCACAGTTGAAGCATTTTCCCTTGAACTTTTTCTTGGGTTGATTTCTTCCTTGTTCAGATTTCTTTCTTTTCTTGGAATTGTTTTGGTCATCTTCTACAATATGTGCTCCATTAATTGTAGAATTCCCCTTTGACCTTCTTTCGGCAGCTTTATTATCCTTTTCAATACTAAGTCGGATAATAAGATCTTCAACAATCATCTCTTTTCGTTTATGCTTTAAGTAGTTTTTGAAGTCTTTCCACAAAGGTGGTAGCTTCTTAACTATCGTTGCGGCTTGGAAAGCATCATTCACAATTAAACCTACAAAATAGTTTATGTGAGTATTAAGAACATTTTTAATTTGTTCAACTAAGGTATTTTTCAAAGATATACCTTCTGCTAGGAGATCATGTATGATGACTTACAACTCATGTACTTGAGAGACAACAAATTTGCTATCTATCATTTTGAAGTCTAGGAAATGTGCAACAAGGAATTTCTTGATTCCCGCATCCTCTATCTTATATTTTTATTCAAGTTCCCCCCCCCCCCCCCCCACAATTTCTTTGATGTCTTGGTTCCACTATAAGCATTGTAGAGGTCATCTTGGAGACCACTCAGAATATAATTCCTGCAAAGGAAGTCCGAATGTTTCCAAGCTTCTGCAGTAACGAAGCGGTCTTTGTCCGAGGTTCCCTTGGGCACCTCAAAAGCGTCTTCTCTAGTGAACCGTTGCAGACATAAAGTGGTGAGGTAAAAGAACATCTTTTGCTGCCACCGCTTAAAGTTAATGCCCAAAATTTTTTTGGGCTTCTCCGCTGGTGCCATTGTTAGTGGAGCATTTGTGCAACTTGATGTGACAATATTAGTTTCCCCCAAGACATTGTCACATCCATCATTTGACTTTCAGTTGCCATTTTTCTGTCATCACAAGACAAAAAATACTTAGTATTTTCAGAATAATACTTAAAAAAAATTGAGCAACTTTAAATTTTTCTTCTTGTTTCTAGTTAACAATAAAGTTTTTATGACTTCTAGTTGTCAACCGAATGATCTTTAACTTGTGAAGAAGTTTTTATGACTTCAAATCACTAGTTAAGTTCAGGCGGAGTAGAAAGTAAAAACTTTAATCTCCAAAAACAAGCTATACAGATTCTGTAATTGTGGTTTATTTCCTTAAGTTAGTTATTTCCCACAATATACTTGGGTATCCAGAATCTGTATATTACAACAACAACTTCAACTTGAGTTCAAGTATAAAAAAGAACACAATGAAGTATCAAATACCCTTAACACAAGATCAAAATAACCTTTCCAAGAGGTGTATTTATTTTTTAGAAAAATAAAGATGAAACAGAAATTGAATAGGCCAAGTCATCCGAATTCACGGAGTTTCCTCAAGGAAATAATTTCCCTCACTGTACCCGAGGTTGTGGAATTTTTTCTCCCAGGATAAAATGGCCAACAATCCAACTATAGCGGTACCTCAAATAGTCAGATTCTACGAACGCACTCAATGGTTTTTATGATCACACAGAGTATTTTGATGACAAGAAGAATGCTTTTTATTAATTCAAAAAATCTCATCCTCAAAACCTGTGGAAGAAAGCAGGTTTTTATAGCCATAACATGCCTCTTTGAAAAGGTGGCATTGGTTCAATTTAGAGGTGTGACTTTTTCCTGAAAATGCATGTCTGTTTATCCTAAACAGTGCATCTGTTTCGAATAGGTATGTCACTTCGTGAATCAGTGTGTATTTTTGTTGAACAATTGTAACTTTTTATAGCATTTGTTCAAAAATAGTGCATTAGTTCATGAAGCAGTGCAACCTTCTACAACAACATCAGTTAGAAAATGTACACTAGTTCACGAAACAGTGGCACCAGTTCGTTCAAACCAGTGAACCAGCATGCATTTATAAATGGAGTTTCAAAACACTATTTTTGGATTGAATTTATTTATTTCTGTCATATAAAATTTATTCAAAAAGATAGATTTCATCGATCAATCATTTGACAAATTCAAATCCAAATCTAAAGCCGAAGCCGAGCCGAGCGAGCGACGACGACGACGGCGCGAGGCATCACCTAGTTCTTGCCTCACTATCCATGTGGAGTTAGTGTTTCTTAATATAAACACCCTGAAGTTCTCTTCTTCCACCAATGTGGGAGAAAGCGTAAACTTGCTAATTTGGGAGTACACTTTCCATTTTACTGTCTCCTTCCCACCACTCTTTTACTCTCTATTTTTCCATTCACATTTCTTTCATCTACTATGAACCCAACAGTCCAGACACTTGAAGATTTCACTCATGAAATACTGAATATTGTCACTTGACAAAATTTACACAAAAACTTGTTTAAGGAATCAAAATGTTTGAAGCATATAAAAGTTTCTGGGAAACTTATCTATAATCCTTATATTACATAAGTTTATAAGTTGAAAATTATTGGAACTCTTGAGTGTTTTCAAAGCAATAGATTATTTACTGACATGAGAAATATATCGAATTGAATTGGTTATGAAGTACCATATCTTAGTACAATTGATGTACTAATGTATATTACAAATATATAAGGCCTGATATAACCTTTTTTTGATTAATTTATTAGCAAGGTATAATTCTTCCCCCACTAGGAGACATCGGAATAGGATCAAACACATGATCTTATTTTATTCTAAAGATTGTGGTCCCAATCTTGTTGATTATGCTGATGTTGGGTATTTACTTAACCCACATAAATCTCAATCTCAAACATGCAATATGTTCACATATGGGGATACTGCCATATCTTAGAGATGTACGAAGCAGTCTATCAAGCCATTTCATCGAACCATGTTGAGATAATAGTTATTCATGAAACAAGACGAGAATGTGTATGGTTGAGGTCCATGATACATCTCATTTGAGAAAAATGTGGTTTGAAATGTGACAATGTACCCACAATTTTATACGGAGATAATGCAACATGCATAGCACATCTTAATGGAGGATTCATAATAGGAGATAAAACGAAGTACACTTCATCAAAACTTTTCTACATACATGAGCTACAAAAGAATGATGATATTAATGTGCAACAGATTCGTTCAAGTGACAATGTGGCTGATTTATTTACCAAGTCTCTTTCAATTGCAACTTTCAAGAAGATGGTGCACAAGATCGGGACAAAAGCTCAAGAATGTTCTCATTAGGGGGAGTTAATACGCGTTGTACTCTTTTTTCCTTATGAGGTTTTGTCCCATTGGGTTTTTCTTGTAAAGTTTTTTATGAGCCAGCCTATATGCGTATTGTTAGAGATGTGTACTCTTTTTCCTTCACTAGATTTTTTTCCATTAATTTTTTTCTAGTAAGGTTTTAATGAGGCACATTATCTATCAAATAGACATTCAAGGGGGAGTGTTATAAATATATTACCATATATAGTGAATGTCCACTTTACCATATATAGTGAATGTCTATTTATGAAAAAGTTAGAAATCCCAAGGTTAGTTTTCCCCTATAAATAAAAGAGGTTTTCCTTCATTATAATTCACCCATCAACAATCCCTCAAGAGAAATAATAATCACTCTCTCTCTCCTCTCTATTCTTCTTCTTTTCTGCTTTATATTTCCTAGCATAAATTATTTTATTAAGAATAAAATAAATATTTTAAAGTCATATTATTACTAAATATAGAAATATGACATTATTTTTGAGATTGACTAAAAAAATAATATAATATGTTATTTCCCCTATTGATTTTACACACTTTTAAGAAAATTTTAATTAAAAATTTATTTTATTAAATTAATATTATTAATAATTTATTTTGGAAGTAACTATAATTTCTATTAGTATTTAATTCTAAAGATAGTATGATGGAAAAAGTGATAAAACTATGTTATAGAATGAATAAGTAAGATGAATTATCTAGTTTTAGTATAGATGTCAAGTAAAATAAAATGAATGAAATATGTTATCCCTTCATTTTAATTAATGTGGATTTAAGTCTAGAGAACTAGTTAAATCATCTTTAATGAGGATTATATATCGTTTAAAATTATCATAACAAATAACTGCTTTATCTGCCTTATTAAAAAAAGCAACGAACATGGAGCGAGAAGTTTAAAAAATTAAGTAATTAACCAGCAAGGTGGAAGTGATTTAGTGATGAACAAGATACAGAAAATGAGGTTGAGATGGTTTGAACATATGTGATGAGGAGATGCGCGGATGTCTTAATGCGAAGTTGTAAGAAGTTGAATGTGAAAGGATTTCAGATATGGAAAAAGAGGTGTAAATTGAAGAAAGGGGAGAGATAATTAGACAGGTTATGAAACAGTTGTAGCTAATTACCAAGAACATGACTTTAGATAGAAAGGTATGAAGAATAGAAATTAGGATAGAAGGTTGGATGGTAGGAGTGCATTCATACTAATAGGTAAGTGTGTACGTTTTGTTTCCCATGCTCTAAATAGTAGTGTACTTTTAGTACTATCCATTGTTTCGGTGTAGTCAATTATAGTAATATTTTATTACAATACGATTCTGCTTCTATCTGGTGTCTTTGTTATTATCATTTGCCTTTTATACTTTCATTACCATCTTTTGGGTTTATTATAGTTTCTCCAATTCACCTCTGAGGTGGAGGGAAGATCGCATATGCTCTAACCTTTTTAAACCTCATTTTGTAGGTTACACCAGATATGTTATTGATGTATAGAATAATGAAAAGAATTACTTTTAACTAGAGATATTGAATTTAGTATGAAGAGTAAAATTTCACATGTTTAATTTTAGTGAATATTCTCTTATTATATAAGAGCGAGTTGTTGTTGAAGCAGGCTACTTTTCGTCGACATGCCTGCTTCAGCTGGTTGTTTTGTAATTTTACTATACCATTCCTGATTAATTATTATAAATTATTTACATATTAAAAAAATTAATAATATTTAATAAAAAATAAAATAGACATTTATGACATGTCTGCTTCATTTGCTTCAATAATAATTTTACTAAATACCACACTAATTAATTATTATAAGTCATCGAAATATTAAAAAAAAATAGGAGTATATATTTAATAAAAAAAAGATAAAATAGATATAAAATGATAAGTTAACTCTTGATGTTTTAAATTAACTTCACGTCTTATATGAGGCTCACTTAATATTTTTTCACAAGTATTTTTTATAGTAATTTTATTATATCACTTCTAATTAGTTGTTGTGAGACATTTAAGACATGTTTGCTTCGCTGCTTCAATCGTGATTTACTATATGACCTCTAATTAATTATTATGGTCTAAGCATTATGCCACTTAAATTGAAATATAAGTAAAGTTTTATAAATTACAATAATTAAAAATATAGATTATTTAAAAAATGTAATTGATTATCAATGTCATAAAATTTTAGACAAGGAGAGTAACATATATTATTTGAAAATTACATAAAATGTATTATAAATTACAATAGTTAACAACTTAAAATATCTAAAAGAAATTAATTTGTTATATATTTAAAAAAAATGTAAAAAATATTATAAATCATAAATTAACAACTTAAAAGATTTAAAAGATATAAAATATTTGACTGACTCTCAAAATTATATCAATGTCACTTAAATTGGAATAGAAAAAAAGTAATATAAATCACAATAATTAAAAATTTAGATTATTTAAAAAATATAATTGACTATTAACGCCACAAAAGTTTGGACAAGGAGACTAACATATATTATTTGAAAACTACAAAAATATTAGAAGTTACAATAGTAACAGTCTAAAATATCTAAAAATATATTAAAAGTATGATTGATTATCTAAATCTATCTGTGTCGCATAAATTGAGACAAAAAAAATATATATACTGAGCTTATGTTATCTGAAAAACAATAATATAGGCCCATCGAATTTCTTTTTTCACACTGTTTATTAATTTATACATTTGTAGAGTTTAATTTTGATCGTAAATTACATTTTTGAAATAAATTTATCTATTTGAATAATAAATCATAATTATTGATAATTTAAAATATTTTAAGAATATATTTAAAAATTACTTTAAAAAATTAAATTTATTTAAATTTCAAAATTCAAAAATATTATATTAATTGATATGATTATTATTATAATATTAATTTAGAATAGATGTTGGGGTCGCGCTTTGATGGGTTTGGTCTCACTAGTGTTTTTTACAAATACAAGTTAGTCAAATCAGTAAGCTTAAAATATTAGAAACTAATTAAGTTGAAGGGACCTAAAAGACAAAGAAAGCTCTCTTTCTGAGCTACTTTCTCCAAACTATTCTTTTCCGAGTAGTTAATATAGTTGATCTTAACGGTGACATGAATTGAGGGTTTAACATCTGATTGGTTTTTGTGTATTAAGAGATATCATATTATTTTTGGATATTGTAGACTTCAAACCGTCCAAAAACATTATCTTAGAAATAGGTTTAAAAAGACTTAGATTGGACATTGGACTGATGTTTGATGACCATCTGTCCAAGAGCAATCTTTCAAGCTTTTGTGAATATTCTGTATATTCTAATAAAGGGATGTCCTTTTTATTCTGAATGTGATGGTTCCCCTCAATTCAGCAGCGCCATTTACTGCTGTTATGAAGTCGCCTCCCACCAAAATTATAAAAAAAATATATATATTTTTTATTATATATATAAAATAATATATATATATATATATATATATATATATGTATGTATGTGTGTGTATATATATTGAACTTTTTTACTTTTTTCGTATTGGTAATTCAATTAGGCCATGTAACTATTGAACCCTTGAATTTAGATCATGTTCCTATTGAACACTTAAACTTAAATCAAATTGTACATATTAAGCATATTTATAACACCACGCTAACCATGCTTAATGTGTGAGATTTAAACGTCTTTGGCGTGACAACATGACAAATAAAAAATGGCACATCACCAAAAAACAAAAGAAAAAATATATTAATTATTTTTTCTCCCCTGTCCACCCACCCACATCACCCCGGCCCTTTTCCCTCTTGCTCTAAATCAATGGAGTATTGATGCAATGGAATATTTAAGATTAGTTTTTCTACTTGTGTTATTATGGTATTGTTGTTTGTTGCGAAGAAAATTCGAAGAGAGAACGAGTAACAATATTGAAAAAATCAACAAGTTCCGGCAAATTTTTTCCTCCAAAATCCAATCATATTTTTCAACAATTTTTATTATTTTTTTCCATGAAAAATCTGATGAACAGTTAGATGGGCTCAAAAAATAATTTTTCAAGTTCAATCGGGTTTTCTTGCTGTAATTCCAATACATGGGAATGGTTCTACAACGCCTAATCCATGTTTTGTCCAAATCTCACAACGTTTCAACTTGCCAATTGAGAGTTCTCGTCAAGGCAATTATGGTACTGTTGCGAATAAATTGCTAGTTGTGAACCTTCAATTTTTGCCATCGTTGGAGCAAATTGAAGGAGATTCAAGGTACGGGTTGAGAAGAAAAAAAAACTTCACCCTCACTCCTTTATCTCTCCATCAAAACAATACCCAACAATGAATTCAGAAGAAAAAATAATGAATTTTGGATTTTGAAGAATCAATAATGGGTTATTGAAGAACCAATCAAAAGAAGCCATTAATTGAATTTTATTGTATACAAAAAACACCATTGATTTCAGATGGTATAAAATGTTATGTTTATTGATTTATTGAGGAGGAAGATGGTGGCGGCTTGACAAGATACAATGGAGAAGAAGATATGGAAAAGAAGATGATAACTAATTTTTTTTATTTCTTTAATGTGTTTTTTTTTATTGGTTGGGATTTTTTATGTTTAAACTTTTTTAATTACTTATGGCTTCTCACCCTCCTAATGGAGAGTGTATTACATATGCCACGCCATGTCAACGATTGTGCTTAATTGACATGGTTTGAGAATGATAAAAAGGTTCAATAGGTATATGACCTAATTGAGGTGTCAATACGAAAAAAGTTAAAAAGTTCAGGGACCAGTGTATGTATTCATCTCTCTTTTTCTCTCTCTCTCTCTATATACATACATACATATATATATATATATTCGGTTAAAGCGACCTGTTGCATGTTACAAAAAGTTATATATTAGTTTAAATTTATGGTTATTTCATTTCATGCATGTTGAGTTATTTATATTTGAGAACGAAAAATAGGTTTGAAAAAAATTATTTTTTTAAAAAAAATCACCAATTTTAAATGTCCAGTCATGACAAAGAAAGGTTCACTACTTTAATCTTCAAAATCGAAATAAAAATTCGAAATAACCAAATCGGATTTGCAAAAACTGAATCAAATCTAATTTATCCCGTTTGATACGATTGACTTTTCTGTCAATCCGAAAATCAAAAAATCAAGTCGATATTAAACAATTAAACTGAACAAACCGAATGTCACTCCTAATTATGTGGACTTTATTTTTTTTTCATGAATGAAGCACATGAATTTTTTTTTGATAATATATAGCGGTGGAATTTTATCTCAAGACTTTTTTCTGCTTTTATACCATGTTGATATTTCATTTAAAAGCTTAAGTTATCAAATTAGAAAAACATATTTTATTATTTAACAATATTTTCAACAATAATAAGTATCTTAATTATTCCAAATAAATTGGATCATTTATATGAATTCTCATTTATTATACCAACTATTATTAAAAAGCAAAAAATTGTTATGAATATATTTACATTATAGTGAATGTCTATCAAGAATATAGATAAGATCTATCAAGATCTATCAAGATCTAGGTTGATATCTATCAGGATTTAAAGTATCTGTCTTTTAGTCAGAAACTAAAAGTAAATTTTTCTTATAAATAGAAAGGTTTTCTTCATTGTAAATCATCCTCAAGCATGAGAAATAAAAATTACTCTCTATTCTCTCTACTCTTCTTCTTTATTCTTTCTTGTTTTATAACACGTTATCAACATGAGACTCTGCCAAACAAGATGAGATTATAAATCTAAAGGTAATTTCAAGGTTAATATTTTTTTATGTTATTTGTCATTTGCTACTAATAATATAATATTGTTGGTTTTGAGGAAAAATAATTGGTTTGAAACCATTTATGTTTTAAATTTATTCCTCAAGAACAATATTATCAAAAGAGATGATAATATGTTGTGTTCAAGTCCCATTGATTTATGCTTAAGACGTCTTTATATGGGTAAGGTGCTGAGTTTGAATCTCAATACACCATATTGATGATATTATGATGGCTTAGGCAAAATAATGAGTGTTTAATGAAAAGTCATGAAATTCGACATTGAATATGCTCCATTCCATGAAGTGAATGCGGTAGCAATATATGATAAGTCTGAAATATGACAACTTACTTCATTCTTGAGATGTATGTGGTAGCAGTGCATAATATGTCTGAAAGAAGACAAGTTATTGAATGCAAGAATATGCGCATAGAGGGACAATATGATAATGATCATCAAAAGTGATGATATTTTCACACACTTATATGATTATACGATATACTAGAGAAAAATTCTCTACATCATATGTATGCCTCGATTTGTTTCTGAAGTAGCAAAATCTTGAAAGAGGTTATAAGCTATCATAATTTGATAGGCTTAAGGCACAATTATATTCCATTCCTGAGGAATGAGAAACTTATTAATGCAAATGTGCACTTGATTATGATTGTACGACAACTCACCTCCGAAAGAGGATGAATAATTTGAAATCTACTTGTAAAGTAGTAAATCTGAAATTTATTCATATAATAGCAAATATGAAATTTACTAAAGTAAAAACACATATCATGGTAAACTTGGAGTTTACTTGATTAAAAGTTCATAAGTTGACATGAACGATTGCGATATCCCAAAGATGTGTATACTGAGTATTGAACATATATTGAAGAATTAGAAACTTCTTCATGAACTTTAATGTTGCTTGTTCTCATGATAAGTTGGTTGGACCAACTAATTTTGGGATTGGATCCCTCAAAATCTGAAAAGAATAAAAGGTAAATAAGGGCTCGTTCACCTATCATGTGATATGTGGAAAAGATGCATCAATAAGATGATCACATGTACATTCATAGTCAACTTACGTTTGAAATTCATAAAGTTACTTGTTCAATATAAATTGAGCATAATTTTCAGATTGTGTAATCAAGATAATTCATCTTGATGATGATGATTTAGTATTGAATACCTTCCATAAATAATTGAACCATTACTAATGAGAACAAAGTTTCATGTATTGGTATGAAATATGATATATTGCATATAATAGCACTTGTATGCATTAGATCAATATATTATGATTATTTCTTCCCTCTCAATTGGTTCAAGGTCAGGAACCAACTATTCCATCTAATAGTTTTGATGTGCGGTATACAATTAATAAATATACCATGATGCACAAAGATGGATTACTCAAAGAAGATGGAGGATGTTTGTTAGTTTTCCTAACATTAGGGGGAAATTATAAGCAACTATGAAATATATTAGGAATTATCATCAGATCCTTATTCAAAAGATAATTCAAGTCAAATGCCGAAAGCATCTCATATTTAACTGCAAGTGCTCCTATTTTGTGTCCTTAAAGGATAAAGTCTATGCATGCGTGAAGCGTGATAGACTAATCGGTTCCAAATGAAATAATCTTTGAAAAGGATAAGGAGCAAATAATCATGATAAAAAGGCAATATGCTCTTGAAGAGCCCACGACATAATACTTCATGAAACCTTATGAGAGGTTTAGGTACCTGAAAATGATGAAGTGATGAGATCTCAAATATTATGTCACATTGTGAATTGATACAAAATAAGAAACCGTCGACGATATCTTTGATACAATGTTGGCGCAATATTGTAAAAGATTATGAGGATCTGTATTCTACGTTAATTTAAGCATGCTAACATAGAAACATTTATCAAGCGACATGAAAGGATGCATCTTAGTAAGCATAACACTTATTTGATTTGTAGTTCAGACACTTGAAGATATCACACATATTGATATTGTCACTTGAAAAAAAAAATCCATATGAAAATCCCTAAAGGATTCAAAATGCCTGAAGCATATAAAGTTTCTGAAAAACTTGTTTATTATCCTTATAAGGGATAAATTGATGGTATGAATATTGTTGAAACTCTTGGAAAGTTTTCAAAAGTAACAAATTATTTGCTGAAATGAGAAATATACCATATTAGATTGGTTGTGAAGTATCATATCTTAGTGCAATTGATGCACTCATGTATTTTGAAAATACTACAAGGCCTGATATAGCCTTTTCAGTCAATTTGGTTGCATGATATATTTCTGCTCCTGCTAGGAGACATCAGAATGAGATAAAACACATGAGCTTGTTTTATTCTGAAGATTGCAGTCTCGATCTTATTGATTATGCTGATGTTGGGTATTTAATTAATCCACATAAATCTCGATCTCAAACAGGCTATGTGTTCATATGTAGGGATACTTTCATATCTTGGAGATATACAAAATAGTCTATCGTAGCCACTTCATTGAATCATGCTGAGATAATAGTTATTCATGAAGCAAGCCGATAATGTATATGATTGAGGTCCATGATACATCTCATTAGAGAAAAATGTGGTGTGAAATGTGACAATGTACCTACAATTTTATACGGAGATAATGCAACATGCATAACACATCTTAATGGAAGATTCATAAAAGGAGATAGAATAAAGCACACTTCATTAAAGCTTTTCTACATGCACGAGCTACAAAAGAATGATGATATTAACGTGACACAGATTCGTTCAAGTGACAATGTGGCTGATTTATTCACCAAGTCTCCTCCAAATTGCAACTTGCAAGAAGATGATGGACAAGATCAGGAAGCAAAGGTTCAAGGATGTTCTCATTAGGGGGAGTTAATACACGCTGTACTCTTTTCCCCTTATAGGATTTTGTCCCACTTTCTTTGTAAGGTTTTTAATGAGACAACTTATATGTGTATTGTTAGAGATGCGTGCTCTTTTTTGTTCACTAGATTTTTTTTTCCACTGGATTTTTTCTAGTAAGGTTTTAACGAGGCACATTATCTATCAATTAGACATTCAACGAGGAGTGTTATGAACGTATTTACATTATAGTGAATGTCTATCAAGAATATAGATAAGATTTATCAAGATCTAATAAGATCTAGGTGATATCTATCAGGACTTAAAATATCTGTCTTTTAGTCAGAAATTATGAGTAAATTTTCTCTATAAATAGAAGCTTTCCTTCATTCTAAATCAACCTCAAGCATGAGAAATAAGAATCTCTTTATTCTCCCTACTGTTCTTCTTTATTCTTTCTTGTTTTATAACAAAAATAATTTAAAAAAATGGTAATAATACTTATTGTGACGACGTCTTTATTTTTATGTCGAGCTGATAAAATTCCTTTTAATTTTCATTTTATGCATAATATAGACTTACCGGTAGCAACTGATTACAAAATTTAATTCTATAACCATATTGGATTAGAACCTTAGCGTATTGAAGATGGTTAGGAATTGCCCTTAGTCAATCTTTTGACCTAAAAATACCCTCAATATTTGTTTTGGACTCAAATATATGCCCCTAAACTAACCGATTAATTATGATTAAAAAATGATAAATTTAAAATAACTATGTGGTATTTCTAAGCTTGTTGTATAAATTAGCATTAAAGTACAAATCCACCGATTTATTTGAAACCCAACCCGCTTACTCGATTACCATGAGAATAAACTGACTGCATTTGTGAATGTTTTTCAACATAGAAAAGACATCATTTCCATCACTTCCCCTTGAACTTATCCGCTCAACTCACTTTAGCGCTGTAACTTAACTTATAATTATTTACCCCTTTAATAACTTTCAAGTAATTAAATACAACCTCAAAATTACAATCTCAGTCTCACAATGGAGAATGAACTACACACGCGCCATGTCATTGCCAGATCAACACCATATAATTACCACGTAAGAAATTATATTTTTTTTAAAAAAGTAATCCCACACATATGCTATTTTTATGTTATTTTTTTTAAAAGATTATATATATATATATATATATATATATATATATATATATATATATGTATGTATGTATGTATTTACACCCCACCCCCAATTTCCTTCTTCAGACCCTCCCCTAGCTTCTAGCATCTCCGCCCCCCGCCCCACCCTTCTTTCAAATCTCCAATTTCAGTCGGGAAAAATCATTTTTATCGACCAAATTCAACCCGCATAAAAAAAAAAAATCATAAATTAGTGATCAAAAATTCAATTCACTTGATAAATCGGATCAAATCAAAATCAAATTCTCTAAATCAAGATCAAACACCTAAGCCACGGTGATTTGTTAACATGATATACGAACAAAACAGTCAAAATTGAAAGAATTTTCAAGTAGAAAGCAATCTTCATCAGCTATATCTTACTTTATTTTGCCTATATAAACATTGACCAAATAATTTTTGTTTCCCTCTAATATTCCGGTAAAACTCACCTGAAACGATTAAAACATTTCCACAAAAGAAGATACGCATCACCACCACCATTAACACTATCACTACCATTCACCACCGCTAATAATAACTTTTGTTCAATTTCAATTTCATTCTTTTATCCCCAAGAACTCCATTTATTGTTTCTGCATCATAATTTTTAGTTAATGATAATATTTTTGCGTATTTTGGCTTGTTTATCAAGTATACTTTGATTTTTTGAATTTATAATTTCAAATTGTCCTGAAAAAAAAGGAAGTCAAGGAATTAAAGAAGAAAAATTAGAGGTGGGCTGAAGGATTTGATAATTGGAGGAGAAGAAATTATGGTATGGGGGAGGGGAGGGGAGCTGGTGGTGGTGGAATTGATAGTTGAAGGAGAAGCGGGGTGGGGGGTGGCGGATTTAGGGAGGAGAATTTAGCGTAGGGGTGGAATGGGGGTTGAGTTTTGAAGTACAAGAAGGAAAAATGTTAATTTTGTTTTCTTGTTCTATTATATATATATATATATATATGTAATAGTTTTTTTTAAAAAAAGGACACACATTTTTTTTTCTAATAGTTTTTTTTAAAAAAAGGACACACATTTTTTTTTTCTTTAAAAAAAAAAAACATTGCTAAAGTGAGTTGAGTAAACAAGTTCAGGGGTGAAAAATGTCTTTTCTCTTTTCAATACATTAGAAATATTTTAAATATTTTTTTCTGTAGTTCAATAACGATCCATGAAATTAATTAAGCATGTTCAATGTATTAATGATGAAAGATATTCTATGGACCCTTTTGTTGAACACATTCAAAATTCTTCACTAAGGGTCGAAATCTTGCTGGTCCAAGGAAATTCTACCAAGTAAAGATTCTAGACGACTGAAAAATTATATCTGCCTGGCTAGAACTGTTATATAAGGTGCTATTTCAATTAAAAAAAAAAAACTAATTTTACAGGAACAATATATCATCTAACTACTTGTAGTTAATCCGACTTATTTTTAAAGTGACTAATCTTACCTACTATTATAAATTGTTGCTTATAATACTTCAAACTGATTTTAGTGTAAAATTTCTTTTTACTTATAACAGCACACAAGTTAACACTTAGAATGAGTTAGTGTACACCTCAAGACACTTAGAATGAGTTAAGTGTACACCTCAAGACAGCAAACAACGATGCACATCATCAAGACATTATTCATTCAACCAAATGACACGATCAGTACAGTATTAATAATACATATAGTTCATTTATGTATTCTTCCAATACAAATTCAAGGAGAACTTAAAATAAGACGTTCTCCTATCCAAGTACGTACGTACATACATACGTATTACTCCATCCCTTCTCTGGTGAGCATAGAAGAGAGAGCCAAAATAACCTTGCTATATGCTTAGTTCTAACTTTCTTTAAAACACTATAAACCTCAAATATAAAGAAAATAGAAAACCAAACATTATTAATTCTGGTTCTTCTCTCACCAAGCTAAGCGGCAGAGGGGTTAGTAATGTAGCCAAAGCCACCGCGGGCCTTGGAAAGCGCTGGCATGAATTTATTGTTGTTATTAATGACATTGTTCTTGTAGTCTAGTGACTTATCATGGTATATAGCTCTCCATTTTCTTATCAACATCTTGATGTCTTCTCTGTCCATATTTTCTTCCTCTCCAGTGTATCTCCATGGTTTGGACCCTGCTGCACAGTAATGAACAACTTTCACCTTGTCAATCTCTACGTTCTCCGGGTGGCGCCACAACATGGCCAAAACTAAGTTGTACTTATTTGGAATTGGCTTGTAAATTTCCTTGAAGTACATGTTCAACAGATCCTGCACAAGTTTAACCAAAACAAGCCCACACTTTAGTCATGTTGACAAGATTTTAAGTGGTATAATTCACACATCTGATTACTTTTCAACCTCTGTAATTGAAAAATAACCATTGCCATGAGATATTAGAATAAACAGATGAAACCCCAAACATTTTTATGTTCACCAGTGAAATTTGAAACTGCATGACAGACTATTTTTCAAATACATAAATAAGGCACAGCCTATCAAACAACAAAAATAAAAGTCAAGATTAAGGTTACCTGTTCGGCAAAAGAGGTAGGAGGAGTTACTTCAAGGGTACTCAAAAGGTCATTGTAAGTGGGGAGACTCGGCTCAAATACGAACATGCCAGCGTTGAAATAGAGACTTGGCTTTGGTCCTAACTCTTCTTCAGGCCATTGGACCTTATCTGGGCACTGTTGGCAATACCCAATTTTGTACTGTGGGCTGTGGCTCCAAGTCTTCTCACAGAAACAATCCATCACAGCGTAGAAACAGCCATATGGCAAGTCAAACAAGTGATCTATGTTCTCAAACACCTGGATGTCTCCATCCAAATATATCATCTTGCTATACTCCACAAACTGCATTTACTCGCCAAAAAACAAAAATTAGCAGTTAGAACCAATTATACGGTGTCACCCGTGAGCTTGCTGAAAATCCAGTGGAACGCACTGGTATAACCTGGGTCTTAATTTGTGTAGGATATATATATGAAATCACAAAAGTGTGTAACCTTTTGAGGGTGTGTTCGGTGTGAGGGAAAATGTTTTGATGTTTTTTAGAAAAATAAGTGGACGTTTTTACTTGATTTCTTGTGTTCGATACATAAGCAAAAAATATTATCTTAAAATACTTCATCTATAATTTAGATAAATTCTATGAAGGTTCGGGGTTGGGGGTTTGGGTAATCAAATGGTGCCGATGGGATGTGGGCGAAAAAGAGTGTTGGATAATGGGATAGCACAATCGCTCTGAATTCAGAGCGACTAGTGAAACTTATTTTTACTACTTTTGCTATGAAAGTCAAGATTTTCCTCATTTATAAGATATTTAAGAAGAGAAAAATTTTTTAAAAAGTTTTACCAACTGAATCTGGAAAAAGTTAAAAGTATTTTTTGAAAAATATTTTCATCCGACACCTACCACACCATGAGAACCTACCACACCATGAGAGTCGGTCATATATTACGCTTGACATGTAGCAATAAAACTTGCCCACCTTCAATGTATACACCTGGCCTTATTCAAAATTTAAGTTTAAGACAGAACATACATTTAGTGCACAAAATTAAAACTAAAACAATGTATATGCCTTATTCAAAATTTAAAATTAAGACTGAACATACATTTAGCGCACAAAATTAAAATTAAAACTCAAATCAAAAACTTAAAATGAAGCTTTTTGTATGTACCTCCCAGATGCGGAGTTTAGAGTAGTTGATGACATAGTAAGCCATAGCAAACTGAGTCTGATTCTCAGGAGGATAAACAGGCTCGATCTCCCTGACTATACAGCCTTGGTTGATCAGTATGTGGCGGTGCTCCTCTGGGACGTCAGGTAACACTGCCACCACAAGAGGGTAAACAGATTTCACCTTCCTCAATCCTTTAGCCAAACCAACAACACCTTTAACATAGTCACCGTTACCTGCCAAGAATGTCACATAGGCACGGCTAGGCAAATTTGCTGCCCTGGCCAAACCCTTGTTTGAAACACCAAGTACATTGGGATTCATTTTCAACTTGTTTTGACAAAAAAAAGTTATTTGTGAGAGAAGTTGTATTAAAAAGAGAAGATTACTTCCGTGTTTTGTTGTTTTCTTTTCTTGTGTATCCTTGATGGTGCTCGAGGTACCTTTATATAGCAGTAGGCAAGATAATAAATAATTATCTCAAAAAAAAAAAAAATTGCATGGGAAACTAAATCCAACTACGTGGCCAATGCTTTTGACTACGTCGGTTACCTTTATCTTGAGAGAAAATTATGGATAATTGGCGGTATGTGACAAAATATTAATTTTTCTTCTTCTTGTTTTTCTTTTACATAAATACGTGTAGGTATTTTACCATCTAATAAGAGCAGAGGCAAGAGAAGCAGGTACTATATATTACATAATTTTATCCATTTCATAATTTTATTACATAATTTTTAATTAATTATTATAAATTATTTATATATTAAAATAATAATAATATTTAAAAAATAAAATATATATTTATGACATATTTGCTCCAATTATTTCAATTGTAATTTTACTAAATATCATCCCTAATTAATTATTATAAGTTATCTAAATATTAAAAAATTAATAATATTTAATTAAAAAAATAAAATAGATATAAAATAATAAATTAACTTTTGATGTTCTAAATTAACTTGATGTCTTATATGAGACCCATGTAAAAAAATATTCACAAGTATTTTTCAAAGGAATTTTGTTATATCACTTCTAATTAGTTGTTGTAAGTCATTTAAGATATGTCTGCTTTGCTCTTTTAATCGTGATTTTACTATAACAAAAACAACAACAACATACCTAGTGTATTCCCATATAGTAGGATCTGGGGAGAGTAAAATGTACGCAGTCCATACCACTACCTCAAAAGAAGTAGAGAGGTTGTTTTTGATAGACTCCTAATTAATTATTATGGTCATCTAAGCATTATGTCACTTAAATTAGAATAGAATAAAAAGTATTATAAATTAGAGAAAATGCATTGTTTTCACCCTAAACTATACACGAAATTGCTGAGATACACCCAAACTTTAGGAGGGTCCTATTACCCCTTGGACTAATTAAAATCATATTTTTGGCAACTTTAGTCCCTACATGGACCTTCAGTATGTTGATTAATTGATTGCCACGTAGGCACTGAGATTACCAAAAATACAGTTTTAATTAGTTTAGGGGGTAATGGGACTCTCCTAAAGTTTGAGTGTGTCTCAACAATTTCATGTATAGTTCAGGGTGGAAACAAAGCATTTTCTCTATAAATTACAATAATTAAAAAAATGTAATTGAGTATCAATGCCACAAAAATTTGAACAAAGAAAGGGACATATATTATTTAAAAATTACATAAAAGTTATTATAAATTACAATAGTTAACACATTGAAATGTCCTAATAAAAATTAATCTATTATATATTTTTAAAATAATACATAAAAAATATTATAAATTACAATAATTAACAACTTAAAAAATTTAAAAGATATATTTGGTTTACTCTCAAAATTATATCAATGCCACTTAAATTGAGATAAAACAAAAGTATTATAAATCACAATGATTAAAAACTTAAATTATTTTAAAATATAATTGACTATCAACGCAGAAGAGTTTGAATAGGGAGAGTTTTTGAAACTACATAAAAATATTATAAATTACAATAATTAATAGCTTAAAATATCTTAAAACTTATTAAAAGTATGATTGATTATCTAAAATTCTATTTGTGTCACATAAATTGAGACAAAAAAAATAATATTTACTGAATCCATGTTATCCGAAAAACAATAATATAGGCCCATCAAATTTTTTTTTTTCACATTCTTTACTAAGTTATATATTTGTAGAGTTTAATTTTGATCGTGAATTAAATTTTTGAAATAAAATTATATATTTAAATAATAAATCACAATAATTGATAACTTAAAATATTTTAAGAATATATGTAAAAGTTACTCAGAAAAATAAATTTATTTAAATTTTAAAATTTAAAAAATATCACATTAATTGATATGATTATTATTATAATATTAATTTAGGATAAATATTAGATCCGTGCTTTGCATGTGCTTTTCATGACTAGTATTAGAAGAAGAGAGAGGAACTCTCCAAAATATTAAATTGAATAACTTATGATAAATCTTTTGAAGCTTTTTTCCTAAATTAATAGTTAACCAAACTTGTAAACACCAGAGTAATCAATTTTGTCCACCCAACATTATCCCATTCCTAAATTGCACATGAAATTAACACTTGGATCTCTCTTAATTTTTTTAGTTGAATGTCTCTTTCTTTTTTTAATTACTAAAATTGACTAAAGGGATAAAGTGAAGAATTGAATTTACCAAATACATTTTTTATTTCTTGTTTTGTTTATCTATTACTATTATATAAGTGGTGATAACCACATCTACTACTATTATATAAGTGATGATAACCACACAGGAGGTGCACGACATGCCTGTATCACCATTTAGGGGCATTTTTATCTTTTCACATAACTATACTTGGTGGCATGCTTTCAGCTTGACACGTACCCTACATTTCGGATAGTATTTGCTTCACATCATGCAATTGACCTCATTTATTTTTCTGATGTTGTTTCAATTTACCAGATATCTACTACAAGCTTCGTAAAATTTTTTCGCCGACTCGATTCTTGTTCTCCATTGTTTATATTTGTGAGTTGTCTTTCATCACTACTCTGATTTTGAAGTTTATAGTTTGATTTGGAGGTTTTCTTTGTATGTTTGATGCCGCCACTTGCTGCGATTTGGTAATCCATGTGTCTTTTTTATGCAATTCAACGTGTTGGATGTATATGTGTTTCTAATTTATGTTATTGTTGGCCATGAAATCAATTTGGGATTTTTTGGTTCTTCTTGAGAAATATGAGAATCTGGTCATATATGATGGAGCTTTTATGAAATCACTACTAACAATAAGTCAAAACTTCTTCATCAAAATTTTATTTTGTGTGATTTAGACTTGAGGGGTGTTTGAATTAAGTTTTAAGTAATTCAGTGCCATGTTTGTCGCTTTGTGTAGATCGTGAGTCTTTTTCTTTGTGTTTTAAGAGAAAAGTTTGAATATGGTCTCTTAATTTTTTTGATTTTCTACGTGCGATTTCGCGAAAACTAAATCTTGAGGCTTTCTGTGAGTCATATTTGGCAATGGATACTGGTAGTTCTCTGAGCGCTAGTTAAAATCATCTGTAAAATTCATTCTCTGTGTGATTTGGAAATTCACTGGTTGGTCAACTTTTGTTTTGCATTCTTCACACCAAATTACCCAAAAATTGGTTCCGTAGATACAGGGTGGATGTAAAGTACCTTGTCGGGCTTATCTGAATCCAGTATTTTCGATGCGCTGGTTAAACTCATCTGTAAAACTCAACATAGTTACTTTAAAAGGTTGGTATGAGCCCGTAGCTTTAAGAATATAATGTTAAAAACCTTAAAGATTGTATCCATAAAACTTAAATTTTAAGTCTGCCCTATATGATGATGATTGCACTTGACTGGAACATGTTTATGAAATCATGGTTTAAGCTATTGAGTTATATTTTCTTGGAGTAACAAAACTGTCTTGAAATAACATAAAACACAAGAAATCATGAGCAAAAAAAAGACCAATGTCTTGTATGTATGTAAAGTATAGGTATACTTTTTAAAGAAAGCATATTTCGGATTGCCTACACGCCACCCTACCCAGTCCCGACTTGTGGGATAACACTGACTTTGTTGTTGTTGTATTTAGTTTTATCATTTTTAGAAAATATAAAAATAGTTCATTTTACAGATGGCACAAATTATCAGTTAACACACAAATTACTTTACAATTTGGTAGTCTCATACTAAGATTATTTTTGGCTAATCTCTATTCAAATCTCAATGTCGATAATCTACCGAAATCTCATCTAGCCAGTCACCTGACTTCTCTGCATCATACGAATTTACCTCCCCAACCATGATATGCCTATATGGCACAGTTTATCAAGTTTGATGAACTGTCAGAGACGTCCTCAAGCCACGGTAGAGTTGAAACAGCTGGTAATTTTCAAGTCCCTACATTACCTCAGCTTCACAGGAATGTCCGCAGTTCTATATTTTCCTATTAATTTTTTGATTCTGTAATGATGAATCTTAAACTCAGTACATCGTTGGTGTTTTATCTATGCTAAACTTCTTGTCTAAGTCTCCGTTGGTGGAGAAAACTTAAAATTAAGCTAATTTCTGGTATGCTGCGATGGATGCCAGAAATCTTTAAATTATAGTCCTTGTTGTGTGCTTTTTGTGTTTTGTCTTCAGTAAGACATTACATTAGCTTTTCTTTGTATGATAGAGAAGTTTTAGGGATCTTTACTTTTGCTATTTAGATCTTCAGCAGAATATTTATTTCTATGACAAAAATTTAGGTGGACTGTAAGATTTGCTATGAGATGTCTATCTTTGCTAACTTTATGCTTTTTTTTTTTTTTTTTTCTTTATTTTGATTTCACCTCCGGTGATTGTTTTATCTAAATAGGGACAATCTAAACGGATTAGTCCTATGCTTTGGAGGAAATTGCTTACAATTTGCAGTAAGAAATTGCTTACAAGAGGTGGTGAGCTCCTAAAGCGTACTTGCAAAGGTACATAATTAAGATCTTGATTATTCAAAATTATAATCTGTACCATCACTTGTTCATTTTCTATCCTATAACAAAAACAACAACAATGTCAACCTAAGGGGAGATCATTCAAAAAAGTAAGGTCGTAAAAATGACTCATGGAAAGTCAAAAAGAAGCAAAATCAAAGTGGATAAAAAATAATAAGTAAAGGGGCCAGGCATGGCTTATTTTTGGTGCACCCATGGAGTATTCATTTGTACTTTGTAAGAAGACTTAGTTTTATTTGCACAAAATTACATTATGTTGTAGGTTTTCTACTTTTGATATATTGCTTATATATGGGAGATTTTTCCAATATCGATAAAATTATATTACCTTATAAAAGAATATTACTGACATCAAAAAGCTCGATATGGAGGCGTAGTTGTTATTGTTGTTCTAGACTGTAATATTATAAAACAACTAAAAATGGCTTGGTAGAGAAACATGCAAAGAAAATATGACCTGTTATTATATTCCGATTTGGTAGCCTGGACCAAGAGTTTATTTATAGTTATCTTAATCTATTATTTAAATTAGCTATTTGAATTACCCATCACTATCTGCTAATTTTTAGCATGCCTTTTATTTAACAGGTATTGACAAAAAATCAATATCTTTCAGTTTCAGTTGATATCTCATCAGGTTTCTTGCTTCTTCTCACTATATATCTGTTTGTGTCTATTATACTTAATTTTATTATTGGAATAAGCTTTGATTACATCTCTTTAAATAATCAATTGACTATTCTTTTGTTTCATATTACACATATTATCCCTCCCCACCAAAGAGCTATTGTGTACATTGAGAACAAAAATGTAACTCAATTCAGATAATTGGGGTAGAAAAAAACATCTCCCTTTTTCAGGTAGGGTAGTGGTACTGGCGTTGGATGGAGTAATCACTTTATAAAACAGATCTTTTTATTTCAGGAAGAGAGAGATGTAATTTTAGCTAAGAAAGAAGTTTTACAAGCTCATTTAGAGCTGCTAAAGCGAACTAATGTGCTTAATGATGCATTTTCAATCTGATATGATGGTGAATTAGAACGATTAACAGTTTCCGGCTCGAAAGACTTCCTATAATTCCAGTATGTTGCTTTAACTTATTTGGATATAATCGTGTGGTTCCTATTAGATAAATTCAACATCATGCTTTGCTGCAATATTTGATATTCAATACTGAAATCGTATTTTCTCTTCAATTACTTCCTCAATATATAAGATTAATGTTAAATATAACTACATAGTTTATACTTGTTTGGTTTATTGATTGGAGCGTCAAATAAATTTTGTAGTTAAAAATTAAAATAAGGTGTGGAAATTGGATGAGGGAGTACAACTTCTATTTAGGGCATTGTGAAATATGTTACATCTTCAATTCTATCTCCTATTTAATACGGAATCTAAGGAAAGGAAAAGGAGAAATAGCATGTACTATATAGTTCAATTAGTTGAACTTCATGTAGATATACAAACTATTATAAATTTTATTTATTCATATTGAATGAAGTTTGGATTTTGTAATAGCTATTTAGTTTGCCATTTTGGTCTTTTTACATTCATGAACTGATATTTTTGCTATACGTTAAATGACAGAAAGAGCTCATTGTTTCTCATTATGATACTGTATGCTGAAACTTTCTTGTCTTAATTTTTTTCCTCATCATAATAATATTTTTCCTTTTTTTTTTTGTAATCTATAATGTAAAATATTTGTAATTCATGCTTAGGTAGAATAGGACAAGATAAATCCAGCATGGGGCCAGCCATGCCTTCTTCTCCATACAATGGCTTAGCATTTCCGATCAAAGTTTCAATATTCTTATCAGAACATACATCTATCTTCTTGTTTATAAGTATAAAATAATCCTATTCTTGAACTATTTTGGAGACTTCGCAAAGTTTCAAGTAAAACCTTCAAATAGTCGATATAAAATCAATTTATCACATGGATGGCAAGGATTTTTTTGGATGTTGAAGAACCCCTGCGGCTGCAGTGTCTAGATGTTGGTGGAATAGTTTAGATATTTAATAAATTTTTGGAGTGTATAAATTAAGGTCAAAAGGTAGACAGCAAAGTATATTTAGTTTCTATCCATAAAGCTTAGTGTTCTCGCTGTTTAATTTTTCATTGTGTATCCTTGATTTTTCATTTCAACTATCGGATAAAAATCTTCCTATGAAAAGTTATTCTAGGATTATGGACATCAATAATACTACTTGTGAACTGTAAGTTTGTCCTCTTCTTTTTCTTAAAACGTATCTGTCCAAAGATATTAATTTTTGTTTTGTCAGTTTGATACAAATAAATTTGTTATGAACATCTGTGCTTTTTTTATTAGTGTGTTTTTGGTGTGTTGAATAGTTTTATTGTATAGTTGTTTTCAATAAACTCTCGGCTCAAAAGAGAAGTTTCCAAAGTAGAATGGTTATGTTATCTGATGATTATTACAGGAATATCATTTATGTGAGTTATGAATTTATAATTCTTCCTTGCTATTTATTTCTCTTTAGACACAAAATTTGATGATTTCATAGTCTCCATCTTCCCTTATAGAGTTGGTGCTAAAAAAATGACATAGCAATGTACTAAAGTGCTTGTATTGATACACTAGCTATTTTGTGTATTGTACAAGGCACTAGCTATTTTGTGTACAATTGTTAAGTTATTCAATTCTATCTACCAAAATGATTAACAAGTTATATAGTCCATATGAAATATACAAACTATAGTTTTGTACTTGACAATATTATTTAAGTAACATTTATTTTCTTGTTTCTAGCATATTTCTTTTTTCTGCAGTTATTTAAGAGTTGTTTTGTCATAGATTCACTCCCAAATTATGATTGCCCAAGAAAAAAATCAACTTCAACATCTGTGTTGTTACTCTGTTACAGCAACCCGGTGGCAAAATGAGAGTATCAATCAAATTTAGTCATCTGCTCATAGAAGGAATCTTCCCAGGGCCATGCAAGAATTAATTCCTTGCAAAATCACAACATCCAGGCTCATACTACCACATTTGTGAACATGTATATGAAATTTAAACTATTGGATGAAGCGTAAACTTTATTTGATCAATTGTAATAACTGCCTACTCTAGCGCTACGACTCAATTTGAGTGTGCAATCTACACCTTAATGAGATGGTGACTGAAGATCTTGTTGTATGCAATGCTTTGATGCTTTTTAAGAAAGATCCTTTGTAAATACGCACGAGCGTTCAAAGATATAAAAGCATGAGCGTACCCCCTAGTGTATATCAAAGATATAAAAAATTCATAACACAATAGAGGTATTTGACTGACTTTTTTTCACCTAATAAAATTATTCCTTTTTCACCTAATCATAACACAATGCATTGTTGATGCAACTTCGACATGGCTGATTAAATTGATGATGCAACATGAGATTTTAATTAAAGTAACCAATGTAACCGACCATACACAATACAACATTATATTTCATTTAAAGTAATCGTAATCGATCAAATGCATTGTTGATACAATATTTAAGACAAGAATTTTACCACATGTCCTAGAATTTCTGCATGATTGTCACAATTTTTACTATTAGATTTAAGTTATATCGTTAGTAACCTTTTGTAATAGCAATTTCATATTTTACCAATCAAACAATTTCGTATTTTAAAATATTTGTTACCAACCAAGCAAAATCAAGATGGGGCCAAAAACACTTTTAATTCCTCAATTTTGGGAGAATTTTGTAGTACTTATAATACTTAATTAAGTATGTTTGATATTTATGTAATTATACAGGCTTGCTAAGTCTAAATAAAGGAGGGCTCGAATATTGACCAAGTGAAATACATCAAGGATGAGAATGATAAAGTACTGGTGGAGGAGGTTCTGATTAAGAGGAGTATGCAATTATACAGGCTTGCTAAGGCTAAAGAAAAGAGGGCTTGAGATATTGACCAACTGAAATACATTAAGGAAGAGAATGACAAATTATTGGTGGAGGAGGTTCTCATTAGGAGGAGAGGGAAGTCATATTTTCATACACTTAAATGGGGAGGGGAAACTATAGCATTGTGTTGGGGGATTTGGAGTACTCAGAGGGACGTCATAATAATAGTTATGGTAGGCATATCGAGGTGGAGAAAGTTAAGAGTGCTATTCGTAGGATGCGTAGGGAAAGAGTGACTAGGCCAAACGAGATTCGTTCTGAGTTGTAGAAAAGCCCGGGTGGGGCAGATGGTGGGAAGTGGTTGACCGAGTTGTTTAATATCATTTTCTGGACAAAATTTATGCTAAAATCTTGGTGATAGAGTATGATAAATCTATTTTTCAAGAATAACGGTGACGTTCAAAATTGCAACAACTATAAGGGTATCAATTTGTTAAGCTATGGAGGTTTAGGAGAGTAATGGAGGTGACGTTGAGGAGGATCATGACTATTTTTTAGAATCAATTTGGATTCATGTCAGTCTGATCAACTACAGAAGCCATTCATTAAGTAAGAATACTAATGAAGAAGTATAGGTAGATGAAGAAGGACTTACACATGATGTTCATTGATCTAGAAAAGGGTTACGACAAAGTACCCCGGAAGGTTCTAAGGAGGTGCTTGGCGAGGCTAGAGGTATATTGGTTACATACATTAGATCCATTAAAGACATATATGGTGGATCCAATACTCTAGTAAGAACTGCAAGGGGAGACTTGACTCATTTTTTCGTATTGATGATGTTGCGCCAGGGATCGACCCTCATCCTATTTTTATTTACCTTGGCGCTTGATTTATCATTGCAACAATTTCAAGATGAAGTATCATGGTTTATAGTATTTGCAGATGATGTAGTTTTTATTGACGAGACTTGTTGCACCCAAGCGCACACGCAAGTATAAGTGATCCACCCAAGTAATATGGTGACCTTTTAAAAAGCCAAGTATCAATCCCATAGGGACTAGTGTTAAAAAACTATCTAATTCATGTTCAACTATTAAGATTAAATCAATTCAAATGTAACCACAAGGTGTTTAAAAGTTATAACTAAAAGCAAACTAAAACAATGCGCTAAATTAAAGTGATTGGACTATAAATGGGGAGAAACTCAGGGCTAAGGCACTGCAAACAATTATACTATGTTATAGAACTTCATTAGTTAGGTTAATTATCATGGTTGTTGGCTCACAGATTCGATACTAAGATTATGATCTTCCGAACCTATAGTCAATTATCTAACTCAGCCCCACAACTACATCGTTGAGCAGACATGTAAGAACTAAGTTAAATATACTCATATTCCATTTTGTAATTAAACTATAGCTCACTTAAGTATATTACTATCCTAAGTGAAAATCATAACTTCATTCAAGTGAATTTACGATCCTATTCTATCTATACCATGTTCTATCCTCTCATTCCTCCTTCCAAGTTCATAATTGAATCATAGCATGAATTCTAAGGGTCGCAAATCCTTAAAATATTGATAACAAGGATAAATAAACAACCACAACCAATTCAATTCATAACAATAATACTCATATTCTTGACATTAACCCCCCAAAAGGGTGTTTTAATCGAATCCAACAAGATAACTAGGAAGGAACATAGCTCAAGAAAAGTACTAGTTTTGGTGTGTAAATATTAACTTAATGTTTTATCTCTTGGCTTGTTTTATTTGAACCTTAAACACGATAAAAAATTTATTCCACACATAATTACCGAATTAAACCCTTGGTAACTCATTATACACACTAGAATCTATCAAGATCAACTAGGTAACACATAGCTCAAGCTAGTATCACTAGTTTTCTCATCTAAACTCTAAGTGACCAAAATAATTCTAAACTTATTTGAAACACACGTTAAACATTATAATCAAGTATATTAACACTTAGATGCTCACTTATATCATTAAAAACTCATTAAGCACATAAGAAGTTCCCAAAACAAGGCCAAACAAGCATAGATAATGACACTTATGTGAATAAATGCACCTAAGATCACCACCCCATACTTAAAGTCTTGTTTGTCCTCGAACAACTCTCCACTTAAGAATCAAGATCAAAGAAGACTTTAACAATATTACTACAAGAAACAAACTAAATCTATCACTATAAATGACTATATAGATAGCAAGTTTCACACTTTAACATGTCTTGTACAACTGAGAATTCAAGAATACTATATCAAAACATCCTAACCTCAAGAATTGACTCACCAAGTTGGAAATCTCATGCACATTACTCAATCCTAGAGATCGTAAAATTCACCTAACTATCATCAAACATGTGCCCTCACCACAAAAGAGTTACCCATATTCACTCACATAGATACAATTATCACAAGAACGGGTATAAGAATTAAATAACGCTCACCCTCACAAAGAATTCGCAGGTTACACATGGTAAACCATAGGCTTGCCATTAGTGTAGTACTCTAATAATATCATAATGTTAAGGCTTAGAATCAAATAGGTCTTTAAGGGTTGTAATGTAGGCTAAGGGACCGGTAGGAGCTAGTTTGACCAAGAATAGTGACTATTTCCCCTAAGCGCTTTAATACATCACATGAACATTAAAATCTCTCTATTCACAACCAATTTCAACCACTTCTATCTATACACATTTTGTTGTGCCCCCTCTCATTAAGCTCATTCACAAATACATAGTAAGGAGCATGCTCTATCACACATGCTTAGATTTTTACATATTTTTTTTTCTTTTCATCACGCAACTCCATATCAGAACTTATCATTGTTTCAACACCAATAACTAATATCTTAGGGGTTTCTTATTTTTCTTACTACTTAACCTCATCATTTTTTAACTAAATCGTTTAGGAGCTTTGGATCAAATTAAGGTTAATCAAGGAAGGAGAATAGGCTACATATGAGGCTACCAATGAATACAGGCTAAAGGCTCAATGGGGCTAATTAGGATTATGCACAAGGGTAGTTAAGAAAGGGTAATATCATGGCTATCAAAGAAATGCCTATATTATTTCCCGAACCCACACTTTATTTTCTTTGCACACACACCAAGTAAGTTCTAGACATCAAATGAAACAATGAATACACAACAACCTCATATCATACATGGCAAAGTCTCAAATCAAGTAGGATCATCATAGAATCACAACTAAGATATCACACAAATTCAACATTAAGCCATCAATGTTCAAGTGCCATAAACATAAGCTTAGGAGTCTCAAAAGTAGTAATTCACACAAACAACATGTTTTTATATAGAACCACTTACGTTATGCAATCATACATAGAACCAATAAGACATATCACTTTATAACATAAAAAATTTAAAATTAACTTCTAAAAAGAAAAAGAATACTAGGTTCAAAGGGCCCCTCCATGGAAAAAACTCTAAAAGAACACGGGGTGGGTGAAGTGTGCACCTACTAGCCTAAAAAACTAAAAAGTAAAATCTTTTTGTAATTTTCTTCAAATTTAGCAAAAACTAGGAAGCAATTAAGAATTAAGACCCTACAAAATCACTTCACCCGAAACCATGAGAATTTTCCATCCCCACACTTAAAAACTTTGTCCTCAAAGTAAACTAAAAATTAGAGAAAGAAATACTCCCTGAGGCCTCTAAGCCTATCTAGTAGAATATTTCAACATAAAAAAGGTCCGAGAACCCCACAATTATTGTTTGCCATGCTGCTTAGCTTAGTTCTCCGGTACTCAGACTTCTAATCAACCTGTGACTCAACAAAAACTAACACTACGTGAAGTAAAAACTAAAAGTACAAAAATAAAATACCTACCTTAACTTGGGTTGCCTCTCAAGTGGCGCCAGATTTAGTGAGCGGCATGACCCGCATCATTATATCTCAACCGTTTCCCGTCATCTTTTTTCTTCTAATCAGAGTCTTTCTTCTCACTTGTTTTTCACCTCTTTAGTTTGTACTCTTAAGGTCAACATCTTTCTCACCAGTAGCCTTTTCAGGATCATCAATCATCATCACTTCAGGCTTAGGTGGTGGCTTGGGCAATTCAATGAGATAATCCAAAGAGGTCTTTGATGGTGGCTCCACCACCCCCCATATTTACTTACTTCCATTATTGTAATTATGCATAAATATTTGTAGTGAGAAGGTGGATTGAGTGACTTATAAACTTTGAGGACCACCTTTTCATCATCCAATCTTATCTTAAGAATCCCTTCTCTCACATCTATCAATCCTCCTCCCATTGCTAAGAATGGACATCTGATACCAAATGGAATCTAAATGAGCAAAAAATATTCCACAATCTCACAAAATAGTCTGCACGTACAAGACACCAAACGGTAGTAATGAACACAAACTTAAATAATAAAGAAGATAGGTAACTTGACACAAGAAGAACATATAATGTTGGAACTAAAGAGTATATTAAACTATAAAACCCCTACAAAATATGTTAATAAGCACTAAGTTCTTACGCCAACCCAAGAGGAACTCGGTTCACTCAAGAACTCATATTTCTAGTCGATTCACAACATCAGTAGAACCGTTACTTGTGAGGTCAAGTGTTGGTGGTCTACTCTCTCTTGAGAGGAATGGTGTTTCAATAATACAACTTTCAGTATGAATGAACTAACTACCCAACATAGACTAAGAGAATCCTTTAAATAGTCTATTACAAAAGGTGATGCAAAAGACTTCTCTACCCTTAATGATGAGTGGCGGGTTTGGAATGTATTTGGGAAGCCTTGGGTGTATTTTAGAGCACCTAAGGCCAGACTTTACATGTCAAAGAATATACTCCCTTGGATGATTTCACAACAAGTTCAAACACGTCTATTTTCATAAAAGAGCCTTGAAGCCTTTGTAGTTCCCGAGCTTGGCTCCTAGTGATTGATCTCGAGGCCATGATACCCGTATCATCCTCTCCATCTTGAGAGAAGTTTGACCTAAAATTCAGGGGTTCTTTATCTTCAATGGCATCAATCAGTGAGAGATCACACACGTTGAACTTGTTATGTGCTTGATATTTCAGAGGCAAGTCTATCTTGTAAGCATTATCGTTGATCCTTTCAAGCACTTAGAATGGACTATCAGCTCTCGGCATCAACTTGGCTTATTTTTGGTGGGAAATTGATCTTTTCTAATGTGTACCCACACCCAATCTCCCAGCTCAAGCATAAGCTTTCTCCTCCATTTGTTGACTCTTTTGTCAACCTCTTGCTTTTTCTTCTCAAGCCGCAACCTCACCTTGTCATGCAATTTTTTCATAGCTTCGGCCCTCTTGTTTCCATATAAGCTAACAACAACATCACTTGGAAAAGGAGTTATATCCAAGGGGGTTAAAGCCGTAGACACATTCAAAGGGTGTTATGCCCGTACATGAATGGATTACCCGATTGTAAGAAAATTCAATTAGTAGTAGGTGATCTTCCCACGATGTCAACTTACCTTTAACCATGGAATATAGCATAGAACCTAAGGTCCTACTCATTACTTCCGTTTGTCCATCGATTTGTAGGTGGCAAGACATGGAAAACAATAACTTGGTACTAAGCCTACCCCACATTGACTTCCAAAACTGACTAAGAAACTTGGAGTCCCTATCACTCACAATGGTTCTTGGGATGCTGTGCAATTTAACAATATTTTCAATAAACAAAGAAGCTACACTAGTTGCATTTTTGCTATTTGAGCAAGGAATGAAGTGTACCATTTTGGAGAAACGGTCAACAACAACAAAGATACTATCCCTCATTTTTTGAGTCTGTGGCAGCCCCAGCACAAAATCCATAGAAATATCAAAATACGGGCGTAAAGGAGTGGGAAGCGGGGAGTACAACTCGTGAGGAAGGATCCTAGACTTAGAACTTCTCCAATCCATGCACTCGCCACAAACTTTTAGAACATCTTTGCATATCCTTGGCCAATAGAATTGTTCCTCCAAAATTCTGAGGGTATAATCAACTCCAAAATAAACCATGAGACCGCCATCGTGTGCCTCTCTCATAAATAACTCTCTCTTTGAGCTAGAGGGTACACACCACCATCTTCCTCAAAGTAAATACCCATCAAACACGGCATAGGGGATAGAATCTGAATGCCTCCTTTCCCTAGCCATAGATTCACTTTCCCTAAGAATAGGAGCAAAGTAAGGGTCCTCGGGATATAAAGACTTAGCAAACCCCATTAGTTTGGACGACAACATAGATACAAGAACATGCTTTCTAGACAATGCTTCATCTACCACGTTATCCTCACCCCTTTTATATTGAATCACATAGGGAAAGGTTTCAAGAAATTCAATCCATTTGGCATACCATTTGTTAAGTTTGTCTTGTTCCCGAAGGTGCTTCAAAGATTCATGGTCCGTTCAGATCACGAATTTCTTGGGCCAAAGATAGTGTTGCCAATTGCCTAATGCTCTATCCAAGGCGTACAACTCTAAATCATATGCGGAGTAGTTTAGAGTGATACCTTTGACCTTTTCACTAAAGTAGGAAATAGGCTTCATTTCTTGCATCAAAATCGCGCCTATGCCAACCTTGTTAGCATCACATTCTACTTCAAACATCTTGTCAAAATTAGGAAATTGCAATAATTGTGCCGAGACGATCATAACTTTCAAGGACTCAAAAACCTTAGCTTGCTCTTTAACCCACTTGAAGGGTTAGCCCTTTCAGTTTATCTCGGTTAAGGTGGTGACAATGGTGCTAAACCCTTTTCGATCTCACAAAAAATCCCCAAAACACAACTTTATCAACACCAAAAGTGCATTTTTTTATATTAGCATACAACATTTCTTTCCTAAGCACATCAAACACACCCTTTAGATGTAAAACATGTTCGTTAAGGGACTTACTATAAGCCAAAACATCATCGAAGTACACAACCACAAAATTTTTGATAAACAGCTTCATCGCATGATTCATTAGCCGCATAAAGGTACTAAGAGCGTTGGTAAGACCAAATGGCATACCCATATATTTATATAGACCAAACTTGGTCTTGAATACGGTCTTCCATCTATCACCCGATTGCATTCGAATTTGGTGATATCCACTCTTAAGATCAACATTAGAAAACACACAAGAGCCATTTCGTTTATCAAACATATCATCTAACCTAAGGATAGAATAATGATACTTTATCATAATCTTGTTTATGGCTCAAAAATCCACATACATTCACCATGATCCATCCTTCTCTGAAACTAGCAATACCGAAATCATGCATGGACTTATACTTTTCTTGATATACCCTTTATTGAGAAGATCCTCAAATTATCGTTGAGGTTCCTTTGTATCCATGGCATTTCTTCTATAATCTGGCTTGTTTCGCTATTGTGATCCCAGAACAAAGTCTATTTGGTGCTCAATACCTCGAAGTGGAGGCAGTCCTTGCGGTAATTCATTAGGAAACACATCTTCGAATTCCTGCAAAATATTAGAAATAAAAAATGGGATAGGGGAAGTGGATGGGTTAACATTCAAAATATGAGCAAAAAGTAACATAGGAGTGGTATCGTCATACTCTTTGAAGAGGTCTCCCTCTTTCTTCCCACTCTCGGGTTCAACACCCTTACCCTCAGGTTTCTCTCTTTTTTTCCTTCTCTTTCAAGCCCTTTATTTATTGGTGAGCCTCACACACTTGTGATGGAGAGAGTGGTCAAAGGTGGCACTTCCGACCCTTGAACTTAAAAGAATAGTAATTGGTGCAGCCATTATGTTTGGTCGACCTATCATATTACCATGGCCGACCCAACAAGAGGTTAAAAGCTTACATTAGAATGATGTCACAAAGTACCTCATCTTCATAGTTTCCAACTTTGAACCAAATCACTACTTGATGGGTTGCCTTCAATTCTCCATATTCGTTCAACCATTGAAGCCTATATGAACTTGCATGTGGAGTAGTTGGCAACTTCAAGTGTTCTACCATCGAGACACTAGCCACGTTGGCACAACTTCCACTATCAATAATCAAGGAGAATATACTTCCCTTAATGAGATACTTAGTATGAAAGAGGTTTTCCCATTGGCTTAGATCATTCAATCCTTTACTAATCATAACTCTCTGTACCACATAATTAGGTACTTTAAGTTCACCCTTTTTAGGCTAAACCTCTTCCTCATCATCATTATTAGGCCTCTCAGCCTCTCCTCCTCTCCATATTGAGAGGCTTCATCATTCTCACCCGTTTTAAGTCCCATTTCTTCCTCCAAGAAATACTTCCCCTCTTTTAATATCACATTTCTCTGATTAGGACATTCACTAGTTTTGTGGCCCCACCCATGGCATTTAAAGCATTGAAATCCCTTGAAATTAGAAGTAGTGTTTGGCTTGCTTTCAAAACGTGAAGGAGGATATTAAGCAACCTTGTTCACGGGTTGAGGGGCATTGGTTGGCTGATGTTTATACTTGTTCTATCCTGAAGTCGATGGAATTACTTCCTTACCATTGGTCCAACCCGAGGACCCTTGGTATGTCTTGGTTTTATATGTCGACCTCTCCTTGTTCTCTTTTTCAATCTCTAAAGTCGCTTGAAAGATCCCTTCAATAATTTCAAACTTATGAAGTATCATATGCATAGAGATTTCCTTATTTAGACCGACCTTGAACCGGATGATATCGTGGCTCACTTTCTCTCCTCTATGATCAAGTTTCAAGATGAGTTGTTGAAACTTATCATAGTAAGATGCCATACTCTTATTCCCTTGATTTAAGTTATACAATTTTGTAAGGAGTTCATGTTGATAGCTCTTGAGAAGATATTTTTGTCTCATAAGATACCTTAGCCGAAGCCAAGGAGGGGGTTTCCCTTCAATCAAGACATTGCCAAATTGCTTGAAATACTCCCACCATGTAGTATCATATCCCTAAAAATGAGAAATGGTGTAACAAATCTTCTTCTCCTCTATGACATCATTCACTTAGAAGACCCTCTCGCATGCAGATTCCCATGCAAGAAACTCTTCGGGATCACTTTCTCTCTTGAAGATTGGAAGCCCCATTTTGATAGTGTTAAGGCATACATCAATCTCTCTCATACCTTGGCTGCCTCTACCTTTAAGTTCTTAGTTTCCTCTTAGCTCCATCTTTCTACCTCTCATACCATCTTCCATCAAATAAGGATCATCATACATTTCATACCCTCCTCTATAGTTCTACCTAATATATCGCTCTTCTTACATTGATGGGTTTTGGATATTTGGAATTTGGTACAGTGGGTTGGCATTTAGTGGAAGAGGTCTTTGGTTTGTAGGAATTTGGTTTGGAGGATTAGGGTTTAAGGGTGACATTTGAGTTCCAAGTCCTTCATGTGGGACTTGGTGGAGTGAGGTATGGCTTGGTCCATCAAGGCCTCGGCTTTGGGAGTAAAGGTTGGCTTGATGTATGGCACTTGGTGGATACAATATTTGGTGCATCATTTTTGGGGTAATATTTGGTAAGGCATTTTGAGGAGTTGAGGGTTGGGAACTCCATTGGCTTTCCACCTTATCCATCCTTCCACTAATCGGGATCACCTCCAATTCTAACTTTTCAACCGTAGCACTCACCCTAGCTATATCTTGAGATTAGGCCTTAAGACTAGCCACGAGGACATTCATAACATTATAGTCCACGACTGGAGAATTAGAAGTTTTGGGTTCCATTTGAAATTGAACCTACAAAAAAAGCAAACGTTAGTTCAAAATACTCTTGCACACTCTTCACACTCAGGTTTCTCACTTGGTCTTTCAAGTGTTGTAAGTCGGCTCTCAACTTGAAAGAACTTGGGAATGAGTCTACTCTTTAGTTGGAATGGGATTTTGGTTTGAAGACTCAAATAATTTTTGTACGCACTTAAACCAAAAACTACTATGATTATAAACGAACAAAACACCATAAGAAACACTAACACTAAAGAAGTACTCAAAAACTAGTTCACAACTTAGTAGGTTGTTACTAGTTGTCAACTAGTGTAGGAGTCAATAAAGTGAAAATAATGGAGACAAGGAAATAAACTAGGAATGTCCAAGAACTTGAGTTTTGTTGTTGGCATGACCCATAATTTTCTTTGGCCGTTGGTATTGTTGCTGAAGTTTGAAGTATGATGTTGTTAAGACTTGAACTGTTCAATCTTATTGCTTTGGGGATAATTTTTTAGTTTTGGCTTAGGTGGAAAAGACTTTGGACTCTATTTTTAAGAGTCAAAAGGCTCCTATTAACTTTTCACCAACTTGCACTAATTTGGCAAAACACCTTTTTGTATTAGCTTTGTCCCTTTCCTCTTTTGGCTCTTCTTGAAAAGTGTTTGTCACTCTTTTGGTAACTAAGTTTTTTGGATGCCTTTTGTTTCTTTACCACTTTGGTGTTTTCTTGAAAGTATTCCAAAGACAAACACAAAGTCTTGTCTGTATCTTCTCTTTTCAAATCAAACAACTCTTTTGTTGAATACTACTTCAAGAACAATATGAACAACAACAAGAACAATATCAATCTATTAGCCATCCAACCTTCAACAACAACCTTAATAAGATCTCAAATATTGGACCTTAGACTTAAGGGGTGTTAGTTAACAACAATCTAACACATGAAACTACTAAGACAAACAAAACGCCTAAACCTAGACACTTTTTTTAGCCAAAACACAACAAAATACTCTAACATTTTTTTTTGATTTAAAACTAAGGGAGCCCAAGATTGGTAGTGTAAAAATATGACCAGCCTTCTCTAATACCAAATGATATCAAAAGGAATCTAAATGAGCACAAAATAATTCACAATCTCATAAAATAGTCCACACATACAAGACACCAAATAGTAGCAATGAACACAAACATAATTGATAAAGAAGATAGGTAACTTTACACAAGGAAAACACATAATGTATCAACTAAAGAGTATATTAAACTCTAAAACCCCTACAAAAAACGTTAACAAGTACCAAGTTCTTACGCAATCATAAGAGGAACTTGGTTTACTCAAGAACTCACGTTTCTAGCCAATTCACACACAAGTAGAACCTTTACTTATTAGGTCAAGTGTTGGTGGTATACTCTCTCTTGAGAGGAATGGTGTTTCAATATTACAAATTTCAATAGGAATGAACTAAATGCCCAATAAAGACTAAGATAATCCTTTAAATAGTCTATTACAAAAGGTGATGCAAAAGACTCCTCTACCCTTAATGAGGAGTGGCGGGTTTGGAGTGTATTTGGGTAGCCTTGGGTGTATTTTAGAGCACCTAAGGCCAACCTTCACATGTCAAATAATATACTCCCTTGGATGAGTTCCCAACAAGCTCAAACATATCTATTTTCATAAACGTGCCTTGAAGCATTTGTAGTTCCCAAGCTTGGCTCCTAGTGATTGGTATCGAGCCCATGATACCTATATAAACATCCTAAAATGATATATACCCTACCATCTACATAATAATCCAAAACAAATAAAGTCAGTAGGGATAATAAACTTACCAACTTTGATGAGTACGTCATCAATAATTCCATCAGGATAAACGTTGGTTCGGTCTGCCATCTGGAGTACCACAAGGAATGGTCTTGACTTCCCCAAACCCAGAGTTCTTAACATTTATAAGGGCATAAAATTAATATTTACCCTAAAATCACTTAAAGCATGGACCACATCGCTGTCACCAATTTCTATGATGAAGGTGAAACTCCCTGGGTCCTTAAGCTTCTTGGGTATTTTTCTCATCATCACTGAGTTGCACTTATCAGTAAGTGCCATGATCTCAACATTCTGCAGTTTGATCTTGTTAGTCACCACATCCTTATAGTACTTTGCATAATTGTGAATTTCCTACAAAACATCTAAAAGAGGAAGGTTAATATGAAACTCTTTGAATGTGTCAGAGAACTTCTTGAAACATGCATCCTTCTTTGATTCTTAAGCCTCTATGGGATGGGTGATGGTGATCTCTCATTCACTTACTTATTAGCATTTGCTTTTGGGTACTCATACTTTCCCAAATTATCAACATATTTGTTTTCAACTAGTTGTGGAACCAACTTTACCTGTATCTCTAAATTTTTCTTTGGAGGCCTGTCAACAAACTCTTTACCATTCTTTAAGGTGATTGCCATTACTTGCTATAGATTTTTTATGGTATCACTTAGAAAAGTACCTTGGGGACTGGTATTTTGTGCCTGAGCTAGTTGCCCCAATTGTTGCTCTAACTGCTTCTGAGCCACTTGCTGATTTTTAGTTTCAATAGCCATTTCTTCTTTCTTGGCCAGGATCTTATTTAATATCTCCTCATTGTTACTAGCCCATGTGTTGTGCTGCTTATAGTGAAACTGTTGATGTTGATCATTGCCCTATGTATAATTGGGTTGAGTCTACCACTTTTGGTTGTAGGCATTACCATAATTCAGCTTTGGTGCATTGCCCACAATATTTGCAGACTCTGGATTTGCACCACACAAAGTTGTAGAGTGGCCAATGTTTCCACATATCTCACACCATGATGGGGCTATTGCACTGTATTAACTTGAGCTAGAGATTGATCCGTACCCAATTTCTATAATTGAGTCATCATTTGATTATGCATAGCTGACAATTGGGCGGGTAAGGTTGTGATACTATCAACTTCAATCATGTTTGCAACCTTTTAACTGAGCTTTTGGACATATAACCATGCAAATCAAGATTTCCTTGAGCAATACAGTTCAACAATGTATAGAGCTCATCATAAGTCTTTTACAAAACCTGACCACCTGTAACTAAATCTAGCAAAATTTTTGTGTTATGGTCAAGAGCTTTAATAAAGGTGTGAGATAATACCTCTTTGGATTGTTAGTGGTGTCAATAGTCCCAAAAAAGAGATTTGAATCTCTCCTAAGCATGATATAGGTTCTTATTTGACTTTTAATTGAAGCTCAAAATTTCACTACATAGTCTCACAGTCATGCTGGATGGAAAGAAACAAATGAGGAATTTCCAAGCTAAGTCATCCCATGTAGTGATGGAACTTTTCGGCTCAACATTCAACCATTTCTTTGCTTCCCTAAGAGCAAAAAAGGGAAGAGTGCCAGCCTCACTTTATCAGTTGACACACCGATGGGATGAATGTGTCAATGATCTCCATACAATTCTGTAAGTGAACTTGTGAATTATTATTTGATAGCCCAGTAAATTATCCACTACTATGCAGAAACGACTCCATATTATGCTTCAATTCAAATTTACCTTTGGTTGCTAATCTATGGATTGCAGAGATGACATTAGTTGCAAGTAGGATTGTCACTTCAAAAACTGTCCTATGGTCTGGTGGATCTTCATCTATAGGTTCAGAATGATTAAAATTTTCTTGAATTTAAAGGAATCTATAGAGAAATACTACTTCTCTCCTTCGTTGGTGTAAGTGTTTCTCAGGTTCGGGGTCTGGTTCAACCAAATCCCTATCCCTTACTAACTTACTAGCTTATTAAACCTCTGCCTGCAAATAAAGAAGCAAGATCAAGTGAATAGCACTCACAAAATCAAAAAGAAAAACTACAGCTAAATTAGTTGCCAAATTACAAGTCCCCGACAACAGCGCCAAAAACGTATTGCGCCCAGGCACACACGCAAGTATATGTGGTCCACCCAAGTTATATAGTGGCCTTTTGAAAAGTCAAGTATCAGTCCCAACGGTTCTAGTGTTAAGTAACTACCTAATTCAAGTTTAACTATTAAGATTAAATCAATGCAAACGTAACCATAAGGTGTTTAAAAGTTATAACTAATTATAAACTAAAACAATACAGTAAATTAAAGTTATTGGACAATCAATAGGGAGAAACCCAGGGTTAGGCATTGTGAACAATCATACTATGTTATAGAACTTTATTGGTTAGGTTGATTATCATGGTTGTTGGCTTATGGAGTCGATACTAAGACTATATTCTTCTAAACCTATAATTAATTATCTAACTCAGCTCCACAACTACATCATTCAGCGGGGATGTGAGAAATAAGTTAAATATACTCATATTCTATCTTGTAGTTAAACAAAATAGGTCACTTAAGTATATTCCTATCCTAAGTGCAAAATTTAACTTTATTCAAGTGAATATACGATCCTATTCTATCTATCCCACGTTCTATCCGATTATTCCTCCTTTCTGGTTTATAATAGAATTATAGCATGTATTCTAAGGGTTACAAATCCTTAAAATAGTGATAACAAGGATAAATTAACAGTCACACAGAATAAAAAACCACAATCAATTCAATTCATAACAATAATACTCATGTTCTTGACATTAACCCCGGAAAAGTGCAATTAGGCACGCATGGACATATACGTAATCATAAGAGATAAATACATGATATAGTACAAAAGTAAACTAATGGAAGTAAAACCCTAATTGAAGTATTCTCCAACCTTTCTTCAATCCCTAAGGTCGTCCAAGTTGGTTACATTAAAGTTTAAGTGTCCTATTTATAGTAGGACCAAAGCTCCCAATTTTGACATAGTAGTGTGCCACACCCTTATTGCATAGCCTAGGGTCCATGGCATATTGATATCACAGTGATATACTGGAAATAACATTTTTCGATGTACCCAAGGGTGTGTCGCAGCCTTAAAGCAGTGCCTAAGGCCCGTGGCATGACAATAAGTCCCAAAAGTCCATATTTGTCACATTGTACCTCATGCTTTTGGTTCATTGTTCCTTTCTTTGTGGTGACCTTTTCTCTTGATTTATAGCTCTTATATAAACCATATATCATGTTTATTGACTCAACAAGTATCCTACAACATCAAACACTATAAATTAGAGCTCAAAATAAAATCGAACCTTAAATTAATGTTTTATCTCTTGGATTGTTTCAATTGAACCTTAAATACTATAAAAGAGTTATTCCACACACAATTAGAAAATTAAATCCTTGATAACTCATTACAGACACTAGAATCTATCGAGATTAACTAAGATACACATAGCTCAAGCTAGTATCACTAGTTTTCTCGTCTAAACTCTAAGTGACCAAACTGATTCTAAACGTATTTGAACACACCTTAAACATTATAATCAAGTATATTAACACTTCGATTCTCAATTATATTGTTAACCACTCATTATTCATACAAGAAGTTCTCAAAATAAAGCTAAACAAGCATACATTATGACACTTAGATGTATAAATCCATCTAAGATCAAGACTTGTGTAGGAGTTAATTATAAGTTACAAGTTTGGAGGAAGACCCTGGATTCTAAGGGTTTAGGCTCATTAGGACCAAGACTGAATATTTATAGTGCAAGTTCAAGGATATAACACATAAGGTTTACATAGAGGTAAGGGTTGCTACTCAGGATATTCAAAAAAAGGTAGTTTCAAATATCTTGGATCTATTATTTAGGAAAACAGAGATATTTATGAGGATGTCACCCACCGTAGTGGTGTATAGGATAGATGAAATAGAGACTCACTTCTTAATTCTTATATAATAAGAAACTAAGATGCCTCATAAACTTAAGGGCAAGTTCTAAGAAGTGGTAGTTATACTAGACATGTTGTATGGAGTAGAACATTGGGTAATCAAGAATCTCATATCCAAAGGATGAAGTTGCAAAATATGAGGATGTTGCAATAGATATATAGATTAGCTAGGAGATAATGAATTAAAAATTGAGATATCCAAGATAAGGTAGGAGTGACTTTGATGGATCGCAAGATTCGGGAAACAAGGTTGAGATGGTTCGGATGAGATAGAGGTTGACTGAAGAAATATTGAGGCAAGGTGATCAAACAATATATAGCATGGTTGCAGCTCACTGAGGATATGACCTTATATAAGAAGGCAATGAGCGCAAATTAGGATAGAATGTTAGGAGGTTAGAAGACATTCATGCTACTAGGTAGGAGTGTTATCCTCAGTAGTAGTCATAGTACTACATTTGTACTTTTTGTTCTTAAATTCTTATTGATATATGTTGTTATGGGTAGTTCGCTTGTGCTAGTTTATTTTTAGTTACTACATGTTGTTATGTTAATTCTTATTGTCTTTTATACCCTTTTTACATCTTTTTCCTGGATTGCAGTTTGTCTTGAGTTGAGGGTCTATCAGAAATAGCCCTGAACCTTATCTTTGAGATAGTGACATAGACGGTATACATTCTACCATCTCTAAACCCCACTATGTGAAAATACAATGTTATTGTTATTGTTGTTCTTGTTGTTCTTCTTGTTCCTCTTGTTGTTGTTATTGTTATTGTTATTATTGTTATTATTATTATTATTATTATTGTTATTATTATTATTATTATTATTATCTGTTGTTGTTAAGAAGAGAATATTTCTTGTGTTCTGCAGATGTGTTTTCGAGATGGTTTCTTGAGGCTCTGTTGTACCATGAAGTAGCTTTTTTACCACTAAAAGACTTAGCTCAGCATATACATGGTAGAATGAAGAGTAGTAGGAGCTTCCAATTTACAACAGTGTATGGTCTTCACACAATAGAAACAAGAGCACCACTATAGTCAGCTTTAAGGAATTTGGAATCTCAAGTCAATGGATTGTGGCTCATTATGGGTAATTTCAACTTTATCTTGTCACAGGAAGATAGAGGGATTAGCTGCCAAGGTTAGGAATATGAAACTAGGTATTTTAGAAACTTTATAGTGGATTGGCATATCTCAGAATTATCTACATTAGGCAAATCTTTCACATGGAAAAATAGACATGTATATAGTAGAATTGATAAAGCTCTAATTGATGCTTCCTGGTTATTGACTATTCCTGTCTAACAAGTACTGGTGATTAACCCTCTATTTATAGACCACTTACCCTTTAAGTATAGCAATGGAAGAGGTTGTGGATCTAAAAAGAAGACCTTTCAAGTTCTACAATTGCTTAGAACAACACACTGACTTTAGAAATTGAGTTAAGGACAACAGGTTGATATAAGGTAGAAGAATAAGAGGTATTTGGAAGAACTTGAAAACTGTCAAAAGAGAATTCTAAGATTTGAATAGGATTGATCTTATGGGCATCTTTACAAGGGTACAATCTATGAAAGCAGAGCTGCTAGATAAATAGAGTCACATGAGGCATGCCTCTGTAGCTTTAGATTTTACACCATAAAAGAAGAAATTTAGATTACAATTGAGCAAATGGAATAAAATTAAAGAAACATTTACAAGCAGAAAGTTAGGGTACAATGGATATAATTAGGAGACTCTAACACAACCTTTTTTTTTGCTAAAATGAAAGAAAGGAAGGCCCAGAATCAAATAAGGATGGTACTATTATCAGAGGTACTGAGGTAGTAACAACTGAAATTGTGGGTTTCTATAGAGGCTTATTAGGGGTCAACAACTACTTATTTGTCAAATATTCATCCTAATGTGCTCAAAGATGATTCAATACTTCCTTGAAATCAATAGTTTTCCATCTTCATCTTTTGCTTCTAAGAGAAGAGTGGGACAATAACCTTATTTTTTTTTTTTGTTTTAAGCATTAATTACCTGATCAGAATGTTGAAGAGTTTGAGAAGTAATCAAACTTTAACTTACATCCAAAATGTCAGAAGTTCAACACAATTAGCTAAGTTTGTTGATGATTTGCTCTATTTTTCGCAGAGAAGATGTAATATCAGCTAGCCCACTATTCAAATATTTTATAAACTTTTTGCAGCTTCAAACTTAGTAACAAACCACTCAAAGAGCAACATTTACTTTTGTGGTGTGTCAGCTTTAGTCCAGCAGGACATATTGCAACAATTGGGTTTAATAGTGGGTAGACTACCATTTAGGTACCCATGAGTACCTCTGAGCACAAAGAATCTGTCAGTGAATCAATACCAATCTTTGTTAGACAAAACGATTGGAAAGATCACTAGCTGAACAGTAAAATTCCTCTCTTATGAAGACATACTTCAATTGATTTACTAATGTGTTAGGTGGTATTCAAGCTTTCTCGGCTCAGATATTTTCTAAACCTAGGAGTGTATGTAGGTGGATTTGATAGACCTTAAATAAAATTGTAAAATACTTTTAAAAAAAGTAAATTGCATGGGAAATGAAATCTATCAAGTGCATGAGCAGACGGTGTTGTGTTAATGGTTTTGACTCTGTCAGTTACTTTTATTTTGAGAGAAAATTATGGATAATTGATGGTGCAATTGTGGCCAAGCTATTAAATTATGTTAAATCTTATTAATATATATATATATATATATATTTTCCTCTAATTCTAAAAAATGATGTGTTTATCTTTTTACATATGTTAAAATAAGTGGTGAATTTTCAAAATTGAAAAATATCATGAACTTAGATTCTGATCGAAATAACACTCTACGTAAATTAAAGTACAATATATTCTAATATAATATAATATTACCTATATTAATGATGCATATAAATTACTTTATTATTTCTCCGCTATTTCAAAATAATGCTGTGCTTATCTTTTTATATATGTTAAAATAAGTGGTGAATTTTCAATATTGAAAAATATCATGAACTTAGATTCTGACTCAAATACCATTCCATGTAAATTAAAGTACAATATATTCTATATATAATATAAATATTACCTATATTAGAGATGCATATAAATTACTCTTCTTTTAAAGTGAACTTTATATTGAAAGACTTCCAAACCTACTAATTAAGTTATTTTGAAAGACTTCCAAGTCTCAAATTAAATTAAAGACTTTATTTATATATAGGTATTTATGGATGAGCCGACGGATCATTTCCAGGGTGAGGTGTGGTGTTGTACGTTATTTTACCAATGACATAATGTTGGTTGATGAGACTAGGAGCAGAGTTAAATATTAGGCTCGAGGTTCGGAGATAAATATAGGAGTCTAAAGGATTTAAGTTGAGCGAGACCAAGATTTAATATTTAAAATGTAAGTTTAGTGATGTTGCACCTGACATCGATGTGGAAGTAATACTTGAGTCTCAAGTCATCCCCAAGAGAGATTGTTTCAAGCATCTAGGATCCTTAATCCAAGGTAATGGTGAGATCGATGAAGATGTCACACACTATATTGGTGCGAAATGGAAGAAATGGAGGCTAGCTTCTGGGGTCTTGTGTGATAAACACATACCACTTAATTTAAAGGGTAAGTTATAAAGAGTGGTGGTTAGACCAACTATGTTGTATGAAATAGAGTGTTTGCCTGTTAAGAACTCTCATGTTCAAAAGAAAAGTTGTTGAAATGAGAATGTTAAGGTGGATGTGTGTTCATACTAGGAGAGACAAGATCAGGAATGATGAGATAGGGATAAGGTAGAAGTAGCTCCCATGATGGACAAGGTGAGAAAAGTGAGATTGAGATGATTTGGGCATGTGAGGAGGAGATGATTGAGAGAAAATGATTAGACAGGACTTGGGTCATCTTGACCTTACTGAGGACACGGTCTTAGATAGGAGAGTTTGGAGGTCGCGTGTTAGGGTAGAGGATTAGTTAATCGTTGAGCGTCTCTCTTTTCCTTGTAAGATAGGCTCAGAGGTTATTCTTGGACCTCCCACATTTTAGTATTATTAGCACTATGTTTGTAGTTTCTTCAGCTTCAATTTTAGCTTTCACTGTACGTGTACCATTATTGCATCATTTTATTTTCGTTATTGTCCTTTATATTGTTTGTTGTTGTGTAACAATTTTCCAAATTGCTTGATAGGTACCAGTTAAGCCAAGGGTCTATCGGAAATAACGGAAACAACTCCTCTACCTCGTAGAGGTAGAAGTGAGGTCTGCATATATTCTACCCTCCCTAAACCCCACATATGGGATTACTCTGGGATGTTGTTGTTGTATTTATATATAGGTATTAATTAAATTGTCATTTGATATGTTCTATATTTCTTACTACGATATATATGTATTTCTTAATTAATTAAGAAGAATAACTTTTTCCAAAAAATTAAATACTTCCTTTAATTGCCCTCAGCCCCCAAAGAAAGAAAAAGGCACCACTACCCACTTATTGTTTACTCTGGCCAGTTCTACAATTTCTCCAATTTTGCTCATTTATATATTTCGTACACTCGATTTATATAGGTTACCTTTAGAAGACAAATTAAGTTTCGAGTGGAGATAATTTTTCAAAGCATTATCATGTTGGTTCCAAACAAAACAAACACTATAGTATTTGTTTTGAAACTGAAAAACAAAATTACGTAGATTCTAAAAGCAAATTATTAAGAATTTGGAATGACAAAAATATCATAGAGTGTATTCAATATTCAACATTTATATTGATTTTTTTTTTCAACCTTCAACATTTATATTGATAACAGTGAAAAGTATTATCCAATATAATAAATATAGTAAATCTATCAAGTTTTTATTTTATGTTTTAAGTCAATTAAAAATATAAATTTATTTGATAGATTTCTTATTTAATAATCCTCGGTAGATAATAAGAAAAAATAAAACTTCTCCAAAAGATGTTACTAGAACTATAACATTCAATATGTTGCGTGCTCACAAAACATTGTCACAATTTTGGGTTCTATCCAAAAATTAATTTGAAATTTATTTAATATAAGAGTGAATTCTAAATTTTGAGAATCGGCCAGCAAGATATGCAGTCTAATTTTACCAATTATCAGAGGTGCGTCAACCATATTGGAAGTCTAAGACAAACTTTAATGATGGGCAAGACATACATACATAAATAGTTAATCCACTTAATCTCTTTTGAGACACTGTTAATTTCTTGAGGATTGATGTTTATTTTATCACTAACTTCTTCTTCTAGTTCTTGAATTTTGTTGTTGTTGTTGTTATTATTATTATTATTATTATTATCATTTAACTGAACTAAATTACTAACTTGTTTATCTTACAAACGTTTTTCCAAATTTTCGATTCGATATTTTGTTTTTTTTTTCATTAGAAATATCAAGAGACTCTTTTTGTGGTATTAGAGTTTCAATTTTTTTCTCTTTTAAAATTTTGAATAAGCGGATTCACATTTCTGCTTGACATAACTAAATTCTAAAAAAAATTATAAAGACACTCTACATGTATGAACTATTTAAACAAACAAGTAGGAAAACCTAACAAAAGATAGAGAAATAGAACTTGATTTAAGAGATAAATTACTTGATTATAAAATAACTTTGACTCTTTCAAAATTCACGATCCCTGAAAATCTGAAAAATAATTTATTTTTTAAAAAATACAGTCTATTTTGTATAGTGTAGTTTGACTCTTTTCCTCCCATAAAATTGTATTTGGTCAATTGATTTTCAGATCATGGAAGAATGAGAATTGAAGAAAAAAGTATCAAAGAAAAATAAAGAAACACAACACATGGATATGAAAAGATTTTCATTGTGGCCTATGGTAAATAATGAGTGTTGAGAAAAAGCTAAAAGGATAAATATATAGTAAAGAATAAATATAGTAGCTATTTTTTGATATATGATACCCGAAAAGTCCCAGTTACCACATTTTTCTCATCCTAATTTTTCTATTTTCCATGCCGCAAATTCAAACGGTCATTATCACGATCCAACCCATCGTGAGTGACACCCACATTATCTCTCCGGTGGTAGAAATATCTAACCCCAGCGGTCCAACTCCAACACTTAACGGATTTTTAAAGGAGAAATAGAAATTCCGTTAACAACCATTATCTCGAATAATTTGAATAATAAATAAATACATAAAAATATCAAATGCCTAAAATACTCCTAAAAATTAAAAGTCGTTGTATGAATACATCTAACAATGCTAAACTGCAGATATAACCCAGTAAACTAAAATAAGAAAAATGTTTGTATCTGAAATAATTGGACAAGAAATAATAAGAGTTAGGACTCATGACCGTTCGAAAGATATAGCTCACCCCTAAGTTGGAGTAGTCACTTGCTAAGGTGAGGTCTCGTTTAAGCCATTGAAATATGCTCTACACTCAATAAAAAGAACAACCGAGGTAGTATCGGTACAAAATCACTATGTACTAGTAGAGTCATCTGCCAACTCAAAATAATAAATATGAACACATAACCAATACTTTGTAAGCAAGTACAATCATGTAACACTTAACATTTATACCTTCACTTAGCTTTATGTTGACAAGAACCAAGGAAATCAGACAAGTATAAGACAATCCAATAAGTCAATACGTGACTAACAACAACTAACTCAACCTTGCCATAATTTTATTCTCATTAGAATTCAATAAGTAATTACAAAACTCAAGTATATTAATAGCTCGGACCACCCATAGATCCAACAACAATAATATTATTGATCGATTCACTCAAGGAACCCAAAATACTGACAATCATATAACTTGATTCATTCATGAAACTGTCAAACTTATCAATACCTTGTACACACATTCTATTGATCTTATTGTATTCACTAGCCATGACCTACAGAGGACGAGCTCAGGCAATATACCAAAACAATCCAAACATCCTGTGTTTGCCATCCTTATGCCAAAATAATGTTATTCTACCTTTATTCCAACCTCCCTATCCTTATACCCTCTAATTTTCATCAATTCTGTGATGATGACCTTTAACGATTCATCTCACAATATAAATTCATATCACAACTTATACAATATAATATGAGATAATAGAATCACATTTTCATCTCAAACAAGTCTTTTTACACAATCTCATTTAAATTGATTAAACAACTTGTAATACTATCCAACAAGTTAATATACACATCATGCATTGAAACAAGTAGACAAATAGGCAGGTAACATGTACACATTAGCTAAATTTGGTCTCAACTACAACTCAACCATTACCTAACTCAGTTCAACTCTTGGACTTACTCTAACAAACTTCAGCTTTGTCCTTTCTTGTAATTTTCATTTGGCTGTGGTCTAAAACCAATAATATAACCAACATTCAAATAATGAACCAACAATTATACAAAACCACAAATCCAAAATCATGATCATTCTCTTATTCTAAGGTTTTTCCTACCTCCATTCCACCTTAATTCTATTAAATTCATATTTATAAAGGTGAACTGTTAACATGTAGCCACAAATTATCCATCCTTAACCAAAATCCAAGGATATCACCTTGTTTTTACTAAAATACACTAAAAAATAAGCCTAGCTAAAGTGAAATCCTCCCCATACTCAAAACCTAATAATTCTAAGGTTGAATCCTTAAAAAACTAGTTAAATGGGGGATTTACTTACCTCAACGAAAGAGTTTGATTGAAAGCATATAAAATTTCCCTTAAATAGCCTCTCAAAGATTTTGAATGAAGTTGGAATTAAAATAACGTTTTAAGTCTATTTTCTGCATTTAACAGTGTATATCCCACTATAGGGGCTCGGTTCTCACTATAGCAGTATTAGATAGCGGGATTCTCCCTCTATTGAAAGAATAGTGCCGCTATAGCTAGCTAGTGATAACGGCCTGCCTCCCGCTTTAGTGGACTAGTCAGAGAAAGTAAGTCAACCTACCCCTTCCCCCAAAATTTCTCCATTTTACAACACACTTTCAGATATCAACATCCCAAACTAACCCCTTTACGTCAAATGCGATATCCAAAATTCTACTTATCCTAATTTACTTTCAAAAGTTTCTATGAACTCCTTAAATTAGTAGTAATTCAAATATGATCTTAAATTATATAACCACCAAACTATCCATTACCGAACTAATCTAGACGACACAATTCTTAGATTTTATCCTAGACTAGTCTAGTCTAAAATTTTTAACATGTTATTCAAGAAGAATCTTAACCCAAATTTTGACATGCTAGACTATACCGTAATTATAAAAAGGGTCATTACAACAAACACCAATTTAATCATTGTTCATCCTCAAATAAATCAAGAAACTAAGGAAAAAAAAAGTAAGAAAAGTACCTGAATCCTTAAACAAGTGGGGATACTTGTCGCGCATATCCTTTTCAGTCTCCCAAGTGGCATTCTCAACAGGACAATGATTCCACTGAACTTTCACTTACCTAATCTCCTTAATCCTCCACTTTCAAACATCCCAGTCAAGAATCGCTATTACTCCTCCCCTTAAGAAAATTCTTGTCAAGAAAAAATAAGTCCCACTTTCACTCAGAAATGGACATCCTCTAAAGCAAACCTGCAAGTCTTTGGTGTTCATACTTCACCTGATGGAAATTATGACAATTGGCCACATACTCCACTATATATCTCTTTATTCGAGGCCACCAATAGAGCTGTCTCAAGTGACTATACATCTTGGTTGCTCCTGGATGTATAGAGTATTGAGAACCATGAGCTTCTACATGCAAATTAGAAATTACACTCATCAACACAAGGCATGCACATGTGCCCTGTCAGCCTCAACACTCCACCATGCATCAAATATGATATCTTGAGCTTTACCTCATACAACTCTATTTCAAATCTTGTTTGATGTTGCATTCTTAAAATTTTTATCCTTGATTCTATCAAGGAATGTTAAACTTACCTCCAGACTATCCAACATCCACCCATTTAACATATTCTAAATCACATAAACCGCATCACTAGAGTTTTCGATATCTCTAGCTAAAGGTTACCTTGCCACTCTCAAATAAGCCAAGCTGCCCCTACTCATAATTTTTGGCTTAATAAATCTACCACTATATTGGATTTTCCCTTATTATATTGGATGGTCATATTGTTATCCTTTATTAACTCCATCTGCCATCTCTTCCTCAAATTCAGGTCCTTTTGATTGAAAACATATTGTAAACTATGATGGTTCATGAAAACCTTATATTTAACACCATAAAGGTAATGTCTCTATATCTTAAGTGCGAAATACATAGCTGCAACTCTAATTTATAAGTTGGATAGTTCCTCTCATGAGGATTTAATTACCTCAAAGCATAGGCAATCACATTTTTGTCCTACATTAATACAACACCCAAACCAGAGCGTGAAGTATCACCAAACACAATAAAATATTTACCTTCAACTAGGAAAGTAAGGATAAGAGTTGTGGTCAAAATAGATTTGAGATTTTGGAAGATCTTTTTGCACTTGGCAGACAAAAAAGTTTGTAACTCCTTCTGTGTCAATCTTGTTAATTAAGTAGCAATGGAGGCAAAGTTCTTAATGAACCAGCAGTAATACCTAGAAAGAACCACAAAACTTCAAACCTTAGTAATAAAGCTAGGCCAAACCCAACTCTTTACATCCTCAATCTTTTGGGGATCTACCATCACCTTTTCTCTGAAACCATATGCCCAAAATAGGCCCTAAAACATATCTAGAACTCTCATTTTGAGAATTTAATTAGCATAAAGTTGCTTCTCCATCAAAATACCTAAGACTACGCAAATATAACCCGCATGTTCCTTCTTACTCATGAAGTAAATAAAAATATCATCAATAAATACAATCATAAATGAATCTAAAAAAGACTTAAAAATACTATTTATCAAGCTCATAAATACCACAGATGCCTTAGTTAACCTAAAGGACATCACTAACAACTTGCAATGTCCATATCTAGTCCTAAAATCTCTTTTGGGTATATCCTCAGGCTGGATATTTATATGATGATATAGTGACCTCAAATCTATCTAGGAGAAAATTTAAGCTCCCGACAACTGGTCAAATAAATTATCTATTTGGGGCAAATGGTACTTATTACTGATGGTAACGTTATCCAACTGTGTGTAGTCTATACATATTCTTATGGTACTATCATTTTCTTAGCAAAAAACATCGGAGCACCCCAAGGTAAAGTACTAGAAGGAATGAATCCCTTATCAAGAAACTTCTATAACTGAGTCCCGAGCTCTCTCGACATAGTCAGAGCTATTTGATAAGGAGGAATAGAAATTAGGCAAGCGCTTAGCTCTAAATAAATGCAAAAATTAGTAGCATGATCTGGAGGCAGATCAGGCAAGTCGGTAGAAAATACCTCTTGAAATTCAAACTCTATGAGAACTGACTTAATAGAAAAAATCAATGATGTACCAAAAAGACTGAACACCCCTTCCCAACTAAGTTCCTAGGATTAACGAAGGAAATTATTTTCACAGGTCTAGACTTATAAACAACTTACTGTTATAACTTATCCATCCCAGGCATGCCTAAGGCCACAGTCTTAGCATTACAGCTTAGAACAATATGAAATGGGGATAACCAAGTCATGCTTAGGATGATATCAAAATCAAGTTGGCACGACACTAAAGTAGAGGTCATGACGACACCTATCTCGACCCAAGCTTAGTAGGTAAGCCAAAGAATCCACAAAAGAAAGTAATTTGATAATAAACAAAACAATTAAATAGGAGACTTATAGAATGAAGTCAGGTGATACATGTAAATACTGTGAGCAATTGAAAGAAATACATATATCCCTCAATATAATGTGTCATAAATAGAAATATCATCTACATAGTTTGAAAAATAAAAATATAAAATATTTATATTCAAATAATAATAAAGACAAGGTAAAGATAGATGAAGGCTAGAACAAAGCTCCGAATAGGGATCTCACCAGGTACTCCAAAAATCAACTATCAAACACAAATCAGCTACCACAACCAATACTCATACTGGGATCTGCATCAGAAGGGCATAATTGGCTTCATAGGCCAATTGAACAAAGTCAGAAATAATACAAGTAAAATATACTGTGAGCATATTACCTGTAAATAAAAAAGTTACCAAATGAATCTCACACCATCTCCATTATCAGATATAAGATATAAAGGCAATAAAGAAAACTAACAACACAAAAAAAATGTATATGGGAGAAATATAACAATGTAACACAATAATGATCTAATAATGATGATGTAAGCCATTACATAGCTTTTTGTATACACCTTTCGAGCCTCAACACTGTAAGACAGGACCAATGGGGAGTCTGCAGCCTATATACCTTATCATATCTCAATTCACCTCGCCAGTTAATGTTCACAAATCAAGAAATAAAGTTTTTCTCATTCACCTCTCCATCTTCCGTTCATGGATAAAGAATTTTATAAAGTGTTTCTCGGTGGTATCAAATTCTATGAATATGTAAGATAAGGATGGATTCTCATAACCAAGTCAATATGATGATTATGAATCAACTCAAAAAGGGTATAAATGATCTCAAATCTTCTCAAAAAGATAATAATCCATAGTATAAGCCCTCTTCAGCACCACTAAAGTGAATAGTCATATAGTTAGCAATAATATCATCTCAAAAATTCCCTCTCTCAGGTATTACTACCATGATAAAGAAAAATAATGTTAAAAAAGGAATATAATATCTATTCAAGCCCCCAAACGTTCGATACAACAAATATAATGAACATTAATCCATAAATAAGGCCTACAATGTCAAATAAAGCTCCCATTTTGACATCACTACGATTATATTCTCTCAAGTTAATAATTATATGCAAATAAGCCCCAGGGGCACATGATAATAATATAAATCTTGAAATACTACTCACTCGACTAAAATTCCCTAACACATAGTATACTTTAAAAGAAAGTTAACTACCAGTCCAGTCTAAAGAAAGTTAAGCCATAACCTACCCAAAAAACAAAAAATTCAAGCCTAAGACTTTGATGTGGAGCCTTTTCTTCATGAACGGTGTCAACACGAGCTAAAATTATCAAAAACATAATTTGTGCGTCAAAAGAACTCTAATGATACCGATATTAGCTATATTTAAATCGGGTCCAAAATTGATTTGAAAAATGAGTTCGAAAATAAAAGGGGTAAAACCAAAATTTTATTTTAGAAACATATTTTTCAACTTAAAAGGAGTCTACAATTGAAACCCCACTCAAAAATGAGTTACATGTTGAGCTCAAATAAAAGGAAAACTACTTTAAAGTTAACCGAATAAAACCCCAAAAAATTCTTTTTGAAATCAAGTTTCTAAAGCTTTATTGAAGAAGGAATTGGTAGAAAATGATGAAAATAGGAGTTTAGGAATTTCCCAAGCAAGATTGATGAAAATTCCTCCTAAACTTTGTCAAAACCGAGGCCCCAAAACTTGAAAGTGGTAAAAAGAAGGAAAAAGGGTGGTGTAACGACCATTTCTGTCGTTATGTACAAACATTCCATTAAAAATTTCATGTTAAAATTTTACCCAATAAATTTCAGGTTAGGCTAGTTTGAGCGAAATCAGAGCAAGGTAAGGTCTAGAAAAATTTATGAATGATTTGGGAAAGTTGGGTAGTGTTTGATTGATTTTTAATTAGATAAGATAATACAAAATTCGTGAAAATTTATAAAATTGAATTTAGGCAAGTAGAACTCTCAAAAAACCCTTAGCGTAAAGGGCATTATTTGAAATGTTTTGGTTTTAAGATGTGTTGCATAAAATGATATTTATGGGCAAAAACAAACTTTTTGTCCCATCGACGTTGTTATAGGGGCATGCACATTGCTATAGCGAGGTGTCGCCATAGAAACAGACAGACTTAGTCAACGCCCGTTGTAGTGGTAAAAGTCGCAGATTTAAGTAATTTTTTTCAATATAGTTTGTTTTTTATAAAAATAATTTTGGAAAAATGTGGGGAGATTTGGGCATTTCCACTAAATTTTCATTATTTGGCTTCATTAAGGTAAGATTTTCTTTTCTATTAACTAGTAACTGATAATTAAGCCTTAGATTTGCCAATTTCTTAAGGGGGAATTTTAGGATTGATTGGTTGTTTTTTGGTGAAAAATAGAAAATTAAGTAATACGTTAATCAGTTTTAATTATTAACGATTAATTTACTCTTGAATTTCATTAATTCACTAATTTATCCATGAAATTCATAGTGAGGTGAATTACAGTAGAAAAGTCCTAAAACGAGAAGAAAATTATCATGAACTTGAGCATAGGGATTGAGTGTGGGTTACAATTTTCAACATAATTGGTCATTTCATTAATTATACATTTACATGCATGTTCTAGATCAAGAGTATGTGAAAATTGCATGAAAGGGAAAAGTTCCAACTTAAAAGAGTTCTATAAGTTTGGTTTGAGGTAGGTAATGGTACTGTAGTTTTAATTTAATTTGTGTTATGTATGCATGTTAGCTACTTTATAGTGTGGCTTGTTAGTAGATGTTTTTTCGTGTGGTCAATGCAAATGATTTTACGTTGTTGTATGATATTGACCTACCTCATTGTTAAATGTGGACTATTTTGGTATTTGAAACGTTCTCACATGTTTTTGGTGAATCAAGGTTGGTAGACACTTTTGTTTGAGATTTAGTACATGGTCGAAAATTCCCCCCTATAGGTCATGGATAGAGGATGAATCTTTTACTCATAGCATGTATGTACAAAGGTTCGATGAGTCTGATGGTTTTATGAGTGAACCGAGGAATATATTTTACGTTTGATAATATTTACATGTTTTGACTTGGCTTGGATGAATGTGATTTAGTGATATTTTGTTGACTTGCTAGTTTCAATCTTAAACTATTTATTTATTGATTGTTATGTTAAGTATATGTTGGTTTGAGCATGGATTGATGTGTTATACTATAATTGGATATGTGTTCATATTCTCTTCTTGAGTTGGCCAAAATGACCCTACTAGTACACTATTATTTTATTGTGGGATAATACTACACCTTCTCTTACTTTTGTGAGTGTAGTGCATATTCCAGCGGCTCCTACAAGACCTCTCTTTTGATTCTAGTGATTGATTTCAGATTTTGGGGTGAGCGACATATCCGGGCTACCTTGAGAACTTTCCTTTATGACATAGTTTTCATTTTTGGACTTAATATTTCCTTTTAGTTTTGGGGATGCATCCCCATCTTGGCAATCTTTATTAGTTTTGGTCCAAATAACTTTTGATTTCTAGGGATGGTTATTGTTAAGTACATTGTTCCGCATTTATTGTACTTATTTTTGGTTTGGATTTGAATATATTTATTACTGGATTAGCTATCTGACTCTTCTAAGTGTTGATTATGGATTTGTATTTTGGGGTAGATGGTTCTCCTACCGAGTGAGTAGTGTAGGTTCCACTTACGATGGATTTGGGTTGTGGTATTTGAAAATTGAGATTGTATGCTAGTGACGTCGCCTAGGCAGTATGATTATTGCCTTAGAGATGTTGCCTAGGTGGCCTAACTATCGCTAAGGTAGGAGTCACTTTCCATGTCGGTGACTGTTAATGCGCCTTATCTACAGCTAAGGTGGTATCGCTAAGGCAGTGGAAGATGTTACTAAGGTGATGTATGAGGGAGATAGGCCTCATCTAAGGTGATCCTTGGTCTGCCTAAGTGACATCACTAAGACGAACAGATGACCACTATAGCAGCTGCACTAGAACCAGCAAAACAACTTAAAATGCATATTTTCAAAACCTTTAAATGGACCATCATGATTCATTCGAGACTCCACAAAAGTAAACTATATATGCTACTAGGCTATTTTTGATGTTTCAAACTCAATGGTATAATCAAATTTTTGAAAAGAGGTTGTTTACAAAATCTAGCCCCTTGGGACCCTATTTTGGCTTATTTCACTAGTTTCGAATGAAAGGTCAAAATATAAAATAAAGGCTCCTTACCCAAACGACCCTGCTACTAACCAAAAATTTACATACCAAATTTAATAGAATAGTCTAAATTTTCATCTATCACCCAAAACTCAATATTTGCCTGAGTCAAATTAATGGCTTTTAAAGCCTCAAATTGATTCAAACTCTCCAAATCATTCTCGAATGCATTGAGGATAGTGCCAACTATCCCCCCAATTCACATATAAAATGTAAAAACTATGAGAAAGGAAAAAAATAATCAACACACATAAAAGGGAAAAACAAAACTATGGTTGTTACATTATCCTACACTAAAACACTAGGTCATCCTCGAACTAAAAGTAACTAAAATCCCTGAAGCGGTAAAGAGCTCAGGGTATATATGCCTCCTATCAGACTCAACCTCCCACGTCACCTCCTCAATGGTAGGATGTCTCTACTGGATCTTTACTGACTCAATATGCTTAGATCTCAACTTTTTAGTCAGCCTATCCAAGGTAGCAATGGGATCCTCCTCAAAGGATAAATCATGGTCTAACAAAACATAATCCCACTGAATCATATATGCATTATCTAGAAAGTATCTATTCAACAAAAAACGTGGCATATGTGATGAAAAACTGAGAGATGTGGAGGCAAAGTCAGTTTATATGTCATATCTCCATACTTATTAAGGATTTCAAAAGGGCCAATTAACCTCGATCTAAGTTTCCCTTTCTTGCCAAATCTCATCACACCCTTCATAGGTGAAATCTTCAACAAAACCAGATCTCCAACCATGAAAACAACATTGCGCACTTGACAGTCAGCATAACTCTTCTACTTACTTTGGGTTGCCTCTAATCTCTTTGAATCAATATCACATAATCCATATAAAACCCCTCAACAAATCTGTGCCCTAATCTCACTTAAAGAGTCGAACCATCGCATAGGAAATCTATATATCTACCAATATAATGACTTAAGGCGCCATGTGAAGGTTGAAATGGTAATTATTATTTAGGCGAACTCCTCTAAGAGCAAGAATTGGTCCCAATGACCACCAAAATTCATCACATATGCTCGAATCACGTCCTCTATCACTTGAATAGTCCTCTCAGATAGACCATCCATCTGAGAGTGAAAAGTTAAGCTGAAATCAAGTTGAGTACTCAACTCACACTGCATGATACTCTAAACACCTAAGGTAAACTGAGTACCTTTTTCAGAAATAATTGATATTGGGACACCATCAAATCGAACAATATCCCTAATGTAAATCTTGGTTAACTTCTTTGTGTTATAATTTGCTCTCACAGGTATAAAATATGCTGATTTGGTAAGCCTATCAACAATCACCCAAATAAAGTCAAACATCCCCAAGGTCGGGGGTAGGCCAACAGTAAAAACTATGGTGATCTACTCCCACTTCTACTAAAAAATGGGTGTCCTCTGTATTACACTACCAAGCCATTAATTCTTTGCCTCTAGCAATTTAGAAAAAAAGTCGTGGACTCCACAATATCCTTCTTTAGACAACCCCCCAAATAATATTTCTTTAGGTCATTATACATCTTAACCACTCCTAGGTGAATGGAATACATTGAAGAATGAGCCTCCTCCAAAATAAGTCTAACCAATCCACCAACCCTCGATACACAAAATAAGCCACTAATCCTCAAAACACCATAGGAATCAAGAGATGCCACCTTGTCTTTGTCACTCAATACTCTATCATGAATCACCCTTAATCTATCATCATCAAACTAATAAGCTCAAAGTTACTTCATCAATAAAGATCTAGCCTTAACATAGTCTAACACATGCCTGGGTGTCGAAATATCAACCTTAACAAACTGGATAGCTAAAGATAAAATCTTCAAGCCCAAAGGTCACTCCTGAGCCAAAAAATGAGTTAAACGCTCCATACTCATCACTTTCAGGCTCAAGGCATCCACAACTTAGTATTAACTTGATGATAAATAATAATAGGATCATAATCCTTAAGCAACTCAAGCCATTGGCTCTATCTCATATTTATATCTTGTTGGGTGAAGAAATACTAAAATCTATGATGATTAGAGAAATCTCACAATGAACCCCATACAAGTAATGTTGCCACAACTTTAACAAAAAAATCACTGCGACCAACTCCAAATCATAGATAGGGTAATTTCTCTTATAAGGATTCACCTAATGAGAAGCATATGTAATCACCTTACCCTCCTACATCAGCACAGTGTCCAAACTAACACCAAAAGCATCACAAAACATGGTAAAACCTATGCCCTTTTTGGGCAAGTCCAAGATAGGTGACAAAATCAACAACTTCTTGATTTTTTGGAAGCTCTCCTTACATGCATCCAACCACTAAAATACAATCTTCTTCTGAGTCAACTTGATCAAAGGAGTCATAAACTTTCATAAGCTATCGATAATAACTAGATAAACCAATGAAGCTTCGAATCTTGATAGGAGAAGTAGGTCTAGCCCAATTACAAATCACCGTTATTTTGGTAGGATCGGCCATAATGTCATCCTTGGTCACCACATGACCCAAGAAAAAAAAAGAATCTAACCAAAACTCACACTTGGGGAACTTGGAATATAACTTCTATCTCATAATCATTGAAGCAGAGTCCTCAAATGTCTTACATAGTCAAACTCATTCTTAGAATAAACCAAGATAGCATCTATAACTACAATCACAAATTAATTAAGATATGGTTGAAATACTCAATTCATAAACTCCATGAACGATGATTGGGCATTGGTCAACTCAAAAGACATGACCAAAAACTCATAATGGCCATTCCAAGTCTGAAAATCTAACTGTAGAAGATCCAAATCTCTATTCCTCAACTGGTGATAACCAGACATCAATTTTATTTTAGAAAACACTAAAGTACCCTGAAGCTGGTAAAATAGATCAACGAGAGAAAGGGGACACTTATTTTTGGTGGTCACCCTGTTCAACTTTTTATATTTAATACATATATGCATATATCTATCCTTATTTTTACAAAAAAGATTGGGGCACCCCAAGAAGACATACTAGGTCTAGTGAAACCCTTACTCAATAATCCTACAACTGCTTCTTTAATTTTTTTAATTAGTTGGGGCCATCCAATAAGGAGGTATTAAAACATGAATAATACTTGTAACATATCAATAGCAAAATCAATATCATGATATGGAGGCATACCAGGCAAATATACAAAAAACATGTCTTAAAAATCCCTAATAAATTGGACATAATCCAAAAGAGGCAGCGACATAAAACTATCGTGTATATAGGCCAAATAAGAAAGTTACTTCTTTTCTTTCATATGGCGAGCATGAGGAAAAGATATAGGCCCTTTCAAGTTTGAACTAGGTATACCCTTCAATGATAATCTTGGCACACTCGAACTAATTAAAGTCATGATCTTGTCAAAACAATCTAAAATTGCATGATTGTGAGCTAACCAATCAATACCCAATAAAAAAATCAAATTCAAAAATATCTAGGATTATCAAGTCTAGCTTAATCCTATGCCCTACAAAGGTCACTACACAAAATCAATATATCAGATCGATGACTAAATAAGTGTCTTCTGGGTAGAAACACAAACATGTACAACAAGAGAATCACATGTAGCATCAAAACTAGTAGCAAAATATGTATACACATAAGAGAATGTTGACATAGGATCAAATAACATAGAAGAAAAAATATGGCAAACTGAAATGATACTTGTGATAACTACATCAGAGGCCTATACCTTGGGTTTCCCAAGTATAGCATAGCACTGACCATGCCTCCTCTGAGACTGAGCAACCCCATGTCCAGTACTGCATACTCCCCAATCTCTACCTTGAGCCTATGTAATACAACCACTGACACACTGTGAACCACTTTAAAACCATAGGAATAGGAGTAGGACAAAACTAAAGTTGAGAACTCTGTTGGGTAGGACTAAATACACACGAGGATAGTCCCTCACTATATGACCAATCTCCTCGCATACATAACACATTCTGTCACCTGACTCAAGCTGAGAGGTCCCAAAAGAATGAGAATGCCCTTCTTGTCTCGATGAACTAAAATTGGAGCCCTTATCTGCATGTTCGAATCTCTAGCTGTCTAAAACCTTGGGACCCACAGACCTACTATACAAACACTGTAAAGCTACCTATATGGGCCTGCTATGATGATCCAAATCACAGCCGAGGTCTCAAAATAGTCACTAGAATATGCTCTACACTTAAATAAAAATAATAGCACGTGTAAACAAGAAATAATGGTGCACTGATAGGTTCATTTTCCAACCCAAAATAAGAAATATGGACACTTAAAAAAATGTAGCACAACAAGAAAACCATGAAGTTTAGTCAAAAAAGCCAATAAAGATAGCTAGTTAAATCAACTAGGACCAATAATTAGACTCCAAGTCAACAAGCATGATATAACTATCATATAGACCATATACAAATCATACAAGTAATAGACAACATAAAGCCATGTCACAATTTTAAAGAAACCTGGACCACTCAAGGATCCTTAATAACCAAAGTAGAAACAAAATGCATCCCAATTTACACAAGATACCACCTTAACACTTAAGAATATAAACCCCGGTTCACTCAAGGAACCAATGAAATCAAGAAACACATAATTCCAAGTTCATTCAAGGAACTGTGTCACCTCTAACTTATGCACACATGCAAAGGGTCTTATGTATGCACCCATTAGCTTTGACCTGTAAGGGACAATTCGTTGTCTATGTACCAAATCCGAAGCATTAAGTATTTGACAACCTTATATCTCCTATCCCGTGAAGACATCAAATACGAGTTTATTTCACAATAATGATGGATATCACAACAATCACAACCATAATTATAACATAACATCACTTGTAAAATCTAACAAAGCTTATTTAAATTTGTTACATATGACTAACACTTAAGATATCAAACAATCATTCTCTTTTAATGACCATGTATTGTGCAAGAAATTTTAACAATTAGTAAACATGCACATACAACACAAATTAGGTTTAATTATATTTAAACTATCATCTACCTTAATTTAATCCTGCACCACTCAATAGTCAGGGCCTTTCTTTTTCATTAAATTTTTATGTGATCATTGTCTAAAAACACGAACATTAGAAATAATCAACCAAATGAACTACCATATCAAGTATTACAACCTATTCTCTAACCCCCAAGTCTAAATTCATGGTCATACCTCCCATTTTAGGGGGGTTTCTACCATATTTCACCTTAAACATACCAATCACATGGTTATATTAGTGAATTAATGACATGTAAGAGTAAATTAGTGATAAAAAACTAAAATCCAAAGGTTTTATATCCAATTTACCTCTTTGCACAAAAAAATCTACTAATTCAAGCCTAAACCGTAGTTAATGGGGGTGAAATACTTACCTTTACAAAGAAAGTCAATGGAAAATAAAAGAAATTGCCCAAGTCGCCTATGCCCTTCCCCAAAATGAGTTTAGAATAATAAGCTATTTTTTGAAATTTTTTGCATCTACAACTTTATACCCCACTATAACGGCCTAATCCCGCCATAGGTGGATTGATTGCCTTTGACTTCTTCTATCGTAGGAATTTTTTTGCCATAGCAAGAGTCACTATAGCAATATGCTACCTACTATAGCGGGAGTGGCGGGAAGGAACTTGGGAATCCTCTTTGTTTTGCTATTTCACAACACACCGTCAAGCCATGAAATCTATACTAATTCCTCTACATCCAGTTGGATATCGGGAGTTTATTCACTCAAATTCACTTTCAAAAAGTCCTACGAATTCTTTATCGAGATAGCTATTATAAAATGAAGATAAACTTTAGTAACCTTACCCAATCCATTTGCGATCACCTTAGACCTTACCTTGCTTTGATTTTATTCCAAAATAGCCTAGCTTAAATTTTTTAACTTTCATTCTAGGGAAAAACTTAACCCTATTTTTTGCATGATTGACTCACCCATAACAATGGAAAAGATTATTAAAATAGATAATCATTCATTTCTGAATAATCAAAGTAAGAAAATGATCCATGTTGAGGAAATAAGGAGTACTTGTATCCTCAAATAAGTGAGGGTACTTATCTTTCATGTCCTTCTCGATTCCAAAGGGCTTTTTTATCCGTTGATGACTCCACTAGACCTCGACCAATCAAATTTCCTTTACTCTCAACTTTCTTATATCTCAATCAAGAATGACAATTGGATACTTCTCATAAGTAAGATCCTCATCTAAAAAAACTAAATCCCACTTAATAATGTAAACCCCATTCCTATGGCACCTCTTAGCATGGATATATCGAACAACGAATGGACCCCCAACAAGTTGGGAGGCAATACCAATCCGTATGTTACTGGACCAGAATCCTCAAGAACCTTGAACATACTAATATACCAAGGGCTAAGCTTGAACTTCTTGCCAAATCTCATGACTTCTTTTATAGGAGACAACTTCAACAAAACCTGTTCACCAACTTTAAATGACATGTTTATTACTTACGGTTTATATACTTTTTATGCCTACTCTAGGCTGCCAGCAACTTGGTTTGGATGAATCTCTCCTTTTCTTGAGCTTTTATCACCAAGTCAATGCCCAAAGGCTTAATATCACAGTCTCAAACTACCCTACTAACAATCTACACCACCTCTTACAGAGTGCCTTGAGTGGGGCTATATCAATGATATAGTGATAATTGTTTTTGTATGAAAACTTACACAATGATAAAATCTAGCCCCAATTGCCATCCAAATGAATCACACAGGCCCTTAACATGTTCTCAACACCTAAGTCATCCTCTTCAACTGTCCATCAGTTTGAGGATAAAAGTCAATGCTAAAATTTAGTTGGGTGACCAACTCTTCATGAAACTTGTACCAAAATTTAGAATTCAATTGCGTACATCTATATAAAATGATGGAAAAGGGCATCTCAAGTATCCACACTCTATCCTTGACATTGATCTCGACCAACTGCTTAGAGCTCAAATACACTCTAACTAGAATTAAATAGACTAATTTCATTAGCCTATCTACTATGACCCAAATTAGTTCATACTTCCCCAGGTTCTCGGGAAGACCTATCACAAAATCTATAGTTACCTCTCCTACCTCCACTCAGGAATGGGTAATCTTTGGAGAAATTCCATGTATATTTGATTTTAATACTTTACATACTAGTAATTATAGAATTTAGACACACACTCCACTATGTACCTCTTCATTCCATACCACTAATAAAGTTTTCTCAAGTCACATTACAACTGTAATGACCGTTTTGGTTATTTTCTATATTTATACTTATCTTTACTATTAGGGCTTATCTATAGCTTCCCCAAGTCATTTATGTTTTATTGGGACTGATGATTTTGTTAACAGGCAGTTCGTTTGGTTTGTAAGACCAATTCCATGTTTAGAAGTCTTCATTCGTTTTAAATGTCCACTCAGATAAAAACTTCTATAATACAATCTCGGATGAGAATTCTGAATGCTTTAGTAGCTCTAGAATATTGATTTAAGGATGGGTATACCTTTGGTTTGTGTCTAATGCACCCAAGCTCATTTTGACCTATTGGCTAGAAAGTTGGAAAATTAGAAAGTATAGGTGTGGGAACCATATTTTATCTAAACAACCTTAAATGGAAACTATGACTTCACCAATGCATCTAGAACATTAAATTTATTGGGTTTACATAGTTCATTTGCAAAAATCAGAGTCTGAATGAGTTCTGAGGGTAAAAAATAAGTTGGACTTTGCTGGTGCTGGTGCATGGCATTCACGGTAAGGCTTATGGAGATCACCCTAATGTGATAGATACCCCTAGGATCATGATACCAATATACCCTTACCTTTAGGGGATATATATATATAGACCTCAAGATGTGTTTGGGGCTTTTTCCCTTTATCTTTGAGACCAAGAAACACCAAAAAGAGTGTAGTAACTCAAAATTGATCATTGTGGGTGACTTGGGATCTTGATTAACATCTTTTATTATTATTATCATTAAAATTAAAGTAATATTTCATCAATTTATTTGTCAATCTCTTAATTCTTGACCCAAAATCCCAATTTAGCTTATGGCTTGATTTTAGCCCAAAATTAGCTTTATTTTCACCCAATTCTTAAGGGTTATGATTACTTATTCTTATATGAACATTGTGTTGACCTCAAAAATATATTTTTCATAAGTGGAACCCACTTGGGGATTTTGGTATCACTTTTAGACCCACAACACAATAGTGTTATATGGGTATCATTAGACTCATATTGATGAGTAGATTACTATTTTGATATTGTGATAGTATTTTATAGATTGTGAGTAAATATGAGCATGTGGTGAATGGTGTAAGTTTTTGTATTTTGACTTTGAGGTAGGCTGCTGTCTACTCTTCCTCGTGGATAATATGTGATATATATTAAGTATAAATATGGATATTAAGTTTGATTATGGGTAGAATAACTTAGTCTTGATTTTTGAAGTTTGTGGATTAGATGAGGGTTTTGAACCAATAAGGTGGTATGTTTAGACTCTTTTAGAATCCTATGGAATTATCCCTAGATTGGACTAAATTGTAGCATATATATGATATAATTCTAGATTTGGGATATGGGTTTAAGTGTTAGAATTATGGATTAGTATAATTGACCTTGGTTGGGCTAGTCTAATGGTCTTGAAATTGTAATTTGGGTAAAATGGCTTGAATGCCCATGTTTATAGGTGGAGTTCCTGTATTAGGATTCTTAATGACTTTCTTTACATCTAAAATTTAAACTAGATACCTTATCTAGTTTCAGGTCTAGTTTGCCTAAACATGAAAATCGAGGATTAGAAGTGGAATTATTTTCCCCACTTAGGTCAAGTTTTGTGTTAGAATTGGGGATTTAGTTGCGGATGGTAGGCTTAGTTTAGACTATTGAGCCTTTATAATAAGCTTACTTTTGGCTTGGTGAATTGTGATAGTATTTTCCTAGATAATGACTAAATGGATTACGACTGTTATTTTCTAGTAGAAATGATATTGGGCCTTTAGAGATGCCATTTTCTGTAAGTTATGTTAATCAACCTATAGATATGATAATTCCTCTTAGTTATGATATTTGGTCTGTAGCTATGCTTTCCCTCTTAGATATGGTAGTTAGCCTCTAGAAATAGTATTACTCATAGTCATGATGTATGACCTATAGATAGGATATGCCTCATAGATGTGAGGTACTTATTGATATATTACACCTCCTAGATGTGAGATGATCACAAATAAGATTTATGGCTTATAGATATGTTATGCCTCATAATTAGGCTATGACTTATAAATACGAGATGGCTTACTATTATGATTATTGATATGAGTTTTGAATACGTATGTGGGACTAAGGCCATGATTACAATGTTATGATTTCTCCAGACACAATATTGGGCCAAAGGCTATGTTATGATATACCTTGGATATTCGGGAAGTAATTATCCTTGTAAAGGATATGGTTGCGGCTTATGGATATATATATATACATATATATATATATCTATATGTTTATATACACATCTCTCCGGTATTGAATGAAGGAAGATGCAGTATGACGTTTATGATTCCAATGTTTGAATACTAGTGATAACACACATAGATTCGATACATTCATGATTATTGCATCGGTAATTGATACGGTTCCAATTCGATTATAATCTTATTATTATTGTCACTAACTAAGGGCTAAAGCCCACTTTCCACCTTAAAATAAATTTTCTTAGAATAATAACTGCCTAACTAAAGCGTTAAGTTAAGTGCCTAAAAGAGGCTAACAATAATGTTCTAAAGAATTGACCGAGACCGATTTTGGTCCATGATTTGACACTATGATTTACTCTGGTCATGAGATATTTTGACCATTTCTACACTTTATAAGGATTTATTCCCGAAGTTTACTTCAGGCAATGGACTTGTGGACATACACTCTTTTAGCCACGACTTGAGTCTGTGCACCTATTATATATATACTTATTAATGATGTGATATTGATGATGAATGATAAATTCTGGAAATATACTCTACCTTGATTCTCTTTTAATATCTATTTACTTTAGGCTTCGTGGGGATTGTCATTTATTTTAGCCCTCATAGGGCTTGTCATTTACTTTAGACCTCGTAGGCTTACATTTTACTTTATCCCTTGTGGGTCTTGTCCTGTATTATGTGACATTAGTTTGTATATTATGATGATGATATTGATACCCATCAAGGTTGGAGAATACTATAACTATATGATGATACCAAGCAAGGAAGGAGGATATTATGGTTATGATATTGATACCCGAAAAGGCCAGAATATATTATGATAATGTGAGGAAACCCATCAAGGATGGAGGATATTATGATGATATGATGATACCCAACAAGGCCGAAGGATATTATGATGATGATAATAATACACGGCGAGGTCGGAGGATATTGTGATGATTATATACCCAGCAAGGCTAGAGGTTGATTATGATGATGAAGGTTATGATGATGATGATTATGGTATTGTGGATTCTATGCATTCATTCTTGCATGTGCATCGCCTATTACCAGTATGCACCTATGTCTATCTGCCGATATGGGATGGTTGCACAGATATGGGTGATAACTATGCCATATGTTTCTGTATATTTATTGAACCTTTCGATCTTAGAGCAATGGGGGTACGCATAGGATCAACTAGGTATATGGTTTTCCAAAATATCCAATTACTCGCGCTATTATTGATATTGTTATTATTATTTGTTATAATCATTATTATGGCTAATTTATGATAGATAGGTCATTAATTTGGTACCGCGATTTAAGGTATGTTTTCTGCATCTTCTTTCATATGATTACATTATTATGCATGTTTATCTCATGTTTAGATATATGGATTAAAAACCCTAAATATGATAGTACTACATCATATTAGAATTATATTGAGGACTTAAAAGTGAAGACATGATGATTTAGGTTATGCCTTGACTTTATATCTATTTGTATATATATATATATGTATGTATATATATATATATATACCTTGCTTTATATAGCTATGGAACTACCGTATATCCCTTCTTTTAATTGTTCATATTGAATGCTCATTTCTTGGCCTTGTATATTTATATATATTTTTTTCCACCTGTACTTTGCATATTGGCTCATGATATTCGGTATAGTATTGAGATTCATGAATATAACTGGAATAGGATAGTTCATCCTTGTTGCTTTCCTAGTCTTAATATGTTAGTCTCTTGGACATGAATGGGATAGTTTATCGTTATTACCTTATTAGCTATATTATATGGATGCTAGACATTTGAGTATAGTTTTAATTCTATTTATATGTTATATATATATATATATATATATATATATATATATGTTTTATATTTGGAGTTCAGTTGGCACTTGCCTACTGAGTACCATTGTTTGGTACTCATACTACACTTTTATATCCTGCAGATTATAGTATGGGTTATCATCGTTGATGTGCATGTCGTATGGACCAGACATGATTTGAAAACTTACAGTGAGTTCTTAACGTTTGGAGTATTACTTATCTCTCCCTTATGTATTAGACTAGTCTCTATGTTGTATTCATAGATAAGTTGTATCATTATATTCATTTGTATTTCACTCTTGTACTCTTGTTATTTTAGAAGCTCTTGTACTGATACCACCAAGTTTTGAGATTATATTACTTATTTGTTTCTTTATTCCATCTATTCTGCAATTCTTTTCTTTATATATTTGGTAGTCTGTTACTAGTCGTTCCAGACTATGGGTTTGGCTTGCCTACTGATGGGTTATAGTAGGCACCATCATGACCTAAGAAATTGGGTTATGAAAAATCAATATCAGAGCTTAGGCTTCACCGATGTATTAATATAATAGCTAAGTGTTAGTAGAGTCCTGTAAATCGGTGTGGAGATATCCGTAACCTATCTTTGGGAGGCTACAGTGACATTCTTACAAAATTCACTTCTTGACTCCTTATCATGTGTCTGTATTGATACAAACCTTGAACATATTATTTGACTCTATTCTGTCCCTAATAAATGATGTAAGCTGGTCAAAAGATGTAGATGATACTTCAAGGGACGTTTCCAAAGTTTTAGTGCAACATTAGACTAGAGATTCAGATATGGATGTTGAAGACCTTCAGTATCAGCTAAAAAGATTTGGGGCCAGCTTAGGCTATAGTTGAGATCATGGATACTTCATCCCTTTGAGGTTCAGCATTAGGGATTTGTGTCATTTTGCAGATCCCTCACAGCGATGGATAACATTCAATTTATCATGTTATTCTTAGATTAGAGTTAAGTTTATTGGTGTTCATCAGGGTTCTTTGTCAGTTTCTAAGTATGAGATGGAGTATCTCAAGTGGGAAATACTTATTTCTATTTTATATTCTTCTAATCTGGACATGGTTATGGACTTACAAGAGGACTAGCATTGCCACTCCGCTTGGCATTAGAGCATATGATAATAGCTGGGTTTTTTTTCTCATAGGTAAGTATGTATTGAGACTCATAGAGGTGGCGACAAGAGGTAATGACCTTATTATTGTTTTATTGGCATTTTATTTGGGAGTGAGGATCCTTCCGGTAGAGCTCAGCTTTACTTATAGCATATCAACTCTACGAAAGTAGTATTTTAGACTATGAGCAGTTCTCAGATTGGCCATTATGAATGGGTAGAGTTTCTATCAGACCCTACAGAGTTTTTGGTACGTGTCTTCAAGCCATGACGGCTATTTTGGATTATGGTGTAGTATCTTGAAGTATTTCAGGAACTTGTTTTAGTTGTGTCATGATGGGACACCAACTCAGAGAGTGCATCAGATGTAAGTTAGTTGATAGGACAGAGTTAGCAAGTATTCCACGCTAGCCTAGAGTTTTTGAGCCAAGGTATGATTGTGAGAAGGTTGGACATTATACTAGAGGTTGCTCTCAGTGTTAGTTGGCCAGCCATTTGAGCTCAATTTGTGTTCTCACCATGTTGAAGCTTCAGGAGTTTGGTACGGCTGCAAAGAGATCGACTATTGATCTAAAGAGTGTCTGATGTGGGATTTCTAGTCTTTCAATTAATTTAGATTAGCTTCATGATGACTTTGGAACCTTCAGTTAGAGATAGTGTGCTTGGTGCCTAAGTTGATAATTCAGTCGATTGGTTCGAGTTTGGACTCATTTAAATTTATTCTCCCTATGCTCGTTAGGCATATGATTGTGGATTTTACCATGGTCGGTGTGCTTTTATTTTACACATTTATCTTTTACTGTGTGTATTGGGGTTTCAAACCTATTAATGATTATATGCCTTGATAAGTTGATATTGGTTATTATGTGCCTTATTATTGAATTCATGATTGTGTTACTACTCCGTGGTTTATTTCTCTTAATAGTGGATGGAGTAGATCCGTGTTGATATTTTCTCCCTATGGGAGTTGCATTCCTGTGATCTTATTGGGTGGCTGAGTAGATATAACCTGATTGATGATTTTTTCCTGTAGCGCATCGAGGTTGATTGTTTTCTCTCTTGGTTAGATATTTTAGATTGATTCGAGAATGAATTATGGTATCATAAGTAAGTTGACCTTTCGGGGTTCTGTATGACTCTAGTGTTGGAAATTTTGTTATATTGCCCGTTATTGAGTTTAGGATTTTTGGAATTGCCTCGCAAGTTGCGAAGGCTTTTGTGTTGGCTATCCCTTCCTATTTAGCCCATTTTGAGCTTGACCAGTTTTTGATCCATTCTTTATTTGTGTCTAATTAATTTCCTGATAGTGGTTTTGATATTGATGTTGAGATGTCATGGATTCATCTCCTAGATTTGTTGGGTTTGTTCCCTTGTGATGGTTTGCCCTTGTTATTAGTATGGAGATTGGATGCTCCTTTCTTGTTGTGATATGGTTTCGTCTTAAGTCAAGTTTGAAAGTTGGAGGCAGGTGGCTTTTCATGTGATCGCTTCTTAAGTTGGCAAGGTGAAAAATTCTCTATCTTGAGTTATTGATTTTCCTAGGGTGGTCTTGACTTTGACCATGGTTTCATGAATGGTATATTTCTTCTTCGATGATATGATTCTTGAGTGGATTCAAGAAATCCCTATTTCAGAGTTTGTTCGGCCTGATGAGGCTTAGTGGACTGTTTCTTTTTGATGATATGTCCCTATGACTATTCTTTGCTGAGATGGAGTATTGGACTGGTTAGTTTCAACATAAATTATGCCTCCCTCGAGTTGTTAGAATTTTGCCATTTCTAGTGTGGTTTTCAGCCTTGGGGGAGTTTTGAGTTTGTTTTAATAGTTTATGCCCTTCAGCGGTTATGGAGTGGGTTATTTGTATTTTCAATTGGTGATTTAGCCTTTGGTATGGTTTTAGTTTTGTGGCTACATTTCATGCCCTCTAGCTGATATAGAGTTTGATGTTATGTGTTTAGTCGATGGTTAATCCGTGTGACGCGGCCCGAACTGGGGCCTTGTCGTAATGGGCATCCCAAGTTCACCTAGGACCATGGAACACCCCCTTAACCTAACCCAACTACCCTATACAATCTCAGATGACCTGAATTTTGAACATATAACAAGATAGCGTTATTATTCCCATCAAGACTCTAGGATAAGATCACGACCATGACCAACCCAGCCGAGTCCAATCGTACCAAATCAACCATGCACACCCTACCAAACCTAAGAGAATATCGAAACATAATATGAAAGTCAGATGCAAAATGTAATACGATGGAACAACCAAAAATCTCGTCCAAGGGTGTAATCCCCAACATCCATCTCGATGCCAAGGCCAACACCAATACCGATCCCGCCCATTCCAACCCCAGAACTATTACAAAGACTCTATCCAAAAGAATACAAATATCCAGTTGGGAAATACCACTAACCATGGCCAAAACCAATATACAGAAAGAAAGTAAAATGCCTAAGAATGTCTAACATGAAATAATGCTTTCCGAAAGGATGGAAGCTCACCACTTTAGTTCAATAAGCTGTCCCTGCATCAAGTACTATGAAGGAGGATTCGAACGTCCGGTTCCTGCATAGCCTGGTATACATCCACCAGTAGACGGGTTAGTGGGTGAATACTAGCATGAAAATTGGGGTAAGGATAAAATAATTCTAGCTATCAAAACCAAGTGAAAATCATCCAATGCACACAACCATACATATATATAAGTGTTGGGAAAAGGGATCGAGTTAAGCATGCCATAAAAACCTTAACATGGGTTGTATATCTTAGCCATCCTTCCACCCACGGTCCATACGGGTTCAACTCCCCCTACTGAAAGGATCCCGGTGCGCGTAGCGCACGACCAGGAAATAACCCTGGAATGACTAGTACATCCCTCTAATATAAATGTGAGACTTGCATATGGCCATCAAAGACCCCTCATATCGACAAATATGAGTTTAGGGTTTTGGTCGCCCTGGGGATCGCCACCTTCCATGCCTTCGCTTACACTTCTCGCCATTAATTCCCAATTAAAACCATTTCCAAACAATCGAATTATCCATTTATTAACCAAGGCTATTTAGTAAACCAGTGGTATCGTTATACCACCATACTTGCAAACATTATCCTTATCCAAACAATTTAGATTAAGGGAACTCTCGGTGCCCTTTCCGTTTACTATATTAACCTCTTAAGAGATTACCATGTTCTCCAAAAGCATAACCAATTAGCCTTTAACCTTTGTAAACCATTTATAGTTTCATGCATAAGCTGAAAACAAGCAAGAGTTCCATTTAAAAGAGTTAATGCAATAAACATATCTTTATAAACATTTAATCAAACACCTTGGGGGCATAACATATCCAAAACCTAATTCCATTACCATTAAACCATTACCATGCTATTCCATTATGCAAAACCATCATTAATGCATAGAAAGCGTAATTAAAACCATAAGAAATTATAACCTAACCTTTAACATCAAAAGCCCCAAACCAATAGTTGAAAACCAAAACCATGCAAGAGTAAAACCATGAAATCAACCATGTTACCATGCCTTTAATTGAAATCACAAGTAGGGAAGATAATTATGCATTAAACCAAGAAGATTGGTGGACAAATTCACCAAGATAAGCCCAAAAAATCCCTTAGGTTAAACCCTAGCTCTTTGCCCCAAAATCTCTTGAGAGAATTCTGATATGTTTTGGAAGAGATTCTAAGTGTTTAAGAATAAAATAATAAGGTAAATAACCTCCGAAGCATATTAGAAGTCATGGGTCCTTATTAGGGTAAGTAGGGAAATGTCCAGAATATCCCCACTTAAGTCCCATAAAAACCCAACATAGGGTCATGACTGACCTCCTTACGAGTCGTAACCTAGCTTACGATTGACACCCACTCAATTATAACCAAACCTCAAACACAGATCATACACTTTTAAGTATACGAATCATCCAACCAATTTTTAACCTCAGCATATGAACTGTACCCATGATCCATATCCCTAGCAGATATAACACCAGGAAATTAAACACTTTCTATCTTACGAGTCACTTATACTACTCGTACCCATACCTTACGGCTCATACCCTCAAGTCGTATCCATTCTAGGGTCTAAGACCATCCCACCAACTTACACTGGTCAACTTATGAGGGGACTTCACCACCCGTACACCAGCTTATGGCTCGTACCATGAGTTGTAGTGGGTCCGTAGAATGAGATTCCAGGAAATTTTCTAAGGGTCCAAACCTAGAATGCTTCACCATATGGTGATTTTGTTATTTAACTATGACTTGATTGTGTTGTGGTATAATTTAGCTTGGATATGTCAGATTTGGATGCTAAAGTCAATTTGAGTAGTTCATATTGATATAGACTTATTGGCTCAACTTTTACTTGGTGCCTTGGAATGGCGATTTGGAAGCTATTATAAATTTGGAGTATGAATGCCTACCCATTTATAGGTTTTGTTTGGGTAGTTGAGATCGAGCAGTTCCTTAGTGTTGAGATTTCATCTTGGAGCTATAGAGCTTATGTGCGACCTTCGTTTTAGACTTGTTTCAGTTTGGATTTTTTTTATAGCAGATTGAGCGTACTCTGTGGTGGACCATTTGATCCTTTTAATTTTGGATGGATTATAGCTGATAAGTGTTTAGATGGTAGCCTATGGACCCGGTATTAGCTATTTCAGCTTTGACCTTGAGTTTTAATTTCTCTTTGGAAATTTTGGATGATATACTCAGTGGGAGTAATATACTTGAGTTAGATTTAGTATGGCTTTATTCTTTGTTGATGGGACATCTTGGAGAAGATTGTTTAATGGTGGGTAGTGCTATATGTATTTTTGATGATGAGAATCTAAAATGTAAGGGACTAGGTCCCTGGACGTGCAAAGTACATCATTGCTAACACACGGTATCTTCACAACTTTGTCTTCTTGTGTAACAAACTTATAGTAGGTATTTTGTATTGACCTGGATAGCTGGTCCAACGATATTTTGGCCCTAATCATCACCCAACTATAAAAATAATGAGATGCCTCTTCTATAAATGATTTTTGTAAATTCTAAAGAGTTGAAAAAGAGGCAGCAATGCCCCATTTTATCACTGCTTAAGTTCTTAACTATCCATGTAAGCTTAAATTGAAATTATTCTTAAGTGAGTATTGATTTGTAATCGAACTACTCATCCTATAATAGTAGTGTTTCTTTTGTAAGTTCTTAGGTAGATTTACCCAAGTTAGTTCTTGATTAGAGGTAATCAGTACATAGTTCCTTGGTTGATTTACCAAGATGAGCTTGTAGTAGAGTTTCTACAAGCAAAAGAAGCCTAGAGGTAGGATGAAATCTAGACTGTAATCAGGAGGTTGATTATAGTGGATTTATAAAGTGCTTGTGAGGTCAAGCCATGGATTTTCCCTTCCTGGGATTTCACGTTAAAATCTTATGTTTTACTCTTCCTGCATTACCTTAATTTTCCAGCACCTCATAGTTGATCTATCACTTGATATTGACACTAAAGGACTTGGTCCCTCATGGTGTGGTGCAACCCCCAAGGGTTATTACAATTAGTATCAGATCATGTTCACTCTAAAATGTTCACACCTAAAGTGTCTTGGTTAGAATGGCTATTCCACCTAACCTAGAAGAAGTGCAATCTACAACTAGACCACCAAGATTCAATGGACAGTATTATGGATGGTGGAAAACTAGGATGTTTTACTTCATCTTGGCTGAGGATAGTGAACTGATGGAAATCATTCTTGATGGTCCATATTTTACTATAAAGGAATTCAAAGAAGGAGATGTGACAAAAATGGTTGTCAAAAGTAGGAGGGAGTTTAATAATGAAGATAGAAAGAAAATCAAAAAGAACTATAACGCCAAGAAACTTTTGGTTTGTGGTATAGGGCCTGATGAGTATAACAGGATTTTTGCCTATGAAAATACAAAAGAAATTTGGGATTTCTTAAGGACTGCTCTTGAAGGTACTACTGATGTGAAGGATTCAAAAGTAGACATACTGACTACTCAGTATGAAACCTTTACCAAGAAAGAAGAAAAAAATATTCAAGAAATGCATACACGATTCACTTCTATCACTAACGACCTTCATGACATGACTCAAACTAGGGCCTAGTCATGTCAGGCATCTCAAGTCCAACTAAGATCGGAGACCATCCTCAATACCCAACTATAATCTTCCTGCACCCTATGTTGGAGGAATTCCAAAAATATAAACAGATAAAACAATAATAATTTAAGGACATTAAATAAAGTCTATAATCATAATCCAACAACCTTAACCAAATATCCAATCGGTGCCAACCCCAGTGCTAATACCAATACCAAGGTTGACATAAATATCGACACCGCTAATGCCCATAGTAGTCCGACAAAGCCTCTAACCAAAATCAATAACATCTGGTCGGGACATGCCCTCGACCATACTCAAAACCAAACCAAAGATAATAACAATAATGAGAGAAGTCTATAGCATAAAATGGATTCTTCCAGAGTATGGAAGCTCACCCCTTTAGTCTGACTCTAAGCTGTTCCTGAATCTAAGTCATTAAGTAAAAGGAATAGTAGTATGGCCGGTTCCTGCAACATGTGGGGATACGTATGGCCGGTTCCTGCAACATGTGGGGATACATTGTCCGAAGATGGTTAATGAAGTGAATGCTGCATGCATTTTGGGATAAAGATAAAATAATGCTATCATTCAAAACCAAAGTAAATAACCATATGAAATTACATATTTACATATATACGATATTGGGGTAGGGAACAGGGTTTAGCATACAGTTAAAACCTTAACTTGGGCTATGTAGCTCTGTCATCCTAAATGTCTACCTACGAGCTATATGGGTTCAGCTCTCCCTACTGAAAGGGCCTCGATGCGTGTTAGCCACATGAACCAGAGAATAAAACCTGAGATAACTAGTACATCTCCCAAAATATAAGTGTGACATCATTCACACAGTCACCATGACCAACTCTCACATCGGCAAACGTGAGTTTCCAGTATTGGTCCCACCAGGACCTCTACCTTCCATGACTTTGCTAACACAACCCCTTTTAAGACCACATTAAAACCAATTATGAATTCTAACCATTTACCAAGGAGTATTTTGTTTAGGCATTATCCGTTGGTATCGTCATACCAAATTAGAGCTTGCAAGTCTATCCTTTTATGCTATACCAAGCCATTAAACTGAGTTAACTCCAAAGTTTCCCTTTAAACCAAAACTATGGCCACCAAGGCCTTTCAAAACTTTTAAAATCAACCAGACCAATTTAGGTTCCATTGCCTTTTATGCAATGCAAATATTTCAAGAATAGTCAAACTATGTGACAAAATCATTCTCATTGGAATTTTAACAAGCAGGTTGAGGGCATATAAGTTTCCAAATCATAACCAAGTAATTTAGGGAAACCATAATACACTAAAATCCATTTACCATTAAAACGCATCCCATAATGTCAAAATCAAACTAAAAGCATGAAAGAGAACATAATTAAGCCATGAGAAACATTATTTAACCATGAACATCTAAAACCCCCAACCATTATTTCGAACCATAACAATATCATGAAAATCACATGTTTTTGTAAAATAACAATGAGAGAGGAGTAACATGCCTTAGACACCAAGGAAGATGGAGAGAATCACTCTTGAAAGCCCATAATTGATTGTCTTAAAGAAACCTTAGCCTCTTGCTTGAATAGTGAGCTTAAGGGAGTCAAAAAGGGAAATATCTATAATGCCCCTAACTTAAAACTGTAAGAATATCGCTGTTGATTACTAGTCGACCCCATGACTCATGACCACAACATATGAATCATAGCATGAAGTCATCACCAAGATAGTGAGTTAGAGCCCCATAAACTATCCACTATACAAATCCCTAATCCCCACTCATGACCAGACCATACGACTCGTACGATTTAATCGTATCAAAGATAGAACCCCATAGACTGGACATTGGAAAATATATAACTTCTCCCGATGACTCATAACCTATTCTTATGGCTCTTAGTGAGCCACTCATATTCAGAGCCAAGTCAAGTTACTAAGTTTCTGATTAAATAAAGGATCATCCTAATGACTCATCACCAAACCAAATGACCTACACCTACAAGTCGTAACCATAATAGAAAACCAACCAACAATCACTAGACACCTTACAAGTTGGGTCACCTGAACCATAGCTACACCCTACGACTCATATAATAAGTCATTACAAGGACAGTGAGCTCAAGGCTCAGGAAATTTTCAAGGGCCAAACCTCAGGGCATTTCACTACACTGCTTAGGACAAGTGATTCCATTATATAATAAAGTGAGAAAAATTCTTGATGTTCTTCCAAAATCTTGGGAAAGCAAAGTGGATGCCATAATTGAGGTAAGAAATCTGAAGATCCTTACCATGGATGAGCTGATTGGAAATCTAAAAACTCATGAGCTCAAGAAGCAACAAGGGTTAGAGAAGAAAGGTTTCAAAAAGGAAAATTCTCTCGCATTAAAGGCTTCAATCATGACTTGAGTGAATAAGAGACTGATGCTACCTATTTGGCAAGTAGAATTATCAAAGTAATGAAAAAGAGTGGTCAATTATCAAAGCAAAGGAAGCAATGTTGATGTATGTCACAAATATAGAATCCTGAGTATTTTATTAAGGACTTTCCAATACATAAGATAGAATACCAGGATTACCTCAACATTGTGGGTGAAAAAGGAGAAAATAGGGATCGGGTCCCTGTAAAATCAATAAGACATACTGCAACTGATTTTACAGTGAAACAAGCCTTAGCTGGTTAGGGTGATTCCTTAGTGAATTATATGAAGCTGAGAAGTCTGTAGATGTTTCAATGCTTAAAGTGAAGGATGATAGATTGACCTTTGACACCTTGTTTGCTTTTATTGCAAACACTGAAGATAAGGTAACACTCTCAGACATTAAATAAAACCTAGAGAATTACACTGCTAGAAAAGTAAAAAGCTTGCCAATATGTTGATTGATTCTATGTGTGAAATGACTAATGAAAAAAATTCTCTAAAAGAAAAGGTGGAGAGTCAAGGGCTTGATTCAAATATCTAAAACTAAAAAGTAGGTTACTAAGTTGAAATCTGAAAATTCAAGCTTAGTTAATCAATTGGAAAAAGCTAATAGTGCCTATTCTAAAAAGAAAGTTAATACTCTAGAAGAAAAAATTGAAGATCAAGAGCTTGAGCTGATAACCTTGACTCTCCAGATATTAGAAATTGAGCAACAAGTTGCTAAGCTAAAACTTAAAAATCTGAGTTTGGTAAGTCAACTGGAGAAAGAAGATGTTTCTAAATATAAATGGAAGAAGAAAGTCTCAAAGTTTCAAGTTGAGTTTGAAGAAAACTGAGGGATTCTTAAAGGCTTCTCATGACTTCACTTCATGAGAATGGGGAGCCAGAAAGGGACCTGGTCCTTCTACGAGAAGAACTTATAAAATCCTTATAATGGACTACATTTTCTCAGTTTCTTTCTAACTTGACTAATCAAGGTGCTAATGATGGGAAGGTTCTTGGTTATCAAGAAGAAAAAAAACTTCATGGGTCTCAAGGGATGATTTCTCATAATGCTAAGAACAAGGTTCGTAAGCCTCTATGCACTCATTAAGGAAGATATGGGCACACAATAGAAGATTGTTAAAACTATATTATAGCTAGAATAAATATTTCCAGATATACTCAGCAAGGAAATGGATATTCTAAGGATCTCAAGCCTCATAGAATTATGAAATGAAACTCTCTACCTAGATGGGCCAAAAGGGATTTGATCACACTACTGTCTCTCTGCTAAGAACTCAAACTCAAGTGGTTTCCTTAATTTGACAAGTGATCATGATTCTAGGATTGAGAAAGGGATTGGAGTCAGTAATAGCTCACTGATGGAAGGTTTGACTGTGTTTTATCTCTCAAGACACTTCATGTGAAGATGTATTATTATGAAAAATTAAACTCAAGGACCTAATCCTCTGCATATGTAAAGCTTGTGTTTAAAAGGAAGCCTTAGAATGAACTTCAAGATATGATCAAGAAAATATTTTGGAGAATAAACTAAAAAAATTCTGTGGGCTGATATAAGAGGTGCATGCAGTTCCTAATTAGTCAGGAAAATTGTTGATCCTTGGTGGTGGTGAAAATGGTGAGGAAGAAGATAAGAAAAAACCCAGATAAGTCATGATTCCCAGGGACTTGTTCCTTAGGAAATTCATCCCAGAAGGAGAAGCTTTAGTAGCTTGAATTTAGTCAAGTTTTGGACTTGGTCCTCAGACCTACATTAAGAACATGCTGTGGAACTAAAAAGGTATGTAGAGGCAGAAATACTAAAGCAATATTGATCAAAGTAACCTGACCCATCATATGAATCAGTGTCTCTCAACAAAAATTAGCTATGATAAGGAGATGGGTGTCCTTGATAAAGTGGGTGCACAATAGTATAACTCAGTATCATGCCCTTGCAGTTATACACCCATGGGAATAACTTTGAAAAGTTGACAAATATCACTTGAAAAAATTTAAAGATTCGCTCAAAAAGGAGAAGGACCCTCTCTCATCTCTCAGGTTAGTATCACTATAGTGTGCTTTAATAATCATAAAATATTGTCTGATAAATCCATATGTTTTTCCTTCTCCACATAAAAGCTGTCAATTCTTATGCAAAATAAAGACACTTTTATTAAAATCAGATATGTCATTCTAAAAGGAATATCTATTGATAACAATAGTCACCTCTTTAAATTGCTAAATCAGGCTATCTCTCATTTTTATTCTCAATTCATCACTTTTTTCCTCCTCTAAACCAAATGGGTCTATCTCACATCTTTCACTCACAAAACTAAAATTGAATAGGCCTTCATCAAATGCCTTGATCCTTCAGCAACCAAAGTAATAGAAAATTTTGCCTTATGTCCTCTAAGTAAAAGTATGGTAATCTTGCTGGAATGAGGCAGAAACACATAGCTTTAAGAAGGAAGAAAGCCTCTGAGGGACTTGGTCCTAAGAAGAAAAGTTTTTATTAAAAGAGAAGAGGCAAGTAATCAGATCAAAAGAAAAGATGAAGAATAAGAGTAGTTAAAAGGGGAATAAAATACCGATGACACAGAAAGTTCACTTAGGAAAGAACTCTTGATCACAAAATATGTGAGATAAAAAGGGAGACATGGAATTCCATATGTCACTTCCTCAACAAAGTACTCGATCACTTTGGGTACTTGGGATAAATAGAACACATGGAACAACCAAGATAATGATCAGTCTGACAAAAATTATGGAGAATGAAACTCAAGTATCTGAGATGCTAGTTGTTCAAGAGAAGTTGATAATGTAAATAGAGGAGTTAAGGACTAAGTTAGCTACCAAAGATGCTGAAAAATTCATTTAACATTGCTGAACCAAAGGCTGTCCTCTGAAGTACCAGGTTCTACCGATGAACTTACAACAGAAAATTCAAAACTCCAGGCAAGAAAGATCAAATTGAATGCTGAAGTGAAGGAACTTACTCTCTCAAATTGAACCCTGTTATCCTTATTTCCTCATCAACCTTATGTCAGTTTCATATCTTGATTCTCAAAATGGAATTTAAAGAAAGTTATCCTATGATGATCATTTTAGCCTACTATACTGGTAATAACTATTATGAGTGGATAAATCTTTTCTTTGTGTGTGACATTCGTTCTCTTTAAATTTCAAAGTTATTCTTCATATTAGTGTTGACCTAGTGGCCCTGAGTTAACTAATATATGCGTAATTTGCTCTTGGTTTTCTGTTCTTACTCTTCAATGATGTCAAAAGAGGAATAGTGAGTTCATAAATAAGGGTACTGGGTGAATTAAGATACCAGGTGAGTTAAGCTGTAGATTGCAAGGTACTAGGTAAATTAAATTATAGATTGCTACAAATTTAAAAAGTATGCTGATATGGGGAAATATGTGACATACTGAATGATGTGGTGAAATATGGATAAAAAGAAAGAGGAAATAATGTGCCAAGTGTAAATGATAAGGCACTATAATAGGGGAAAGTAATTGAAGATGGAAGTAAGTGCAGTTTTTTCTGCAAATGATAATAAGGGACCAGGTCCCTATGTTGCTTAATGAAAGAGAAAGCATGATAATAGGGGGAACTTTCACCTTCAGGTGGTAATTACTCTAATTAAATGTGATGAATGTGAACTGATGCTCAAATTATATGGTTTTGTTTATCATCATCAATAAGAGGGAAAATTGTTATATGTAGTTTTGAGGATGAGCAACTAAACTGCAAGGGACCAGGTCCTTGGACATGCAATGTATAGTACAACTGGTACATAGTATCTGCACAACTTTATCTTTTTGTGTAACAAACTTACAGGTGCTATTTTGTACTGACTTGGACAGTTGGTTCAATGATATTTCAACCCTAATCATCATGCAGCTATAAAAGAAATGAGATACGTCTTCTATAAATGGGTTTTGCAAATTCTAAAGAGTTGATAAAGAGGCAGCAAAACCCCATTTCATCACTGCTCAAGTTCATAGCTAGCAGTATAAGCTTAAATTAAAATTATTCTAAAGTGAGTATTGATTTGTAATCGAACTACTCATACTATAAGAGTGGTGTTTCTTTTGTGAGTGCTTAGGTATAGTTACCTAAGTTAGTTACTGATTAGAGGTAATTAGTAGAGAGGTCCTTGGTAGAGTTACCCAGATGAGCTTGTAGTAGAGTTTCTACAAGCGAAAGGAGCCAAGAGGAAGGTTGAAATCTAGACTATAATTAAGAGGTTGATTATAGTGGATTTCTTTGGTGCTTGTGAGGGAAAACCGTGGTTTTTCCCTTCCTAGGTTTCCACGTTAAAAACTTGTGTTTTTACTCTTCCTGCATTCCCTTTAATTTTTTAGTACCTCATAGTTGCTCTTCTATTCTATCACTTAATATTAACCCTAAGGGCCCTGGTCCCTCACTATGTGGTGCAACCCCTAAGGGTTCTTATAGGTAGTTATTCCTTGATCTTTTGGATTTTAGTTTGATTACCATCCGGACTAGTTATAACATCAAAATAGATTGCATCCCTTGACTATCTCTATTTGTTTGACCAGACAGTGTCTTGTGAGCTTATTCTCATGTTACCAATATGTATTTTTAATGGATCAGTTTCAATTCGTCGAGTCCTCTGTTATAAGATTTTGCTAGCAGGACTCAAGTGACTTTTCTCCTGGTTTAGAGTGGATAGAAGGTGTAAAATGGTAAAGAAAGGTTAGATTTGGATTTGGAGTCAGTGGTATGACTCATGTCTTAAGTTATATTTGGCTTGGATGAGCCTTTATTGATTTGGGCTGGTATAAAGATGGTATCAGTGTGTTGTGATTCAAATTTGCATATATCATCCTTTTTGGTTCATTTGGAGGCCAATTAGTGGTTGAAGTGGAGTTTTGGTTGTTTGGAAGTGACGTGGGGGTGCTGATTGAAAAAGGGATGCCTGTGGAAAATACCTTACAAGTGTTATCTCTTTATGGAGGTTATTTAGGAAGTCATGCTCTGAGCATGTTGGCCCAGTACCTCATTCTTTCAAGCTTTTGAGATTCTTCCTATCCGTTGACTTTCGGGGATAAAAGTCCTTTCAGTAGTGGATATTGTATTAAACCTTTTGGGCATTTTCTATATTTCTGCTTATATTCATCGTTAGGGCTTCTCTATAACTGCCCCAAGTTATTTATGACTTGCTGAGACTGACGGATCTATTATCGGATAGTCCGTTTAGTTTTTAGGACCAATTACTTATTTAGAAGTCTTCGCTAGTTCCAATAGGCCACCGAGCAAAAACTTTAGTAAAACAATCTCAGATATGATAGAGATGATAATTCCATTTAGTTATGATATTTGGCCTATAGAGATGCTATCCCTCTTAGATATGATAGTTTGCCTATCGATATGGTATTCCTCATAGTCATGATGTATGACATATAGATAGGAGAAGCCTCCTAGATGTGAGGTGCTTATTGATATTACACCTCCTAGATACGAGATGATCGCAAATAAGCTTTATAGCTTATAGTTATGTTATGCCTCATAGTTAGGTTGTGACTTATAAATACGATATGGCTTACTATTAAATTATTTATAAGAGTTCCGGATACGTATGTGGGCCTTAAGTCATGATTACGATGTTATGATTATTCCAGACACAATATGGGGCCAAAGGTCATGTTATGGTATGAGTTAGATATCCAGGTAGAGTATGTGGTTGTAGCTTATGAATATATATATAATTATATACATATCTCTCTGGTATGGGACGGAGGAAGAAGTGGTATGATGTTTATGTTTCCAATGTTTGAATACTGGTGATGGCATGCATAGATTTGGTACATTCATGATTATTGCATCTAAATGGTTAACTTATTTATTTGGCCCACTTTCCACCTTAAAATGGATTTCCTCACAATAATAATTGCCTAATTAAATGGTTAACTTATGTACCTAAAATTGGCTAACAATGATGTTCTAAAGAATTGATCAAGACCGATTGCAGTCCATGATTTGACACTATTAATTACTCCAATCATGAGATATTCCGACCCTTTATATACTTTATAATACTTTAGTCCCAAAGTTTACTTTGGGAAATGGACTTTTGGACTTACACACTTTTAGCAACAGCTTGAGTTGTGTACCTGTTATATATATTTATTAAGGATGTGATATTGATTCTGAACGATGAATTATGGAAATATACTCTACCTTGATTCTCTTTTCATATCTATTTAGTTTAGCCCTAGTGGGGGTTGTTATTTACTTTAGCCCTTATGGGGCTTGTAATATACTTTATCCCTCATGGGGCTTGCACTTTACTTTAGCCCTTGTGGGGCTTGTCTTCTATTATGTGACATTGGTTTGGATATTATAATGATGTAATTGATACCTGGCAAGGCCTTGTATATTTATATGTATCTTACTTTCACTTGTACTTTGCATATTGACCAGTAATATATGGTATAGTATCGAGATTCATGAATATGACTATAATAGGATAGTTCATCCTTGTCACTTCCCTAGTCTTAATATGTTAGTTTTTTGGACATGAATAGGATAATTTATCCTTATTACCTTATTGGTTGTATTATATGGATGCTGGATATTTGAGTGTAGTTTTCATTCTGTTTATCCGTTACATATATCTTCTTTATATTTGAAGCTCAGTTGGCAGTTGCCTACTGAATACCATTTGTTTGGTACTCATACTACATTTCTACAGCCTGCAGATCATAGTACGGGTTATCCCCGTGGATGTGCACATCGTGTGTAGCAGCCATGATTCAGAAACTTAGAGTGAGATCCTAACGTTTGGAGTATTTTATTTTAGTATATTCATTTGTATTTCACTCTTGTACTCTTGTTATATTAGAAGCTCTTGTACTGATACCACCGGATTTTGGGATTATATTATGTCATTGTTTCTTTATTCCACCTATTATGCAATTCTTTTCTTTATAGATTAGGTAATCCGTTTCTAGCTGTTCCAGACTATGGGTTTGGCATTCGTACTGGTGAATTATAGTAGGTGCCATCATGACTTAAGAAATTGGGTTATGACAACAACTTGGTTGCACCTGGATGAATAGAAATCGTGAACTAGAAGCTTTTGCAAGCACATTTTGAATCAAATCACAAACTTGAGGATCACATACCCATCCTCTAAACCACAACACTTCACCCGTATCAAATGTGGCTTCTGAAGCCTCACCACACACCACCTTATTCTAAAGTTTATTCCAATTCCCATTCTCAAGCTATTTTACCTTGATTTCATCAAGGAATGTTAACTTTACCTTAATACTAGCCAATACCCCACCCCCTTTTTGAAATACCAAACTGCCTGAACCGAGATGCTAGAGCTTGAAACTCCTTAGCCAAGGGTTGCTTTGACACCCTCAAACAGTCCAAACTACCTATACTTGCCAGTTTCCAACTCAATACATCTACAACCACATTGGCCTTACCCAGATGATACTAGATGGTCATATCCCAGTCTCTTAAAATTTTATCCATCACCTTTATCTCAGATTTAAATCCCTTTAACATAATGCTGCAAGCTATGGTGGTCTATGAATAGATCACACTTGACGCCAGAAAGATAGAATATACAGATCTTAAAAGTAAACACCATTGCTGCCAACTCCAGATTTTGGACAGGGTAATTCTTTTCATAAGTATTCAATTGCCTCGAAGCATAAGCAATGACATTCCTATCCTGCGTCAACATAACACCCAAACCCAAGAGCAAAGCAATACAAAATACACCAAATCAATACCTTCAACTAAAATGAAAGAATAGGAGTTGTAGTCAAAAGTATTTTCAGATTTTGGAGGCTTTCCTTACACTTATCCGACCATATAAATGGCACCTTCGTCTGGGTCAACCTTGTCAAGTGAGTAGCAATAGAAGCAAACTTCTTGACAAACCTGGGATAATAGCTAGCGAGACCTACAAAGCTCTTGACCTCAGTCACAAAATTAGGTTGAACCCAATTTTAACTGCCTTAATCTTTTGGGGATTTAGCATCACCACTTTTTTCAAGACTATATACCCTAAGATGGCAACCCAAGACAATTGAAATTCATAGTTTGAGAACTTTGCATCCAACTATTTCTCCTTTAAAATTCCAAGACAATGTGAAAATGGCCTACATGCTCCTCCATGATCTTGTAATAAACCAAAATATAATCAACAAAAACTATCACAAGTGAAACCAAGAAGGACTTGAAAATACTATTCATCAAGCTCATAAAGGTCATCGATGCATTGGTCCACCTAAATGACATCACTAGGAATTCATAATGCCCATATCGAGTTCGGAAAGTTGTATTGGGTATATCATTCAACCAAATTTCTAGATAATGTTAACCCAACACTAAGTTAATCTTGGAGAATATTGAAGCACTCTGCAACAAGTCTAAAACATCATGTATACAAGGCAAGAGATACTTATTCCTAATGCTCACTTTGTTCAATTATCTGTAGCAATGCATATCCTCATGCTACAATCTTTCTTCTTGACAAATTATACTAAAGCAGCCCAAGGTGAAGCAGTGGCACGAATAAACTGCTTATGAAGGAGTTTTGTAACTTAGTTTAAGTTTCTTCAACACTGTCAGAGCCATATGATAAGGAGGGATAGAAATTGGGCGAGTGTCTGGCTCTAAGTCAATACAAAATTTAATATCCCTGTCCGGAGGCATACTAGGTAATTTTTTTGGAAAAACTTCTCAAAACTCAAAAACCATAGGAACGGACTTAATAGAAGGGGACTTCGCACTAACATCCCAAAAATGAATCAGGAAGGTTGAACGGCTCTACCCTACTTGCTTTCTATCCAAAACAAAAGATATGATTTTCATTGGCTTAGACTTATACACCTCTCCTACTACACAAATCCGACATATCTAGAGTTACTATATTGGCATTACATTTCAAGACAACATGTTATGCAAAGAACTAAGTCATACCTAAAATAATGTCAAAATCAATAATTTCGAAAATGATCTAAATACAAAACATGCTCGATAAATATGGGTCACTGCCACAAAATCTCAAATTAGAGTGAAAACATATACAGGAGATTCAAGTCCATAACAGACCAAATCTAGACCAAAAAATCTAATAGATACATTAGAATAAGTTGAACTCGGATCAAACAAAGTAAAAGCCATCCGGTCACAGACAAGAATAATACCTATACTAACAGCGTCAAATGCCTCAGCCTCAGTCTTACCTGGGAAGGCATCACAGTGAGCTCTCCCATCAAGCAGGAAACCACTCTAGATAATTGAGATATTTCCTTCCCTGTATTACTATTACTTTTGTTTCCACCATAACCTCTTAATTATTATCCCGTCTACCCTATAGGCGACCCTTTCCATTACCACCTCCATCTATACATACTGGTACTACAACCTTGGTCTGCTGATATGCATGATTACACACCTTCCTCTAAGGACACTCTCTATTAAAGTGCTCTACAATACCATAATGTTAACAACCTCGTTCAAGAGAAGGTCTATTGGCCGAATAATAAGAAGCACCTTGGCATTTAGCAATTCTGGGTTGCTAAATATCCTTTGGATGACCATCTATAGAGGTTGTCAGAGCTAATTAAATAGGGAAAACCAAATAAACCTACTGGCTGAGATCCCTAGGATAAGAACACTGATGTTGCCTTCATTTCAGGACTTCTTGGCTATTGCCTTAGCCCGACCATCCTATTGAAATCCCTTAACCTTTTTCACATAATCAAATAGATAATTGAAGGTCTTACTTGTAGAAGTTATGTGAAAATACAAAACCTGAACATCAATGTTCAAGCCCTTAACATATAATTGGACCCATTCCTCCTTAGTGCCTAACAACTGGGTAGCATAGCGAGACAAAGCATGAAACATGGCCTCATAGGCTGCAACTGGCATACTGCCCTATTCAAGGGCTAAGAACTCATCATTCCTATGATCGAAATGAGTAAGAGTCACATACTTATCCAAAAATAGGACATAAAACTGAACCCAAGTCAATGAATTAAAAAATAGAGATTGATACTCGACATAGGCTCTCCACCATTGTTTAACATCTCCTTGGAGTTGGAAAGTCACGAACTCAACACCATGTTGTTGCATAATTCCCAATTAGTGAAGCCTCTCATAGTAGTCATTGATGAACTCAAATGCATCTTTAGTCTCAGTACCATTAAATAAAGGAGCCTTTATTTTTAGAAACTTAGTCAACAACTCATGCTCAGTTTCAGTCATGACAAGGTCTACATAAAATGGGGAAAAAAATTAGTACCCGAATCCTCATCGATCTTAGGAGTTAAACTGGCAGTGGGATAAGCACCCAGAACCAAAAGAGTCAGCATAGTTGGGGTGACTCCAATACAAGCCAACCCGCTATTAAAAGCCAAAACCTGTAGATTAACCTTAAAAGACACCAGAGGAAGGGTTGCACCTCCAGTTAGTGTCACTACCTCTGGTCTTAAACCGTCCTCATCCACTATATTAACCTTTTCAAAATGATCATGGGGCCTGGTTAGTAAATGCCTGAGATCCATCCCTAGTGAACATTGTGCTACCTCTTTCTTTTCCCTTACCCCTACCCCATCCTCATCCTCATCCTTATCCTTACACAGCTAGTTCCACAGCCAGAGTTACTGCTCTTTCTCCATTTGATATATTGTTCACCATCTATGGGTAAAAGAATGAAGAAGGTCAAAAACCAATTTGAATTGTCAGGTACCAATTAGAATCAAGTCATATCATAAAAGAAGAAAAAAAGGTTAATTTCCTAAGATCCTATAGACTCTCGAAGAATAATATAGACATCACCATACAATTCCATAATACTTTACTAGACCCATTTTGGTATGACGAGATCAATAAACCTAGAACTCTAATACCAACTTTGCATGACCAAAATACACCATGACTAGAACCCAAACTAAATCCCTCGGTAAGAGGACCAACTACCATCATAACCCAATCCACGCTTATCCAAAAAATAGGTAGTGAAAATTAATTCCATTGAAAATAATCAAATATCCAACAGGTTAATGACAAGTAACAATCGAATAATATTGAAAAACATTCTATAGAAATTGAAAGTCATTGTACCAAAACTCTAATAAATGTCAAAAGAGGGGATGAAACCCCAAAAACAAAAGTAATGTCTAAGTCCAATATAAAGGCACCAGAAAATGATTGATGAAGACATGGTAGCCCAAAAAATGCAGCTCATCCTTGAGTTTTGAGATGACATAAATCACAGTAAATGTCTCAAAATAGTTGCTGAAATATACTCTCCACTCAACAAAAAGAAGAGCACATATAGTATTAGCACACAAAAAAACAATGGTGTGTTGGTAGGGTTATCAGCCAACCAAAAATGAGAAATATGAACACACAACCAAAATATAGTACAACAAAATAACTGTGAAGTTTAGTCAAAAAGAGTCAACGAGGATAACTATTCAAATCAACTAGGGCCAATAGTAAAACTCCAAGTAACAACCACGACACAACTATTATATAAACCATGTACAAATCATACAAGTAATGGACAACATATAGCGATGTCACAATTTTCAAGCAACCGGACCAATCAAGGATCATTAATAACCATAGTAGCAATAACATGCATCTCGATTTACATAAGAGACTACCTTAATAATTAAGCATACAAACCCAGTTCACTCAAGGAACAAATGAGAGAAAGAAATGTATAATCCATGGTTCACTTAAGGAACCATCACCCTCACTAGTGCACACATGCAAAAGGTCTTATATACGTTCCCACTAGACATAACCTGTAGGGACATGTCCTTCTCCGTGTACTAAATTCCAGACATTAAGTGTCTACCAAACTTATATCATTAATCCCGTGAAGATGTCCACGTACCGATGCAATTCACAATAATGACTGATATCACAACAATCACAATCACAATGATAATACAATAATATTTGTAAAATCAAATAAGGTTCATTTAAATTCATCGCATGTGTTTAATACTTAGGATATCAAACAGTCATTCCCTTTTAATGAACATGAATTATGCAAGGAATACTAAGAAATAGTTAACATGCACAATATCACAAATTTGGTTTAACTATATTTAAACCATCATCTACCTCAATTCAAGCTTGTACCACTCAATTAAGTCTGAGTCTTGGCTTTATATGTAATTTTTGTTTGGTCGTGGTCTAAAACCATCAACACAACAAATAATTAATCAAATGACCTATCGCGTCAAGGAATACAACCTAATCCCTAATCCCTAAGGAAAAATTCATGATTATTTCACCCGTCCTAGGATTTTCCTATCATAATTCACCTTATACCTATCAATTTCATGATTACATTAGTGAATTAATGACATGAAAGAGTAAATTAATGATTAACAACTAAAATCCAAAGGTTTTGCACCAAATTTATCCCCTTGAACCGAAAAATCCGCTAATTCAAGCTTAAATCCTCCCCCAAAATCCATACACAAGTGATTATAAGGTTAATTCATTAAAGTTAATGGGGATGAAATACTTACCTTTACAAATAAAATGGATTGAAAGTGGTGGAAAATGGACGAAATCATTTATACCCTTTTCCAAAAATGACTTTAAAATAATAAACAATTTTGAGAAAATTTTTGGATTACAGCAATTTACACATATAGCAGTTTGATCCCGCTATAGCGGGATTAAATGCCTTTGACTTTCACTATAGATGGAGTCGCTATAGAGACATGCTGCCTGCCATAACGGGAGTGGAGTGGCACAAACTCAAAATCATCCCAGTTTTGCCTTTTTTGCAATACAGCCTCAAACCATGACATCCAGAACTAACCCTTTTGCGTCAAGTTTTATATTGGGAGTTCTATTAATCCGAATTCACTTTCAAAACTTCTAATTATTTCTTTTCATGTAAACTAATATAAAATCAATCTAAACTTTACTATCTTATCCAATTCATTCTCAAATTTTCCTTGACCACACCTCACTTTGATTTCAATCTAAACTAGCCTAGCCTGAACTTTTTAACTTTCATTTTAGGAAAAAATTTAATCCAAATTTTTGCATGACTGAATCACCCATAATTATGAAAAGGGTTGTTACATTATTTTATGCTAATAAAATTTTTATGTAAAACTCTATTTAGATTATTTTTTTTGTGAAAACTATGAATTATTTTTTTTGCTAGTAAAAGATTTCAATAATTTTTTTTATATACAATGTCAGTATATATAACTACTTTAACATAAAAATATGGTGCTTCATAATTTTAGGGGCCTAGGTAATTTCCTAAGTGGCCTAATGAATGAGACTCCGCTACCAATGATAATTTTTACACAATAAAATGTGTGTTAACGTTCATTATATCCTTTCTATAATCATTCGGTATTGTAAAGAAATAAATTTTTTATTTTAAAAAATTAGATATGTAAGTTTTTGAATATATTAATCCATATTTATATTCTATCCAGATAAGAGAAGTATTACCTTTTTTTACTTTTAAAATTAGATATATAAGTTTTTTATTCTATTAAGTCACATTTATACTCTATCCAGATAAAATAATCATTTTTCTCTCTTAATGTATATGCATGTGATGTCGCACAAATTATACCTAAAAAGTACAACACGGTCGCTTGTCAAATATAGTTACCAGTAAAGGTTGGGTTTGAACCCACAGGAAATAGGATGAATCTCTATCGAACTTGTTGATGTAGTAAAAAAAGTGCAGAAAGCAAATGGGGTTTTTGGTAAGAACAATAGTAGTAATAACAATGCTTAGATTATTCATGTTGTTATCAATATGAGATGATCACTAGGATTGTGTTCACCCTTGACTTCCTAACGCTGTAGACCTATTATGCTCGTCAAACTATCTTGTTGCCTAGCAAGCAAAATCTAATAAATTATGTATCACCAATATTTGATCGACACTATTTAGTGAATTTCACTCTTCAACTCTCGGTATCAGAGTATCGCATTACTAACCCTTGTCTTGGATCCCAGATTAAACTATCTCCTCTTTGTTTTGAGTTAATTAGATGAAGGTTGGTACTTCAAATTACTAGTGTGATTTTTTTTTTCTAATATCAACCTCTCTCGTGAGTTAGTATCAAATACGGGTGGGTGCTTAATGTCTGCAGTCGTCAACAAAGCAGTAAATATTATGAAAACCATAATACATGCAAGAACACCAATCAAGAAAGACTTTGTACTTTCTCTACTTCATTATTCCATCAGGGTTCCCACAACCCTAGTTATGGATTTTAACTACTCATGATTGGAAGAACACACATATAACTCATAATTTAAAGCATATGAATAATCCCACAAATAATTAAGAATAAAAACTAAAATATCAAATTAATATCAAATCCAAAAAGTCAAGAACAAGAATTCCAAGATCAAAAGTGTATCTTAGAACTCAATATAATGTTGAGTATATAAAGTGCCTAAACTAATAATAAAACATCAGTGGGGTATTATAGTTACATCAGAAACCCTAAAAATACTATCCAAAATAAAGTAGGAAAATAAGGTCGGCATCTTCCTACGACCATACTTACGGGATGTAGGTAGTACCTACAGGCCCTAGGTGGGCTCGTAGGTCTCAGAGAAGTCAACATCTTTTAGAACCTCAGCCTACGAGGGATGCCTTAGGGGCCATTGGTACCACCTATGCTTCATAGGTTGGCCTTCATAGGTCTCAGAGCAAAAATAAACTTTCAGAATCACACATCTGCAACCTACGGACCCAACCTATGGCCCCATAGGTGGATCTCGTAGGTAGCCTTCCAGCTACACTTCATAATTTTTCTCCTTCTCTGCTCTAAACCCTATTTTCCTATAAAACCAACACAAAAACATATCACATCTAACGAAAAGACCTAAGTACTTGTATAATTTACTTTTTTTAATCATCGAGAGTGCCACGAAATCATGGCACATCAACACCCTCAAATTAGAATATTTGCATGTCCTTAGGAAACTAACACATAACAAAAAACACAATTCTTAACAAAGAGAAACCTAAGGCACCTACGACAGTCAACTTAATTCAGCTCAAAAGTCTTTATCTCCTCCTATTTATGACTTTTGAAAACATTGTGTGGATCCATGTAGAACAAGATTATGACACAAAGTAATCAAGAAATGGATTTAGATTAACAACAAATAATCAAACGTATATGCAATTTACACTACCCGAATAGATAGGCAGTTTATGGTACAAACCATTTCCCTTCACAACAAAGATATCTCAACTCTCATAGTAGATTAATGCATGTCAATGCAAGGGACTATATCAAGACACTCATGCTCATAAAAAAAGTTTCAATCAATGTGGATAAAATACCATAGGCTTGTCATTATTTTTTATACCTTAGTTTTTTCAGCAGTTAGACTAGGATCGATATTGGACTTTGTTCGAGAAGTGGGTATGGTACATTTGATATATAGTGGTTCACCATCCTTAACACTACACTTACATTTTAGGCTTCACTTCTCAACCATTTTTCTTTTATTTCTATTTTTTTCTCCTTTATTGATATTTTGGATCTGGAGTAGTTTTCTTCTTGCTTTTCATTTATTCTCCTTTTTTTTATTTTTCTTTTTCTTTTTAAGTTTTTCTTTTTTTTTCTTTTTCTTTTACTACCACACCCAACCTTATTTTCTTTTCTCTTATTCTTACCCTTCTTCATACCTATTTTCAATAATGCACCCCTATAAATCCACCTCAACTCAGGCAATTTTCCTGAATTGAGGTGCAAAGTGTTCAAATAGGGACTAGTGGAAAGGTGAAAAGATAAAAATAAGAAAATAGGTCATTGTAGGCTCAAATAAGGGATCAAGAGATACTTATTCATATTTGGATAGTCATTTAGGCTAAGAGTGAACTAATTCAAAAATAGCCCATGATCATTTCTAACGAACTATCCTACATCCTAGGCAAGACAAACTGGGCAAGTTCTAGATTAAATGCACAAAAAAAACTAGGTAGCTGCCTCACACACACATAGTATAGGGTTATATTATAAACTACTACCTATTCAACTCATGCAATGCTAAGTTATGATTATTTTGTCCCTAATTCCAATGCCATAACAAGATTCATAGAATGGTCACACACATATTTACATCACACAGTTCATAAAAGTATTGAAGGGGTATTATTTTTTTAAATATTTAAAAACATAAAACAGAACATGTCAACTGCACTTAGGTTTCTTATTTTTCTTCTACTGAAACATAAACAACATATAACACAATACCCTAGGAATATCGGCTCTACTATGACAACATATTTTACGGAAAAGGGACATGGCAAGAAAAACCCTAAGAGGACATCAAGACCCACAAATAGCCCTACCCTCATTAAAGAAACATAAATTATCTCCAATTCATTAGACTACATAAATAAAGAGAGTTATAAACATACTTGTCTCACCATAGGTGGATAGATCTGACGTTAAACACAATAACATAAATTATTACAAATGCAAAAATAACAAAGCACCTTGGGTTGCCTCCCAAGTCACGCCTGATTTAACATACGACACGATGTGGGGACCTTTATTACCCAGACTTCATCAAGGTATCCATAGGGTTGGCCTCTAGAGTTATTAACATTATTTATTACCATAACCACTCTCATATCAGTTGGCTGATTCATAGCTCTGTGCATATTGAACTTGATTTCCTTATTATTCAGCTTGAACTTAAACTCACCTCTTTCTATATCCACCAATGCTCTACCAATGGATAAAAATGGTCTCCCCAAAATTATGGGCATCTCATAATCAATCTCACAATCCAAGACAAAATAGTTGGATAAAGATAAAGCTGTCCACTTTGAACAAAACAACAAATGATATGCCCACGAGTCTCATAGTTGTATGATATTCCACTAATAACAGCATTTTTGTGTGTTTGGGGGGTCCCAAACCTAATTTATTAAAAACTGCTAGTGGCATTGAGTTAATGCTTGCACCCAAGTCACACAAAGCTCTAGTAAATCTAGATGACCCAATAGTACAAGAAATTATGAAGGCACTGGTGTCACCTCATTTTTGGATAAAAGATTGATGTATAATCACGTCATCACTGACAGTTTGCTTCTTCAATAACAATCCTTCATAAATTTTGCATAACCAGGCATCTCTTCAAGAGCTTCAAAAAGGGAAATGTTCACTCTCAACCCATTCGACATATCAATAAAATTATTATACTTCCTTTCTTTGGCCTTCTATTTCAACCTTTGGGGCAAAAGAAGGGGAGGTCACAAAATGGGCATCAGTGGTGGTGTGACCTTTTTACCTCTTCCTTTGTTTTCACATCCTTTCTCTAACTATAGGCTTTGTAGATGCCTCATCATTCATAAAATTTTTAGTTTAAGATTTATCGACCTCATCAACCATAGTCTCATTCCTCATATTATGAACCATAGTCTCATTCCTCACACTATAAACCATAGACTTAGGTGGATCGATAGTAGTCTTACCACTTTGAGTAATGATGGCTAGGCAGTGGCTGTCATTCTTAGGATTCTAAATTGTATTGATCAAAAGAGTGCCTGATTGATACTGATTCAATATAGCTGTAACGCCCCAAATCTAGTACACAAAATACTACACGGTGCTATGACTCTAAAGGACCACAAGTTAACCCATGACTGATATATGTACCTGAATACTATATAACATCATGTAAAAATATGGAAAAAATAGAATGAAACATTCCATAAGGTTCAAATAGGATAAAACATAATATCTGAGAGTACAGTATATCAATACCAAAACATGAACTAAAACAAACTATCTGAACATACTATAGTCTGAAAAGCCTCTAACTGACTGAACTATCTGAATAAGGAGTTGATGGGATATGTCCCCAACTAACTCCATCTACTAAAAGCTAAACTGAAATAATAAAATAAATAATAATATCATCCTCGAATGATGAGGACTCACTGTTAAATATCGCTACTGAAATTTGGAGTGCTACTGATGCTTTGGAACTCGTGCTTCTGGACCTATGGTATAAAACACCATAGTATAAATGAGTCAGTACAATTGAATGTACTGGTATGAACATGAGGTAGTCTAAATTTAGAGGGTTCAAATCCATGAATAATGCTAACTAACTATATAACATGAACATGAGAATACATGCATGAATAAATGACTGTAACTGAATTCTTGATAATACTGACTACTGAGTCTGAATACTGATAACATGAGTTACTTATAAATAATACTAAGTGACTGTATCTGATAATCTAGGTTCTGATAGAACTAGTTGAGTTCCATACTGTTCTGAGTTAACTTTATCTGACAGTTCTAAATTCTGTAGAATTATCTGAGTTCTATTACTGAGGCTGAGACTAAAACTGTAACTGTGGGAAGTAGTCATCTAACAGACATGCCACAAATAAAGTAATATAGTTGAGTTGGAGTCCAATCTGTAACCCCAATTAAAAGGGTGTCAATACCGTGCCACCGGTAAGGACAAGCTGTGAGTGACCCTAAACTGGCAGGTACTCAAATGAGAATGGTGGGAACCCTCAACTGGCAAGTAAACCATCTCATCAACCCTCAACTAGAAGGTTAGATATCTCAACCTATACTGCCTACGTAGTTCTAGAATACAAGGATTGCTTCTAAGAATCACACCCTCTACTGGCAGGCGAGTTCCCATTCTTGAGTTCACTCGGTGCTAAATCCTACTTCTATCTGAATAGACATTGAACATGATTAACTGAGCTAAACTGGACTAAGTTAACTGAGTTCTATTGACTGATGGAATACTACCAAGTTTACTTAATTACTGAGCTTTCCTGAGTCACATAACTGACTGAGTTCTATTGACCATGGCTTGACTGAGAGATTGAAAATACATGACACTGCCTCTAGGTACACATCTAAGTTGTTGGGTACAAGTACCTCCAGAACTCGATAGAAGGAAACTGATAAGGCATGACGTTCTTGAATACATGACCAACATCGATAATCCACAATATAATAAGCTGGGGACTTCATGAAGCACATGGTTATCATAAACTTGTACATGGTAGGAATGCATATAATAAGTATCATAATTTTCATACTCTAACATCATTATCATTCTAACAAACATCTATATTGTACATCAATAGCATGGGAGTCATTTGAACATAAGAGTAAGAGGTGCATTTATCATATAGGTTACAATTGAGCTATAATACACAATTTCTATCCTCTTAGGTATTTTATCAAACACTTTACATGCACAACTTAGGGCATAGGTGAAATCATCAAATTACACATTATGAACAACTCTATTCATGGATTTCAACTTGCATGCTAACGTAGTTTCATGAAACACACATAAAGATTCTAACTTGGGAATCGTACAATAAGATAAACATGGTTACAAAACAACCCACAACATAAACATCACGATTTATAATTTGAAATAGGGTTCTTTAGCTTTATGGATGAAAGGAATCCATAAATCAACACTATGCATACCTTGGATGGAAGATTCTTGTAAACAAATGGTGAAATTTTTGAAATTGGATCCTCAATTGGAAACCCTAAGCTTGTTCTCGATGATTTGAGAGAGAAACCACTATAATTTGGGTGAAATAGGGCTGAATTACATGTTTGTGACTTATATAGGGGTGGGAAATTTACCCTTTTTCCCTTGAGGATGCGGTCATTTAATGACTAAAAATTGAGTGCCGACGCTACAAGAGACGTGGCGCGTTGATGACTACAATGCGATACTCGATGCATCACGCTACAATTGCGTCGAGCCTCAGAATTTTTAGCTCTGGAAGATTGGACAAATGTTAACCAACGCGATTGGAGATGCGGCACACCAAGATCGTGTTTGTCCACTATTTTGGGACTCCAAACATGATCTAAACTTGTTTCGAAAAATCCAAAACTTGTCCAAGAACACCTATTGACCTTCTTGATCATGAATTAATGAAAATACGGGCTGTTAAAGGAGATTAAGATGGCGAGATATGATTGCCAATTTTTGAAGGCCAAAATTGGCTAAGTTTGGGAACTTGGTTAGAATTTTCTAAGTCTGGGACCCCTTGACAAGATTAAAGGACTGCATTAAGCACTGAAGTTTTGTGGGGTCTTACAGTAGCTAATATCTAACCAAACTACTACTCAAGATGCTTAATTGCGGTAGCATGTGATTCTACTTTCTAGCTTATCCCTGAGATATCGGCCTCAATCTGCTTAAGAAAACTCTCTTGGCTCTCTTGACCCCTAACTACCTTAGAAAATAATGCTTCCACTCTAGATTCGGCATCACAAATTCCCGGTGGAACATACAGACCACTTTTCTCCTTATAATCATTCTTTTTTTTCTTGTCATCGTCTCGCTCTCTGATTCTATCCCTGTACCTATTCCCATAATGTTTTTGACTTTTATTTTCTTGCCTCAAGCTCTAAGTGTCCTGATTGGACCCTTGGACCTTAGTTTGGAAACCCATCATCTCTTTGTCTAAATACTTAGCTTCCTTCTAAGTATCAAATTCATCATGTCTAGAAAATTTTCCTTGTGCGCCCATAATATTCACCTTCTCAACTCCCATAGTTGCAAACTTCTTGGTAAGCTACCCAATCTTCGTCCTTTATTGTGCAACCTCTTCAGCCACATATTATCTAAGACTCTCTACTCACTGGAAGCACCAATAGTACAAGTATTAGCTTCTTTTTCTGCCTCTCATGTATGCCACCCTCGATTGGTTTTGGAAACCTAATCTAAGATTTCTGTTGCTAGTTCCTAGCAAAAACTCATGAAAGCCCTACCAATAATAGTTTCAGCAATAGCTTTGGTGTTTGCATTAAGGGCTCTATAAAATATCTCGAGCAAATTTCTTTCTAAGATTCTACTATTGGGCACATTCATCAGCTTCTTCTTGAACATCAACCAAGTCTCGTACAGTGTCTCTGAATGCAATTGTCTGAAATTGTAAATCTTATCCTTCAACTATAGCATTCTCGAAGGTGGGAAAAATCTGCTTAAAAATTATGTTCATAACTCATTCCAAGAGGTCATGAATCCACTAGGTAGTCCCCTAATGTCGCGACCCAAACCAGAGCCTGGCCCTGACAAGTATCTCAAGTCCACCAAGGATAGGAGACCACCCTTTGCCTAGTCAATCAATACACAACAGTAATATAATAGTGGAAGCTAATATAAAAAAACATATATATAAAATAGAGAAACCATAGTATGGTTCTAAGTACTCAACAACATCCCAACCTACAGTTATCCACAGAACGAAAAAAAATTTATGTAAGGACAAACCCCTGATAATAGCAAAAAATGAGTCCAAAGAAAATCTATGATAGAAGATAAACCGAGAAGTGGCCTTCCAGAAAAAAGAGGCTCACCATTTCAAGTTGACTACTGACAACCTAGAAATCCTATCACTGTATAGGAATAGTAAAAATGTCTCTGTGTCCTACATCGTATGGGGATATAGTATTTGGAGACAGTTAGCGGGTTAAGCGCTAGGATGTAACTCAGGGATAAGAGATAAAATAATGCCAAATCAAAACCAAAGTAAAAAAATCCACATATACAAAGTGTACATATGTATACATAATCATGTTGGGGAAGGGAACAAGGCATAGAATGAAAGTAAAACCTTAACCTGGAGTCAACT
>NC_061112.1:73966178-74040695 GCF_002878395.1 Capsicum annuum | reverse complement strand
CAACTCCCCCTACTGAAAAGGCCCCAATGCGTGTAGGCCGCACGAACCGAGGGATAAAGAAAGACCAGAGAATGCCCCGACCCTACATCAATCCAAGATACAAGCATATGTTATGGTATGACATATGCACATGATCATCAAGACCAACCCTCACACCTGCAAACGTGACTTTCCAGTACAAGTCCTTCAAGACACACACCGTCACCTAAATACATGACCCCCCATTAAGCCCAATTTAAAACAAGTTTCATATTACCCATTATATAAACATGGAATGGTATATTAAGGCAACTACAGGTATTGTCATACCCTTACACTTGAAAGCTTACACTAATGATAATTTTATTACATTCCATTATCTTGGGGGAATGCCACGACACCTTTTGTTCATTAAATCAAGTTGAAGGAATGCATTGACCTTCTTTAGTTTAACAATTCAAATTAGGGGAATGTCTTGACCCTCGAGATTCCAATTTCAGCCTAAACATAGCCACCAAGGCTTTCAAAATCCATGTTTTACCTTTTAACCATTTATGCAATGCAATTGTATGGGTAAGTAAGTCAAACCATGTGATAAATCCATGTTTCAAAACCAATTTCAAAAAAGGGTTAAGGGAACACAATTTCCAAACCAATTTCAATACCAAAATCATCAAATTGGTGGAATGCCTCAACCCCATTCCAATTTCCACACCCATGTACCCAATTAGTTAAAAAAAATTCAATTCAAAGCGTGAACAACTCCTAATAATCATGGGAAAGCAATTTAAGACTCAACCATGCTAAAATCCTCAACCCATATCAAAACCCACATTCAATGTCATATCAATAACCATTTAATAATCATGATTTAAGAAAAATATGTTTGAGGTAGAGTTACATGACTTAACCACCATGGAATTTAAACAAGGAATCACCCTTGGAAACTCTAATTGTCAACCTTAAGAAACCCTAGGTATTTTTTTCTTGAGAGAATTTGAGAGAGCCTTGATGGTTGATTGATAGGTGTTATGGATGGTAATGGGGTCTGCAATAGGGTTTTAATTTATGGGTTATTATTGGGGTAAATAGAAAAATGTCCAAAGTGCCCTAAATGAAATATTGAAAATTATTGTCAGTGACTACGGGTCACTCAATGACTCGTAAAGAGTCATTACAACTCGTGACCACGAGTCATAGTCTGGACAGTAGCTGAAGGACCCCTCACTAGCCACCTTATGACTCATACCAAATCACTCATCAAGAGACCTTATGACTCGTAGGGTCCTAGTCATAACCAAGGCAGAAGCATTTGGGGTATACACTGGTCATCCTTCGATTGGTACCCTACGACACGTATAGAGTGTTTACGACTCATGTTCTCCATCGCAATCAAGCTGGTAACTTATTCAATACTCACTGGACACCCTACAATTAGGGTCCTACGACCCTTCAAGACACTTACGGCTCATCTGGTGAGTCGTTGGTTGGACAGTGAGTTCAAAAACTCAAATTTTTTTCGGGTCCAAAAAAATACGGGGTGCTACATTCTCCATCTTAAGATTATTCATCCTAAAATGATGGGTCAAGGAATCTTTTGGCATGATTTAACATTGAAACGACCACACTTACCTATAACAAAGACAGGAAATAAAGATGCCAAGGAAATCACAATTTCTTTTAACAAAGTCAAAAAAACAAAGATGTTAATATTGACACATACATTAAGCATGATTATCTAGAACTGGGAACAAGAATTGGTATTTGTAATTCATGTCCTCTTCAGCTTCCTAAGTAGCTTCTTCAACTTAATAATTTCTCCAAAGAACCTTACTGAAACCACATCTTTTATCCGCAACCGACAAACTTACCGATCTAAAATCTCAATCAGGACCTCTTCATAAGACAAGTATTTCGAAACACCAACACTCATCAAGGGAAAAATTAAGGAAAGATTGCCTCCACACTTCTTTAACATAGAAATATGAAACACTGAATAAATGGAACCCAAACTAGAAGGAAATTCCAACTCATAAGCAATACTGCCCACCCTCCTTAAAATCAAATATGGACTGACATAGTAGAGACTAAGCTTTTTTTTTCAAACCGCATCACTACCTTCATGGAAGACACCTTCAGAAACACCCAGTCACCAATGTCAAATCCCAACTCCCTTTGTCTCTCATTCGCATAGGACTTTTTGTGACTTTGGGCGATCTTAAACCTATCCCTAATCACCTTCACCTTCTCCATGGCTTAATAAACCAAGTTAGGACCAAACAATATGGATTCACCAACTTTGAACCACCCAATAGGAGAATGACACCTCCTACCATATAAAGCCTCGAACTGATCTATCTGGATACTGAAAAAATAGTTGTTATTATATGAAAACTTTATGAGAGGAAAATGGTCAACCAAACTACCACCAAAGTCAATCAAACATGATCTTAGCATATCCTCTAAAGTCTGAATAGTCCTCACCGCTTGTCCATCCATCTGAGGATGAAAACCAGTGCTAAGGTTTCCTTAGTCCCTTAACCCCACAGGAAAGAACACCAAAAATGGGATGAGAACTATGTACCACGATCAAATATGATAGAAACATGATATAGAACCCTTGTGGCTTGCATAACACAACGAGGGACCAGATCCCTTAGCATCAATTATAAGCGATAGAACTATGTACAACTATGAGGTACTGAAAATAAAGGCAGTGCAGAAATATAAGAACACAAGATTTTTACGTGTAAATCCAACATGGTAAAAACCACGTCTTTCCCTCACAAGTACCTCTAAATATAATATAATTTTTCTCCTGATTACAGTATATTTTTGCCTACCTCTAGGCTCCTTTCACTTATAGCAACTGGTCTACAAGTTCATCTTGGTAACTCTACTAAGGACTCTCTCTATTTATTAACTCTAATCAGCAACAATGCTTAGGTAACTCTACCTAAGCACTTCTCTCAAAAAGAAAACACTACTATTATAGCATGAGTAGTTTGATTGAAATTCAACACTCGCTCAAGAACAAGTTCAATTTAAATATAAATAGTCAGCTAAGAACTTGAGGAGTAATGGAATTGGGTTTTGTTGCCTCTCTTCATTCTTTGTAATTTTTGCAAAAACCGATTGTTGAAGAGGAATCTCTTTTCTTTTATAGTTGGGTGATGATTAGATCTTGAAAGGTCATTAGACCAACTGTCCAAGTCAGTACAAATAACATAAAATAACACCTACAAGTTTGTTACACAAGGTGAAAAAATTATGCAGAAGACGCGTAATAGCTGTACTGTAACTTGAACATCTAGGGACCTAGTCCCTCGTAGTTTAGCTTCTCATCATCAAAACTACATATAGCAATCTTCCCCCTGTTTGATGATGAAAAACCAAACCATAAAATTTGAGAATTAGTGCACATTCATCACATTTAATCAGAGTGATTACCACCTGAAGATGAATGTTCCCCTTATCTTTATGCTTCCTCTTTTATGTAACAAAGGGACCTGGTCCTTTGTGTAATTTTGCAGAAAAATTTCCCCCTGTCATTGTGCACCTTCATTTTATTTGGTACCTTTGCATTTACATATTTCCCCTATCAGAGTGACTCTTTTCATTTCTGCATCTGTATCTGCATCTCAATTTACCTTGTCCCTACTACATGAACTCAGTATTCCCTCTTTTGGCATCATTGAAAAGGATTAACAGTAAACCTTAAGTAATGATAAGTTTAATCTAATTAACTCATGGACACTAGGGCAACACTACCATGAAGAACAACCTTAAAGAAAGAACAGTGCATGCCTATAAATAAGAATTCATTTATTGTTAACAAGTTGAGTACCAATACAAAATACCAATAACAAATTATAAAATTATTCCTTGCAAAGGACACAAGGAAACCAAGGACTAAAACCTGACACAGGAAACTGACTCATTAGGACTTAGGTAGAAGGGGGCTTAGGAGAGAATGACTTTAGCACCATGTCCGGTCTTTCAGTTGTAGTAGCATGAGCATCCAGTAATTGTTTGGTTGGAGTCTTTACTTCATCATTCACTTTTTGTACTTCACCAGTTAGTTCTACTACCTTTGCCGTGGGTGTTGCATTTTCTGCTACAAGCTCATTTGTGGGACTTGGTCCGTCCAAGGATATATTTTGATTCTGTAGTTTTAGATGAACTATTTTAGTGTCTTGCAGATAGTTGCATCCTAAACTATTCTATTTCATTGTTCAAATTTTCTTGAGCATCTAAGAGTTTTGATACTTGGCATACAGTTCCAAACTTTCCTTCAATGCATTCATTTTCAACCAAGGTTGTCAAACTAATCTTTTGCTTGTCTATTTTAGGGGTTCCCTTTGTCCTAATTACTACATAGTGATCAAATACTTTTCTTAAAAAGTACCCACAAGGCATTCCACGCTTTATTTTTTTCTCATAGATTACTTCCTTTATGTTCTCTATAGTATAACAGGTAAGCTTATCAACTCAAACTTACTCAAACATTCTATCAGGAATAAGTCCACACCAGAGGTAATGGTTCTTTTCTCTGATCTTTGTAGCAGAACAAAGTTGATGAATTGAAATACTAGTTGAAACTCAACAATTAAAAACTTCTTCTTCACAATAGCTATTGAAGTTCCACCTACCTTTGAGGTTTCAATAATAAATTTAGTGGTAGGTTGATCCTTTACTATAGATTTTACGTTCATAATAGGTACAGCAAGAATCCTTCCCAGTGTTTCTTTTTCTAGATGGATAGACTTTCCTTGCACCTGGGTAGTTAAACTTAGCTTATTTTTTAAGAATTCCATTGTATAGTAAATCTCTCTGACCTCATTCTCAAAGACTATGGGAGCTAATTCTTCAAGTAGATGAAGCCAACTCTGATATGTCACATACTCCACCAATTCTACCATTCCTAGTTTTTCATTGATTTTTGGATCAAACACTCTTCTAATAAGCACTTTTTATGTATCTAATACAACATTTCTTGCTTTTCTAAGGACAAATTTCTTTTCATCCTCTTTTCTTCTTCTTTTTGGTTTGTTACTTTATTTTTCCTCTTTATTAGTGTTTCTCTTCAAGGGACCAGGTCCTTTAGAGACTTTCTTCCTTTTCACAGCTATATGTTTCTTTTTGCTTACACTATGACTCCCAGACTTTGGATCAGGGGACTTGATCCTTTCAACATGAGTTCTTAGACTCTTCTTCTTGGATGTGATGATAAATCAGTATCGATATCCTCATCTTCTCCAACTTCCACTACTTCATCATTTGCCTCCTCTAGTATGACAATTTTCTTGAGTCTTCTCCTTTTGGTGGTATAAGAATTACTTTTCTGCTAGTAATTTATTTTTAGTTCCCCTAGTGGAATAGGATCTTGTAACCTATACATCAGAGTCATTTATTTTTCCTTTTCCTTTACTTTCCTTTAGTTTCCTTATTTTCCAAATCAGAGGTTGTTCATCCTCATCCTCTTTATATTTCTCCTTTGGGATTCTCTATCATTTTATAAGTAGAAATCTTCCCTTGCTAATTGAACTTATGCACAAGCTGAACTTATCATAGGCTCATAAGCAAGCAATAGTAGATTCTCAGCCACCCAATTTATTCTACTGAGAAAATCAATTTAATTCACAGGAATTTCTATATCATCTAGAGTAATAAATATTAAGTTTGACTTAGAGGGAGTAGGAGAAACATGTTTTTGAAATCTTTCAAAAATTTCATTGCCTTTCACTTTCTTAGAGGAAACTTGAATTTGAGGAGTATTAGAGGACTCTATTTTTTGTGATGAAAAAATTCCTTCAATTTGGGGAATTTCTTTCCTAATTGGTGATCCAAAACCTATATTTAGCTAATCTACTGGGACAGAGCACTCACTTAGGTTTTGAGTTTAGGCTGAACCCATTTTAATTAGGGTTTCAGGGGTCTCATGAGAGGGACTGACAAATAATGTTATTTGTGGTCATTGGGACTGATCTGAAGATGAATTTTTTTATGAGATTTGAAGAAGTAGAAAATTAAGACATTTTGAATTCTTGAAAAGGTAAGAAGTACCAGTTTTGATTAGGAGAAAATAGTGTTTTGAGATGATTGAGGAAGGATAATTTGAATTTATATATAAGAAGATGACCGTTTGGCATTTAAAAGACACCCCTTTTGAATAAACACATCTGATGACACTGGTTGAGACTCTTTATATTTGAACTTAATTTTAGACAACTTTTGTTCATAAGGGGTTGGATAATTGGCCTTGACAAATAAAAATTTTATAAAATATTTCAAGGTACATTATTTTGGTACCTATACGAGAGATGGGACCAGGTCCCTCTCCTTTCTGAGTGAGATCTCAACTTCTGTTTGCTTCAATTATTTCTATCCAAAGTTGTTCCCTTGGGTGTACACCTACAAAGTTATAATACTGAGTTAGATTACCATACCTACATTATCATGGATACTTGTCCCCTTGTTGTAGCAAAATTTGGAAGGAGACACTGATTCATATGATAGGTCGGGTTGTCTTGATCAAATCATACTTCATCCTCTACACACCTCTTTGATATTTTTAATCATCTTTTGTTAGGAACCAGGTCCCTTAAAATCGACTAATTAAAAATATGACATCTTCATTAGAAGTGTCTTGAGTAAGAGAGACTGACTTTAGACTTTTCAAGCTTCGGCTTTGATCAATACCCTTTGAGACTATTCTTTACTCCAATCCTCTTTCTCACACTATAAACCATGATCACTTATTGAATTTAGGGACCCACTTTTCCCTATTGTCTCATACAATATAGATTTTCAGATTATAATTTAATGACCATTTCTTTTAACTTCAGATATCCTGAGGGTTAAAACAATCAATATGTATTCTTGATCTTCAGTTTTCTCATATCCTTTTCTTTTTTGCCTTTTGTGCTTGCCAAGAAGGAAAATGAGGAATCATAGATAATGGGATTGTCTCCCACTACTAAAATAGATTCACCTCCAGTCTTCTCATCTTCATCTAGACTACAAGAGAAGTCTTCCCACAGTACTAGACCCTGCTTTATAGCATTCTCAGTTACTACTTTCCTCCCCCTTGTTTAGTTAAAGCAGTTATTTTGATTAGAACACTCTAGGTGTAAGCCTTTTAGAGTGAATTGTCTCTGATACCAATTGTAGAAATCTTGCGGGTTCCACTACACAGTGAAGGACCAGTTCCCTTAGAAAAAAATTTAAGAGATAGAGCCGTAGTGCGACTATGAAGTACTAAAAATAAAGGCAGTGCAGAAATGTAAGAACACAAAAATTTTACGTGGAAACCCAACATGGGAAAAACCACGGATTTCCCTCACAAGCACCTCCAAATCCACTATAATCTTCCTCTAGATTACAGTAGATTTTAGCTTCTTTTGCTTGTAGCAACTCCGCTACAAGCACTTCTTGGTAACTCTACCAAGGACTTTCTCTACTGGTTAACTCTAATCAACAATATAGCTTAGATAAATCTACCAAAGAACTTCTCTCAGAAAGAAAATACTACTCTTATAGAATAATTAGTTCGATTACAATTCAGCACTTACTCAAGAACGAGTTCAATTTAAGTATAAACAGTCAGCTAAAAACTTGAGGAGTAATGAAATGGGGTTTTGCTGCCTCTTTTCATTCTTTGAAATATTTGCAAAAAATGATTGTTGAACATGCATATCTTTCCTCTTATAGTAGGGTGATGATTAGGGCTTGAAAGTTCATTGGACCAGCTATCCAAGTAAGTATGAAATAGCATAAAATAACACCTACAAATTTGTTACACAAGATGACAAAAATTTTCAGAAGGCGCGTGCCAGTTATACTGTAACTTGCACATCCAGGGACCTGGTCCCTCATAGTTTATCTGTTTATCATCAAAATTACATATAGAATAGGCGCACCATGCAACTTGATGATTTTCTAAGTGAACAATTTTGCATAATCCTCAGTGGAATAGTTTTTCCTCACAACTAATAAATGCGAGGACTTAGTCATCTTATCTACGATGACATGATACAATTTCCTTGGTTACTTAGACTTCACTTTCACCTTTTGTAACTACTGAAGCCAAACTTGACTTTTATAACTGCTGAAGCCAAATATATACATAGTACTTGTGCAATTATTGAATTTATTAAGAATATCTAACTAATAACTACCATGAGTATTCTAAGTGAAATACAACACCCAAGTCTTTATCCTAATAGACCTGTAAAAATGTAGTTATGGGTCAACCACTGCAAGATTTTCTGGATAACTTGAGCCAAGTTTTGCTTAACAACTTGCTTTTGTTCAAGCATTCGGGCATGGCTAAGTAAAAGACCATGAAGTTCTATAAATGTAATAGCTTCTAATCTAGCAGTTATAGACACTACTGATACATTATAGTTGGGACCAAAACCTTTAATAATATGAAGAATTAAATCATCTTCTCAAATAGATTGTGCAGAATGAACTAAGTTATCAGAGAAGTCTTTACTTTTTTAAGATAATCAATCATACATGGATCCTTTCTTGATTGTTTGCAGTTGAAGGCATAATTGTATGATTCTTGTGTAAGATTCTTAAGTGTACATATGCTCTAATGATGCCACACCACTCATAGTATGTCACAATCCAAACGATCATGATTGAAACCCACCCTAACCTATGACAAGAGAATCATACTACTCTTATTTTTACTCACTTAAGTGTTATTCTCACATTCATAGTAATATTAACTCATGTTTGTAAACCTATAAGTGCATGTATACAAGATGTTTACATCATCTCTTATCCTTCTCAACTTCATTATCAACATAACATCATACTGCATAGTACCCAACCTATATCAAATTCGTACCGACGTGGTACCCTACCAATTATCAGATTCATACTAGCATGGTACATGGCCCATCATCTAAGCATATCATCATAATACAAATAAAATCTGATGCAGTCGTTGAATCATATGTTATGCTAGAAGGAAATCATAGATATCATGGATACAAATAAGCACAAAGCCAAGAAAGTCTAACTACTACAATAAAATCATAGCCTACCTCAACTCCTTAGCTCTAAATCACATTTATGCCACACTTTTTCCCTTTCATTCTTGCTCAATTCATTCTTCATCTATAAAAAAGAATATAACACTATTTCTATAATTCATTCTCTTTTGACTGTTAGAGACATAACCTATCAATTTTAGCCACTAATTTACCTTATTTCATCATTTTAGAATTTTCTTATTATTTAAATGTAACGCCCTGAATCTAGTACCTGGAATGCTATACGATGCTTATAACCCCGAAGGACCACAAGCTAACCCATGACTGATATCTGTAACTGTGCACTAAATAATATACTGGAAATATGCGGAATGTAAGCTGTACGAACATAGGGTTCAAAACTAAACTAATACTAAATATAAAACAATGTCTATAGTGGGGTATCATAATACCCAGACCTGAAATAAATTATCTAAAACATACTATAGCCAGAAAGCCTCTAAACTGTCTAAAAACTGTGGAGTTAATGGGATATGCCCCCAACTAACTCTGAACTACTAAAATAATAAAGTAATAAAATAATCATGTTATCCACGAATAATGAGGACTCACTATTAGTATAGCTGCTGAATGACTGATCTACTAAGGATGCTCGAGAGCTCGTGCTTCTAATCCTATGGTATAAAATACCATAGCACAAATACTTCAGTACGTTGAATGTACAGGTATGCAAATGAGGTAGTCTAAATGCAATCATTCATATGCATTAACAATACTAACTGACTGAATAACATGAACATAAGAATACATGCATGAATATGAAACCGTAACTTAAATCATGATAATACTAACTAATGAATTCTGATAACATAGGTTTAATGATATTTGAGTACTAATGTTAGGATACTGAATGACTGAGTCTGCTGAATACTGAGGAACTGATGTCATATTACTAATAAGGGAATGACTGTTTCTGATAATTCTGATTATGAAGAACTGGTATGATTAATTGTATCGTACAGTCCTAAAACTGAATACTGACAACATAAATTTCGTATAATTAATATACTATTAACTGGGTTCGTGATAACATGATTACTGAGTTTGAATACCAATAACATGAGTGACTATATCTGACAGTCTAGATACTGATGGAACTAGCTGAGTTCCATAATGTACTAATTTGACTGTATCTGAAAGTCTTGGATTTCTGAAGAACTAAACTAAGTTCTATTACTGAGACTGGATCTAAAACTGAGACTCTGGGAGGTAATCATCTAACCGACATGCCCCAAAACTAAACTGGTAGGGTCTAACCTGTAACCCTAGCTAGAAGGGTATCAGTACCATGCCACAGGTAAAGACAAGCAGTGAGTAAACCTTCTCTGATAGGGAGCTTTTTCATCAACCCTTCTTTTAAGGAAAAACTCAAACGAGATGTATTAGTGGCCCTACGCATAGGGGTATATCTCAACCTATGCTGGCTACGTAGTTCTGGAACACAAGGATTGCTTTCAAGGATCACACCCTCCACTGAATAATAGGTGAGTCCCTATCCTTGGGTTCACTCGGTGCTGAATCCTACTCCCAACTGAATAGATGCTGAACTGATTAACTGAACTGAACTAATACTAATGGTATTGTTTAGCAGAGCTAAACTAAGTTCACTGAGTTTCATTGACTGACAGAATGCTGCTGAGATCTGAGGACTGCGAACAGTACTAAAGTTATTAAGATTTTTGGATATACTGAGGTTACCAAGATTACTGAGTACTGCGATCACTACAATTACTAGACTAATACTGAGTTTACTGAGTTTTCCTGAGTCACATGACTAACTGAATTTTACTGATCATGGTTTGACTAAGAGTATCATGAAAACATGGCACTGGCTCTAAGCACGCAGTTAAATTGTTAGGTACAAGTATCCCCAGGACTCGATAGCAAGAAACTGACAAGACTTGATAGTTCTTGAACACATGACCAATATCAACAATCTATAATACATTAATTTGAGGATTTCATAAAGCACATAGTTATCATAGTCTTGTACATGAATGGAATTGCATATAAACATGTCATACTTTCATCAACCTAATCTCATGGAAATTCCCTCAACAATTCATAATGCATACCATGTCATGGAAGTCATTCTTGGTCATAGGGTAAAGCATGTATCTAACATATGGGTCACAATTAAGCTATAATGCATAATTTCTATTCTGTTAGGCATTTTATCAAATACCTAGGATGCATGACTTAGGGCATAGGCATGACCATCAAATCAATACAACAAAACTCCATATTTCCACTCAATTTCACTTGTTTCAGACCACATGCTAGCATAGGTTAATGAACAACACATGAGGATTCCAACTTGGGAATCATACAATCATAATCACATGAACATAAGCAACCCATAATACAATATTCACAATACAAGATTCGAAACTTGATTCTTGGGCTTCATCGATGAAAGAAATCCATGAATGAATAATGTGCATACCTTAGTTCTTGATTCTATGAAGATTGACGGAGAGATTCTTGAATTTGAGTCTTGGATTTGAATCCCCAATTGAAAACCCTAGCTTGTTCTTGAGAGAAACTTGAGAGAAACAATATATTTGGGTGAAATATGGCTGAATTATGTGTTATTGGGTATATATAGGAGTGAAAAATTGACCCTTTTAACCCTTGGACGGATATTTAATTATGTAAAAATTTCCTGATTTGGACCCCTGGGGCGACTCGACGCTATTGCGTCATGTCACTGAAATTTTACAACTTTGAATTTGAGACTTAGAGAAATGCACCATAATCTCAGAGGCTCACTAGATTTTAATTATTGCCATTTTGCCTGGCTCCCGATGCGTTGATGGTTCAGGTGGTACACTTTCTTACTCAAATGGCTCTAACTCTTTGCCCAAGTGTCGGATTAGGGAGAATTCGATATCGATGGAAAGCTTATTCAATTTTATCGCACGATAAAAAGTGAAAATCTTGAAAATACCACATGTATAAAAGTGAGTTAATCTTTGAAACAAGTTTTTAACATTTTTGGAATGATTTTAAGCTAGGTAGAAGTACGGGGTATTACAATATCTCCCCCTTGGGAACATTCATCCTCGAATGAGACTGATTGAGATGGGAGAAATGATAAGCTGAAGTACATATTGATCATGAGCAACTGAAACATGACTACTTGACTGACATTACTGAGATTCATACTGAGCATGCTTATCTGATGCATGATTTTATGATTGAGGTGATGCATGAATGCATGATTGAGAGTACTGATAAGCTGATCACACATATCTAATGCATTAATATATGACTGAACTGACTCATGAACATGCGACTGAATATGTAAGGGTAAAGATACCAAGTTTGAAATGAAAACTGAGCATGAAATTGAATACTATATTTGTAACTGAACCCTGATCATGAAACTGGATGATCTTGAGAAAAGCTATTACCTTAGGCTAAGTCTGAGCTTAATTACTAAATATGCATGAGAAAAAACATGAGAATGTAACTAGGTATGAAACGTGATACATGAGCTAAATATCATGATCTGAACTAAGTACCTTAAACACATAGCATATGACTAAGATTGTAGCTAGTGGGTCAACCTACGGGTACCCACTACTCCAAACTAGATTCGTTACATAAAGAGAAGATGGAGGGTCTAGGACACGATATCTCGGGGGTTATAGAGCATCTCCCCCTTGGGACACTATATCCCTAGAAGAATACTGACTTGACCGTGATACAAAGAAAACCTGAAACGATGCACAGGGCACCTACAAACTTAGTCATGACTGAATATTTGGGGTCTAAAACTAAGGCATTATACATGAACCAAGTTGAACATGCAAATACCTAGTTGGTCTATCTTAGAATGATCTCATCCATGAGACTTTGAATAGTGCAATTAGATGGAAAGGTGGGGAAACCACACCATCTGAACTTGTTCGTCTGACTACTAAACTGAAGTACTAGCTTTATGGACTAACTCATGATAAAAACTTATAGATGAACGCTGGCATATAAGAATAAAATATACTTAGTTTGAATGACTCGCATGAGGCTGTAGAGTATTATGCATAGGAGGTAAGGACTGACTGAATGACATGAGGTGACTAGGCATGGATTTATGAAATCTGTATCACTTAAAATTATGAGACCAAGCATATGACATTATTCAAAAACATTCTTTAATTGAGGTACTAAAATACTAATAACTAAGTAACTGATAGATATATGCTATGATCGAGTAATCCTGAAAGTGAGCTAAGTTTCTGATCTGGTTGAACTAACACTGGGACTGAGATTGTAGCTAAGACGGTAATTAAGACTATAACAGTAACTAAGAATGTAACTGGGACTGAATGTTAGTTTTCTGATAACTAAGGTTTAGACTGATATGAACCTACTGAATTCTGATGGCTAAATAACTGATAGCTGAAAGCCATGGTTTTGTAGGACTAGCTGAGTCTTTTACTGAATATTGATTAATGAACTAATGCTATAACTGAGGCCTACAGAATGGAATATTAATACTATGGATTCACCGAGAGATCTAAACTGAGATTTTACGTAACATAATCTGAGTTTGACTAAATCCTAAGAGTGAAGTCATGAATCGTGTGGGCTAAGCATACTGTAAAGCATGACATGAGTGCATGAGTCATGATCTGCATGATCTGAGTCTGATGTTTCTGTACTCATGGAACATTATTCATAACACAGAGTAAGCCGAAACTCCTCATACTAGGAACTTAAATCATACACTATTTTTATGAAAAATGCGTGAACGTAAGCTGGGTGCATGGAATTGTGCTATGAAGCATGCCTAAGTATCGGGAAGGTTGAAGTACAAAACTTCGCACTGAGGTAGGAGTGGGTCAGGAATCATCTTCCCTTATGGAGTTTCTACACATACTGGTATTACTACTAGAAGCTGAAGGCCTAGATTTCTGAGATATCATAACCAGACAGTTAGCGTATGCCTATCGGGTTGTGTTACACCGACTCACTGGGTTAGAGACTGGGAAAGGTCCTGTTAATATTTTGTCTAACATTAAAGTTGACTACTATGTAAAGAGTTACAAAAGAAAAACAAGATCCTAAATCTGAAGAAGTGAGAACATGGAAATTCTTCCTATTCTATGGGATGTGCGTCTGTACCCCTGCCTACCTTCCACTATTTAAACTATGTATGGGCTACATCTTGTAGCTGATAAGAGGCTAACTCTGCACTCTCATTGAAAGTCACTCCCATGATGTCTGTGACTTTCTAAACCTGGTTGAGGAATTCTTGTAGATCTTTTTTGAACTTTGAACCTGAGAATAGAGGAGGATTCATTCGGGTGAAGTCCCAAATCCTGGATACAACAAAATTGGCCACTGGGTTGGTCAGAATAGCTATTGGCCGTTTATTTTGAGCTGGGACTGAATTGGCTAAAGTAGTGAATGCAGTCCTGAATTCTGCATGAGAGACATGCTCATCCAGAGGATCTGCCTGAACAGGCTAAGGTACTGACTGATTTCCCATTTTTCTTTCGTTATTCCCTTTGGGAGGCATGTTCTATAAGCAAAAGGGAGAATGGATAGAATGAGAGAAAAATTCAAAATTATGGTTGCTGGCATGACATGAATATTGAAAAAGGGGAAACTATTCCTAAAACATCTCATAGCCTCCTACACATAAGTGTGGTGCACAACACACCCATGTACAAGACTCTACTAAATGTGTCTTTCAGACTTCCTAGGACTCTATTAAACCCTAGGCTCTAATACCAAGTTTGTAATGCCTCGAATCTGGTACCCGAAATGCTACATGGTGCACATGATCCCGAAGGACCACAAGCTAACCAATGACTGCTATCTGTAACTGAGCACTAAATAATATACTGGAAATATGTAGAATGTAAGCTATAAGGCTATAAGGTTCAAAACTAAACTAATACAGAATATAAAACAATGTCTGTAGTGGGGTATCATAATACCCAAAACTGAAATAAATCGTTTGAAACATACTATAGTCCAAAAGCCTCTAAACTATCTAAAAACTGTGTAGTTGATGGGACATATCCCCAACTAACTCTGAACTACTGAAATAATAAAATAATAAAATAATAATATTATCCTCAAAAGATGAGGACTCACTATTAGTCTAGCTGCTGAATGTCTGATCCACTAAGGATGCTCGGGAGCTCGTGCTTCTAAACCTATAGTATAAAACACAATAGCACAAATACATCAGTACGTTGAATATACTGGTATGCAAGTGAGGTAGGATAAATGTTGTGGTTCATATGCATGAACAATACTAGCTAATTGAATAATGTGAATGTGAGAATACATGCATAAATACGAAACTGTAACTGAGATTATGATAATGCTAACTTATGAATTCTTATAATGTGGGTTTACTGATATTTGAGTACTGATACTGGGATACTAAATAACTGATTCTACTGAATACTGAGGAACTGATGTCATATTACTGATAAAGAAAAGACTATTTCTAACAATTTTGATTATGAAGAACTGGTCTAATTGACTATATCGGATAGTCCTAAAACTGAATACTGACAAGATAAATTTTGTATAATTAATATACTATTAACTGGGTTTGTGATAACATGATTACTGAGTCTGAAGATCGATAACTTAAGTGACTGTATCTAACAGTCCTGATACTGATGGAACTAGCTAAGTTTTGTACTGTACTGAGGTTACCAAGATTACTGAGTACTGAGATCACTGCAATTACTGGACTAATAATGAGTTTACTGAGTTTTCTTGAGTCACATGACTCACTGAATTTTACTGATCATGGTTTGACTGAGAGTATTATGAAAACATGACACTGGCTCTAGGCACACAGCTAAATTATCGAGTATAAGTACCCCCAAGACTCGATAGCATGAAACTAACAAGTCTTGAAACTTCTTGAACACATGACCAATATCAAGAATCCATAATACATTAATTTGAGTATTTCATGAAGCACATGGTTATCATAGTCTTGTACATGAATGGAATTGCATATAAATATGTCATACTTTCATCAACCTAATCATATGGACATTCCCTTAACCATTCATAAAGCTCACAATATCATGGAAGTCATTCTTGTTCATAGGGTAAAGCATGAATCTCTCACTTGAGTCACAATTAAGCTATAATTCATAATGTCTATTCTCTTAGGCATTTTATCAAACACCTAAGATGCATAACTTAGGTCATAGTCATGACCATCAAATCAATACAACAAAACTCCATATTTCCACTTAATTTCACATGTTTTAGACCACATACTAACATAGGTTAATGAACAACACATGAGGATTCCAACTTGGGAATCATACAATCATAATCACATGAACATAATCAACCCACAATAAAATATTCTTAATACAAGATTTAAAACTTGATTCTTGGGCTTCATGGATGAAAGGAATCCATGAATGAACACTGTGCATACCTTAGTTCTTAATTCTATGAAGATTGACAGAGAGACTCTTGAATTTGAGTCTTGGATTTGAATTCCCAATTGAAAATCCTAGCTTGTTCTTGAGAGAAAATTGAGATAAATAATATATTTTGGTTGAAATATGGCTGAATCACGTGTTATTGGATATATATAGTATTGACAAATTGACCCTTTTAACCCTTGGACGCGTATTTTAATTCTGTGAAAATTTCCCGATTTGGACCCCTGGCACGACGCTGTGCTATCGACCGTGTCACTGGAATTTAAAAACATTGAATTTGAGCTTTGACGCAATGCGCCATAATCACGAAGGCTCACTGGATTTTGACGATTACCATTTTGGCTGGCTCTGCGACGCGTTGATGGCTCAGGTGGCACATTATCTTACTATAATGGTTCTAACTCTTTGCTTGGGTGCCGAATTTTGCAAATTTGGTATCGATGGAAAGCTTATTCAATTTCCCACATGATAAAAAGTGAAAATCTTGAAAATACCACATGTATAAAAGTGGATTCATCTTTGAAACAAGTCTTTAACATTTCTGGGATGATTCTAAGCTAGATAGAAGTACGGGGCATTACATTAAACCTCCTAAATTTTACTTGAAGTAGAATAAACAATAGTAATTCTAGTCATATTAGTGTTTTCTAACACCCTAGGATCATTACATACTGAATTTTTAAGCAAATTCATCAATTTTCATTAACTAGGGTTAAACCCCAAAACTCACCATCAGTCCATTTTCTAGTATTTTCTATGGTTAAATAAAGTTATTTCAAATCTATAATGTAATTATTTACCCCCAAAGATGAAAAACTTCTAAAACCCTCTAAAAATGCATTTTTCTAGAGTTCGATAGAGTTTTTCAAAAAAAGTGGGAAAAGAAAACTTATTCTATCTTTTAAAAATTGAAATTTTACTATGTGTTACTAGTGCAGTTGTTAAAGTTCTATTGCAATAGTTTTCTTCCTTTTCCACAGAGGTCCCTATTGTGGTTTTTGCTACTGCCATAGCAGTTACTTTTTCCCCTACAATGGTCCAAGGTATAAACTCGGGAGATCCTCTCAGTTTTTATCATTTTAAAACACATACCATGAATTTTGACATCTCAAACCAATCCCTCTATGATAAACACAATAACTGAAGTTTTATAACTCAATATCAGGTGTTGAAAGTTGCTACGCTTTTTGATCATCCTTGGCTATCTAATTATCACATCAAATCCCTCCACTACAAACCATATTAGTACTAGATTTTTCGATAATCACATCCTCAATGATAAGCCTAACCTGGACTAGCCCTGGATTCTCAAAAATTAACCAAAGGCATTCTAGGTGTAAATTTTACCTCTTATTTCATTATAATGACATTTTGGGTCTTAAATACAGATGCCAATTTACCACTCATCTATCCTCAAATAACAACCATCTCAAAGGAAAACATATCCACTAAAAGAGAAAGTACATGAATCAATAAACAAGTGTAGATATCTCTTACACATGTTTGCTTTTGTTTCCTATGTAGCCTCTTTTATAGTACTATTCCTCAACTAAACCTTTATGCAAGGAATAACTCTTGTCCGTAACTACCTCACATCTTTAACCATAATATAAATTGGTTCCTCTTTATAGAATGGTTCCTTATGAAAAAGTTATGGACATCAATGAATAATATAGTCGCCTTCTCCATGGTACTTCCTTAATATCTAAACATGGAATACAAGGTGAACTGGGGATATACTATGAGGTAAGTCCATTCTCTACACCACCGACGTTACTTTCTTTAACATAAAAAAGGGTCCTATATATCGTGGGCTCAACTTGCCCTCCTTGCTGAATTACATCACACCCTTCATAGATGACCCCTTTAATAGTACCTTCTAACCCTTCTAAAATATCATATCCCTCACCTTTTTGTCGGCATATTCCTTCTATGGGCTTTGAGATACTATGATTTTTTCCTGTATGAATCTCAACTTCTCCATAAAGTTTGTGTGCATATCTATGCCCTAAGGCCTCACCTCAAATACATCAAACCACCCAATTAGGAACCTAAATTGTCTATCATATAAGGCTTTAAAAGAAGCTATGTCAATACTAGAATGGTAGCTATTATTGTAGAAAAATTCACTCAATGATAAGTATTAGTCCCACTGAACCTCGAAATCCATCACATAAGCCCGAAGCATGTCTTCAAATACTTGGACAGTCCATCATAATTGATCTTCGATCTACGGATGAAAAGTCATGCTTAGGTCCAAGCTAGAACCCAAATCAGACTGAAACCTTTCCTAAAACTTATAAGTTAACTAAGTAGCTCGATCTGAAACAATGGAAATTAGTATCCCATGTAACTTCACAATCTTTTTTGCATAAATATTTGCCAACTTAGACGTATTATAATCAACTCTTATTGGAATAAAGTGAGTTGACTTAGTCAATCTATCTACACTAACCCAAATGGAGATACATTTCCTCAAAGCTTTTGGAAGACGAACCACAAAATCCATCACTATTCATTCGTACTTTTATTTTGAAATGGGCATCCACTAAAAGCTACCACTAGGATTTTGATATTCATTTTGAGTTGCTGGCAGATTGACACTTAACCACAAAATCTACAATGTCACACTTCATCCTTCGCCAAAAATAGTGTTGTTTCAAAGTCTCTATACATCTTGTTGTCACCCATATGCATGGAGTAGTTGGAATTATAATACTCTTCTAGAATAGTTGGAATCAAGTTATCTACTCAAGGTACACATAACCGACCTCGGATTTTCAAGGCCCCTTCTTCAATTAGAATGGCTTCTTTTGCCTTCCCTTGTAAAATATTTTCTCTGAGGTTGTTCAATTTCTTATCATCAGAAATATACTCTTAATTTGATCATATAATGTGTACCTATCTTCCACATGTGCCAACACCTTTCTATCGCTAGTTTCATGCAATCTTAGAAAATTACTAGCCTAAGACTGTACCTTTCTCACCAATGAGCACCTATTTACCTCCATCATTGCTAAGCTCCCCATGCACTAGTTTTTATCTTAGTGCATCCGCGAACACATTGGCCTTTCCTGAATGATACAGGATTGAGATGTTATAGTCTTTAATCAACTCCAACCATTTCCTTTGTCTCAGATATAATTCCTTCTGGGTAAACACATATTGTAAGTTGCAGTTGTCTAAGAACACCTCACACTTCACCACAAAGAGATACTGTTACTAAATTTTTAAGTTAAACACTATAACTTCCAATTCCAAGTCATTTGTGAGTTAGTTTTCGCATAGAGATTTAGTTGCCTCAAAGCATAAGCAATCAAATTTTGACCTTGTATCAACAGAACACCTAAAACCAAATGTAAGGCGTCACAAAATACATAAAATCCTTACCCTCGATAGGCAAGGTTAGTATTAGAGATGAAGTCAATAAAGTTTTGATCTTTTGAAATCTCTCCTCACGTTTGTCATCCTATTCAAATGGGACTTCTTTCTAATTCAGGTGGGTTATATGTGAAGCAATGGCAATAACCCTCTTAACAAATCAGTGATGGTAACTGGCCTATCCCATAAAACTATAGATTTTTGTCACATTTATCGAGTTGTACAAATTTTTAACAATATAAACCTTTTTTGGGTCTACTATTACCACTTATTTTAAAACCATTTTCCCCAAGGACACTTTAGAAACCCAAAATTTGCACTTAGAGTACTTAGTGGTCAATTGTTCTACTTCAACAACTTCAACACAGTATGCAAATGACGTCCATGATCTTTTTCACTCTTAGAATAAAAAATTATATCATCAATAAATACAATAACAAATGAATCCCGAAAGGACTTAAACACTCCATTCATCAAGATTATGAAAGCACTCGGGGCATTGGTCAAGCCAAAAGACATAATCAAAAACTCATAATGTCCATAACGAGTTCAAAAAGCAGTCTTTGGGATGTCCTCTACCCTAATTTTTTGTTGATGATAACTCAACCTTAAATTGATCTTAGAGAACACTACAGCTCCCTACATTTAATCAAACAAGTCACCTATCCTAGGCAAAGGATACTTTTTATGAATAATCACTTTATTCAACTGGCGGTGATCTATACATATTCTCATACTACCATCTTTCTTCTTCATAAATAACACTGGTGCACCCTAAAGAAAGATAATTGGGCAAATAAATCCCTTTTCTAATAATTCTTGCAACTGGAATTTCAACTCTCTCAACTCTGCATCTGCCATACAATATGGAGGAATAGAAATGGGTCTAGTTTCGGGCTCTAGGTTTATATAAAAAACAATTTTTTGATCTAGAGAAATACCTAGAATAACATTCAAAAATACTTTTAGGAATTTACATACCACTGGAACTGACATTACAGGAGGGACGATAGATTTATATCCCTGAAGATAGGATAAAAACTCCATATACCCCTTCTTCACTAATTTCTGGGTATGTATTGTGGATATAACCCTCACTGGATTAGGCTTAAATGTACCCTCACACTCTAGCTTGTTTTCTCTTGCATTTATATAGTGAAGGTGATATCATAACAATCAATAACAACATGATAAGGGGACAACCAACTCATTTGTAAAATGACATCAATTTCTTTCATGTCTAAAATAACTAAGACTACTAGGGTCTTAAGCCTCATGAATTTCATATAAAACACATGATATACTTGATCAAAATAAACAAACACCCCAACTTGTGTCAATACATACATAGGTGGATTAAGATATTCATAATCAAAGTTGATGTTTGGTGGTTTTATGCACTTTAGTGATGTTATCCTAGCTTATTTATCCTTATTTTGAGGACTTCTCATATGTTTAGTGTGTTAATGATGATATAATTGAGCATATAAGTGTATAATCATGTGATTATAATGTTTATGGTGTCTTGAAATCAAGTGTATACTTAATTTGGTCCCTTAGAGTTCAAATGAGAAAACTAGTGTTACCAGCTTGAGCTAGGCGTGGTTCTAGTTGCTTTCATTGGATCCTAATATGGTTAATGAGTTCCTAATGGTATTATTATGTAATTATGATTTTAAAAACTTGTTTATAATGTTCAAGGGTCAATTTAATCAAGCCAAAAGTTAAAATAATAAGTTAAAGATCAACGTAGGTAAGCCTAGTCTTAGCTCAAGTTTTTAGTTCAGCGTTCTTGATATTGTGTTATTTTGAGCTCTAATCCAAGGTGGGTGATAATTTAAGAAGCTTTTTTAGATGATTGTGATGATATATTTATGTCTAAAAATCTTTAAATCAAGGCAAAACTACACCACAAGGCTTGGAATGGAAGGACAAAATCTTAAAATGAGTTTAGATGTCAAATGTCACTTTCCAAAGATGCCTCGCGATAGGGGTGCGTAGCAACCCCTAATTGACTTGAATAAGGGTTGATACTTGACCCCTAATTTAATTGAGAATCCATGTCACCGCTAACCCCATTCAACATGACTAGCTATTGCGATGCAACCCCTATTCCTAACACGGCCAAGAGTCCACTCCTACAAATAGGACACTTAGACTTGTTTGCATTTACCTTGGATGACTTAGATATTTGGAGAGGGGATGATACACACTTTAATTAGGGTTTATTTATCTTTACTTTATATTTTTAATGGATTTTATCATGTTTTTATTGAATAGGATTATGTTTATGTCTATTAGTGGCTAAATGCCCCTTTTCCGGGGTTAAGGCCAAGAACATGTTTACTTTTGCTTTGAATTGATTTTGTTTGGAATTATTTTCATATTTGATTATTTTTTATCCTTTTTTTAACTATTTAAAGGATTCTCGACCCTTAGAATACATATATTGTCAATCTTGTGAACTCGGGATGGGGAATAAGAAGATAAAATATGGGGATCAATGGAGTAAGGTTCTTATTCTATTATAAAATAAGAAATTTGAATTTGCAACTAGGATAGGGATATACCTAGAAGCCTTGATTGGTTCACATGTAGTATGATATCTTAATTCATCTAAATGGATTATTACATCCCCGCTCAATGATGTAGTTGTAATATCCAATTAGGTAGAAAGTTAGAGGTCGGGAGACCATGATCATACGATAAACCCTATGAATCAATAACCAATATAAGCAATCTAATGAATGAAGTTCAATATCGTAGTATGATTTTTTGTAGTGCTTTAACCCCAGACTTTCTTCAATTTACTGTCCAAAGTCTTTATTTTTCCGCATTATTTTAGTTTACTTTTAGTTTATAATATTTCAAAACTCTTTGGGTTATGTTGCACTAGTTAATCTCAATTGTTAAACTAGAATTGGATAGTTGTTTAACACAAGTGTTTAAGGGATCAATATTCGGCTTTATTGAAGACCATGTACACTTACGTGTGCGCTTGGACGCAATAAGTTTTAAGTGTCATTGCTGGGGGCTTGTAAATTGGTAACTATTTTTGTTTTAGTTTTACTTTTTAGATTTGTTTGGTGCTTTATACTTGGTCTTGGTATTGAATTTTTAGGAAATAGGTTTATAGAGTAATAAGCTGGCAAGGGATAGGGAATTAGTTGAACTATCCCCCAAACCCGAGAAACATTTTCATCAATTGAGGAGGGAAGCAATACTTTTCCCCTTTATTCTACAAATTCAAAGGGAACAAGACAATCCTGCTCTCATGGTTGAAGATCAACCATCCCATAGGACAGTTCGTGAAGTGGAAAACCCACTTTCGACTAATTTGACCTCCCATTTTTAGAAACTAACTACTGGAGGTAACTTTGATTTGAAACAAAATATAGTGCGGATTTTGATTAGCAGTGGATAGTTTATGGGGCTTTCACATAAAGATCCATAAGTCCACCTATGGAAAATTTTAGAAATTAGTGACATATTCTTCCCTAGGGGTATGTCAACTGATTATGTTAGGCTAGCACTATTCCTCCTTTCACTATTGGGGGAAGCAAAGAAGTGGTTGAACGCTGAGCCGGCAAGTTCAATCACAACTTGGGATGACTTGTTTCAGAAATTCCTCATCCGATTCTTTCCATTTAGAAAGACTATGAGACTACACAGTGAGATTGTGTGCTTCAAATAAAATCTAAATGAGAACTTATATCATGCATGAGAGAGGTTGAAAGCTCTTCTTTAGGACTGTCCACACCATCAGCAGTCCAATGAGCTACTAGCTCATACTTTTGTTGGGGCACTTAATCATAACACAAAAATTATGTTAGATTCAGTTGCAGGTGGTCAAGCTTTATAGTTGATGAATGATGAGTTGTATACCTTGTTGAACCGGATTGCACAAGGAAATCCTGAGTGGCTTTCATATTCAAAAAGTGCTACAAAGAAGGTTGCAGGAATATTAGAGGTAGACCAGTTTACTGCTATATCTGCTCAAATTAATACATTACAAAATCAGTTAACAACTCAATTTAGTAATATGAAATTGGGGGTTACACAGCCTGTAGCAACAGTTAATACAATTCAGCAGACAGGCACAAGGTGCGTGGTTTGTAGCAATAATGGTCATTCTGCAGATATGTGTGCTACCAATCCAAAGTCAGTGATGTTTTTGGGAAATGTTCACAGGATGAATTATTGGAATGCCTACAATCTAAAGTTTAATGCCTATAATCTAAAGTGGGAGAATCAACACCCAAATAAAAAATGGAATGTCCAATAGTAGCAGTTTCAGTAACCACAAGCTCAAGTAAATCAGACCACTAGCAATATGGTAGAGATGCTGAAATAAATTTTAGCTTCTCAAGTATAATTGGCAGCAAATATAAAGAGCCAGCAAGTATATATGAAGAGCTAGAAAGCAGCTACAAGGAGCTTAGAGTTGCAGATAGGTCAAATAGCAGTAGTGCAGAATACCAGGCCTCAAGGTGGTTTGCCAAGTGATACTAAAAATCCTAAACAAGTTATGGCAATCACTTTGAGGAGTGGTAAAGAGCTCAACACAGAACCTCCAAAGGAAACTAAAGAGGTAAATGAGGAGATATCTACTAATCAGGTAGATGAAAAAGTTGCTAAAAACTCAATGAAGTCTGGGTACTCGAAAACAAAAGTTGCTGAACAGGTGAAGGAGAGACCACCACTACCTTTACCACAGAAGCATATAAAGGAAAAGAAGGATACATGCTTCAAAAAGTTCTTTGACATGTTCAGAAAGCTTCACATTAACGTTCCTCTTTTAGATGTTTTGCGAAGAATGCCCAAGTATGCTAAGTACTTGAAGGATATGGTCACCAACAAAGTTAAGTTGTAGGATATGGAGACAATATCGCTCACTGAGGAGTGTAGTTCTGTGGTTATGCAGAAGATGCCCAAAAAACTCAAAGACCCTAGAGTTCCACTCTCCTAAATCAAATTAGTAGCAGTGAGGTGGTCTACGCACTAAGTGATTTAGGGGCAAACATCAACTTGATTCCTCTATCCTTGTTCCACACTCTAGGATTAGAGAAGCCTAGATCGAGCATAGTTGTTCTCTAATTGGTAGACCAGACCGTAGGCCGTCCTAAAGGAATCATAGAGGATGTTTACATTAAGGTTGGTAAGTTTATTACTCCTTTTGATTTTATTATTTTGGACTTTAAGGAAGATAAAAGAGTCCAATCATCTTGGGATATCCATTCTTGGTGATGGAGGGATCGTTGACAGATGTGTGAGAGGGTACGCTCACAAAGAGGTTGGATAATAAAGAGGTGGTATTCAAAGTGTACTGACCGCTCAACACACTATCCCACTATAAAGATTTGTGCATGATTACAGTGATTAAAGGGGATAAGTGTGGGATGGTGGAGTCTATTCCACAAAAAACCTCTTCAAACTTCCTCATTGAGCAACCCAAGCCACAACTGCCATAACCCAAAATGATGCAGATTGATGAGCCAGAAAAGGCTATTATTGAGAAAGTTTTTGACCTTGAGAGTTCATACTCAAGATGTATAAAACCAATAAGAAGATGGCATCCTAGTGTGAGAAAGAAGATAAAAGAAAGTAGATAATTTAAAGATTGGGTCATGCCGTGACACTGAATTAGGTGCTGCTTGGGAGGCAACCCAAGTTATGGTAGGTTTTATTTTCAATAATTTTTAGTTTTTGCTTCACTATTTTTTGTTTTTATTTAGTCACATGTTGATGGAAAGTCTGAGTACCGAAAAACCTGAGCTAAGGAGCATGTGAAGACTAAGTGTGGGGTCCCCGAACCCTCTTGATTTGTTAAGTTACTACTAGCTAGGCCTAGAGGCCTCAGGAAGTATTTTTATCTCTACTTTTAAGTAAACTTTGGGGACAAAGTAAATTTTTAAGTGTAGGGAGGGGAAATTCCCATTTTTTTGAGTAATTTTAAAATTTGTATTAGGAATAAATAAGATATTCTTGTTGGTGTTATATGTGACTACATGACGCAAGTGTTTTGGTTGCAAAAGTATGTAGATTGTGTGAATTACTACTTTCTAGACTCCTAGGCTCATGATTGTGACTCTTGTATTTGTTGTCTTATTATTTAATTCATGCTATTTTTTGGTTGAGAATCTATGATGATCCTGCATGAGTTAAGCATATGCCATATGGATTTGAGTTTGTTGTATATTCCATATTGCATTTCAGGCTAGAACTTTCCTAGTGTGAGTACAAAATGAAATAAAGAATGTCGGCTTAGGAGATGATCTAGGAATTTCTTTGATAGCCATGTCTATACCTTTTTTGACCTGCCCTTGTGCATAATCCTAGTAAGCTCTGTTGATCCTTTATTTTTTCTTTGGTAGACTCATTTGTAGCCTAATCCCTTCTTTGATGGACCATAGTTTGATCCTAAACTCCTAAGCGCTTTAGTGTATAATTGAGTAAGGAGCTGGAAATTCAAGTAGGAGAAAGGTGAAATTGAAGCCCCAAAGTAGTAGTTATTGGCACATAAAATTTGATCTATTTTGGTTTAGAGTGGATTAATGAAAAGGAAAAAGTTATTCAAATTGAATAAATTATGAAGACACAATACTCCCACAATAGTGTATGTGATTGGTCATAAAAAGATAGGGGCAAACAAAAGGGGTGTAAAGTGGTTGTTAAAGGTGAGTTAATTATATAATGTAATGTATTAAAGATCTTAGGGAAGATGGTCACTACTGGCTAGAATAGTTCCTACCTATCCCTTAGCCTATATTACAACCTTTAAAGACCTATTTGATCCTTATCTTAAACATTCTGATATAAGAGGAGCACTACACTAACGGAAAGCATATGGTTCATCTTGTGTAATATGTGAATTCCTTGTGAGAGTGAGTGCAATTTGATTATTATACCCATTCTACGATAAATTACTTTTGTGTGAGTAATTATGGGTAAGTCTCTTGTTGTGAGGGCATATATTTGATGAATATTGGGTGAATATGTGATTTACTTTATTGGACAATATGCATGAGTTTTCCAACTAAGTGAGTCAATTCTTGAGGCTAGATTGATTAGTATTCTTGAACTGTCAATTGTACATAACATGCTTAGTGTAGAAACTTACATTTTGTGTAGTCACTATAGTACTAGATTTAATGTCTTGCTTGTAGTAGGAGTGTGGATTAACCTCAAATTATAATGCGTAGAGTACATAGTTGTTCGAGGATGAACAAGGCTTTAAGTGTGGGGTGGTGATCTGAGGTGGTTTTATGCACATTAGTGATGTTATCCTAACTTATTTAGCCTTGTTTTGAGGACTTATTGTGTGCTTAGTGTGTTAATGATGATATAATTGAGCATATAAGTGTTTAAGAATGTGATTATAATGTTTATGTTGTTTTTCAAACAAGTTTATACTTAATTTGGTCCCTTAGAAATCAAATGAGAAAACTAGTGTTACTAGCTTGAGCTAGGTATGGTTCTAGTTTCTTTTGCTAGATTCTAATGTGTTTATTGAGTTCCTAATGGTATTATTGTGTAATTATGGTTGGAAAAACTTGTTTATAATGTTCAAGGGTCAATTGAATCAAGCCAAGAGTCAAAACAATAAGTTAAAGATCAATATGGACAAGCCTATTCTTAGCTCGAGTTTCTAGTTCACCGTTCTTGATATTGTGTTTCTTTGAGCTCTAATCCATGGTGTATGATGACTTATGATGCTTTTTGAGATTATTTTAATGATATATGGATGTTTAAAAAGCTATAAATAAAGTCAAAACTACATCACAAGGCTTGGTATGGAAGAACAAAGGCTCATAACGAGTTTAGAGGTCAAATGGCACTTTTTAAAGAGGCCTCGTGATATAGATATGTCGCGATCCCTACTTGAATAGACTAAGGGTTGCACCACAACCCCTACTTGACTTTATCATACATGGCATTACAAACCCCACTTAACTTGAGCAGCTATTGAATCGCAACCCCTATTTCTAACACGTCCAAGAGTCTACTCCTATAAATAGGACACTTAGACTTGTTTGCATTAACCTTGGACGACTTCGAGATTTGGAGATGGCATTATACGCACTTTAATTAGGGTTTATTTCTATTTACTTTATCTTTTTAATGAAATTTATCATGTGTTTATTGAATTGGAATGGTTATGTCTATTAGTGGCTAAAAGCCCCCTTTCCAGGGTTAAGGCCAAGAACATGTTTACTTTTGCTTTGAATTGAGTTTGTTTGGATTGCTTATCATAATTGATTGTTTTTTATCCTTGTTTTAACTATTTTAAGGATTTTTGACCCTTAGAATACATATATTATCGACCTTGTGAACTCGGTAGGGGGAATAGGAAGATAGAATGTGGGTATAAATGGAGTAAGGTTCTTATTCTTTAATAAAATAAGGAATTTGAATTAGCAACTAGGATAGGTATATACCTAAAAGACTTGATTGGTTCACATGTAGGATGATATCTTAATGCATCTAAATGGATTATTACATCCTCGCTCAACAATGTAGTTATAATGTCCAATTAGGTAGAAGGCTAGAGGTTGGGAGACCATGATCATACGATAAACCCTACGAATCAACAAACAAGATAAGCAATCTAATGAATAAAGTTCAATAGAGTAATATCATTGTTTGTAGTGATATCTCTAGTTCGTACAACTAACATGCACTAGGGTCGTCCAGGAGTTAACACTAGACCCAGATAGCCTGTGGGTGGATTTCATGATGGTCAAGATACATAATCCAGGCTAATGTTTTAAATTGCATGCTAAGTCATGTTCCCTCTTCTGGCATCTTATATATATGTATATATATTGATATGTATGAATATGTACAGGTGCATGGATTTTGACTCAGTTTGGATTGATGCCAATACTTTATTCCTTATCCCTAAGTTACATGCGAGCACTCCAACTGCTAACCATTTTTGAAAGTTGTATCCCCATGCGATGAAGGAACTGGCCAAACTTTTACTCCTCCTGCACAGTGACTAGGTGATTTGGGCAATAGATTGTGAGTCATACTGAAGTAGTGAGCTTCCATAATTCACAAGACCCATTTTATGCTTTGGATTTCCTTATGTTTTGACTATTTCTTTTGGACTTGGTTTTTGGCTATCGTTAGGGGCATATCCTTACTAGATATTCTTTGGTTTTGTTAGAGTCTTTGTTAGACATTACATGGATATGGGTGTTGGTATTAGTGGTTGGTATCGGTATTAATTTTGGTTGCTGGTATTGATTGTTGGATATGGACTTATCTTAACATCTTTTATTCTTTTATATTTTGTCTTGTTATATGTTTAGTATTCATCCGATTCTAGGTATATGTGGTTATGTTGGATTAGGCTAAGGGGGTCATCTCCAGTCCATGGTGGACTTGAGATACCAATCATAACCAAGCCCTTATTGCGTCGTGCAAGGTTGGTATCAAATCCTAGGTTTGGTGTCATTGGGTATCCATAAATTTGTGTCAATTAGAGTCTCTTTTATGGGTGTATAGAGCGCCCCACTTATAAAGAAGAGGCTACAAGGAATTTAGGAATGTTTTCCTTTATTGTTGTTCTACTTTTTTCTATAAAGTCTAAGGTATGGAATCTCCTTTAATTCCCAGTTGTTTATCTTTTAGATCATGCCTCCCAGATAATCTGAAACTCATAGAAACTCTTTTGTTCCGCCAAAGAACAATATGGATGGGACTCGTCCTACCCTGGGGTACAGACCCGATCAAGGATTGCTACTTTTGATTGACCCTATAGGGGTCCACTTATCTCCACTAATCCTACTCTGGAAGGTGATACTCATACACATTACCTCAGAGAAAAGTTACTAATACTAAGTTTTTCCAATCTATTCATCTATTGACCCAATTGGTGATATCTCATTCACATTTTTTGGGTTCTACTGGTATTGTTGTGAGTTCTTTTGAGTCCATTAGGGTTGGCCAATTTATGACGTTAAATCCTCTGCTTTTCACTAGTTCTAAGGTTGAGGAGTATCCTCAAAATTTTATTGATGATATGGAGAAGATTTTTCATGTAATCCATGCTACTGATGTGGAATGTGTAGAGTTTGCTTTTTATTAGTTGAAGGATGTTGTGTAATAGTGGTATGAGGAGTGGGACCAGTCTAGGGGTGATGAAGTAGAGTTCGCTTTGTAGGATAACTTCTCTAGTTATTTTCTTGATTGCTTCTTTTCTGAGGAGTTAAGAAAGGCAAAAGCTGAGAAGTTTGTTAATTTAAGGCAAAGCAGGATGACAGTAAAGGAGTATGCCTAGAATTTTCATCAATTGTCGTGTTGTGCTCCTGAGTTAGTATCTAGAATGAGGGCTAGAATAAGGAAGTTTTCTTCTAAATTATCCTATGATTTGATTTTGGAGAGCAAGGTCGCCTTGCTAAACAAGGATATGGATATCTCTACACTTATAGTGTATATGAAAATAGTGGAATAGCAAAAGAAAAAGCAAGCAGAGATAAGTGAAATATAGAATAAGAAGTTTTGGTATTCAGAACATGGTGGAGGTTAGTAGCAAAGTGGTAGAGATGGTGGGAAATGGTATAAGAAAAACTGGGGCAATTTTGGTTCATATTTTATGGCTAGTGCTTCATATACTAAGTCATTTGGTAACCGCCGTATTCAGAGAAATAGTGGATTTAAGGCACAAGTTGCCATATCTCAGGCCAGTAGGGCGCAGTCAGCTCTATCCTATCCTCATTGTCAATTTTGTGATTAGTTCCATCATTGGTTCTGAGATAAAAGGGGGAATCAGTGTTTCAATTATGTCCAGTCGGAGCACATAATAAGGCGTTGTCCCTTGGGTAAGTTAACTTCAGGACCTAATAAGGTCACAATTGCTCTTCTTCTACTCTCATACCAAAGGGTTCTACTTCTGGCTCTAGCACTGGTCGGAATCATCATTAAGCTCTTGCCACTCATCAGGATTCTGAGGCATCTCCTGATGTTATTATTGATATGTTAAAACTCTTCTCTAGTGATGTATATTATCTACTTGATCCTGGGTCTACTCTTTTTATGTGACCATTTATGTGGCTATTCATTTTGGTTTTAATCTCGAGAATATTCCTGATCCTTTCTCAGTGTCTACCTTGATGGGTGACTTTGTGGTTGCTAGAAGATTTTATAGGGGTTGTGTAGTATCTGATGGTGGTAGGAAAACTTTGGTGGATTTGATTGAATTGGATATAGTTGATTTTAATGTCATCCTTGGGATGGATTGGGTACAGTCGTGCTATGCCTCTTTAGATTGTCAGACCCGTAAGGTTATTTTTAAATTTCCTAATGAGTCGGTTATTGAGTGGGAAGGGAGTTCTCTAGTACCTAAGGGGAAGTTCATATCATATGTTAGATCCTAGAAATTCATTTCCAAGGGGTATCTCTATCATTTAGTTTGGGTTAAAGATCCTAACTCGGAGGGTCCTTTGTTACAATCTGTTCTCGAGGTTATAAAATTTCTTGAGGTTTTACCTGATAATATTTTGGGTGTCGCTCCCGAGAGGATATTAATTTTCTTTTGTTTACTCATCCTATCTTTATCCCTCCCTATAGAATAGCTCCAGCTGAGTTGAAGGAGCATAAGGCGTAGTTGAAAGATCTTCTTAACAAAGTTTTTATCTGCCTTAGTGTGTCTCCGTGGGGTGCTCCTGTTTTGTTCGTATGTAAGAAGGATGGTTCCTTTTGGATGTGTATAAATTACCATCAATTGAATAAGGTAATGGTAAAGAATAAGTACCCTCTTAGTACCACTAATTGAATAAGGTATGGTAAAGAATAAGTACCTTCTTCTCAGGATTGATGATCTCTTTGACCAGCTTTAAGGTGCTCTAAGATCTATCTTTGGTATGGGTACCACCAGTTAAAGATTAGGGAAGTGGATATCCCTGAGACTACTTTCCATACCCGATATGGAAATTTGGAGTTTCTGATGATGTCCTTTAGTTTGACAAATACCCTGGTGGCATTTATGGACTTGATGATTGGGTATTCCGTCAATTTTTGGATTTGTTAGTCATTGTGTTATTGATGTTATCTTGGTGTACTCCAAGAATGAGGTAGATCAGGTCGATCATCTCTGTATTATGTTGCATATCTTAAAAGATTAACGGTTGTATGCTAAATTTTTTAAGTGTGAATTTTGGTTGAACGTTGTTACTTTTCTGGGTCATGTTTTCTCTAGTGGGGGGATTATAATGGATCCATAGAAAGTTACAATGGTTAAGAAGTGTCCTAGATCCACGACACCAACCGATATTCGGAGCTTCTTGGGTTTAGCTGATACTATAGGATGTTTGTGGAAATTTTCTCTTCTATTGTTGGTTCATTGGCTAAGTTGACTCAGAAAAAGGTAAAGTTCTAATGGTATGATGCTTGTGAAGGTAGTTTTGAGAAGTTGAAAGATAAGTTAACTTCAGCTCCGATTTTGACCCTGCCCAAGGGTACCAATGGTTTTGTTTTTTATTGTGATGTGTCCTGGGTGGGATTAGGTTGTGTGTTGATGAAGTGTGGTAAGGTGGTTGCTTATTCTTCTAGGCAGTTGAAGGTGCATGAGAAGAACTATTCGACTCATGACTTGGAGTTATTGGGTGTGGTCTTTTCTTTGAATATTTGGTGCCATTATTTTATGGGGTTCATGTTAACATCTTCTTAGACCATAAGAGTTTGCAATATGTGTTCACCCAGAAGGAGTTGAATCTCAGGGAAAAGAGATAGCTTGAGTTGCTCAAGGACTATGACATGAGTCTTCACTATTATCCAGGTAAAGCTAACGTAGTTTTTAATGCTCTTAGAAAGTTATCTATGGAAAGCTTATCTTATATGGATGCGGAGAAGCGAGAGTTAGAGAAGGATATTCACCGATTGGCTAATCGTGGAGTTCATCTCTTAGACTTAGAGGATGGTGATGTGATGGGGTAAGAGATGGTGAAGTTATCTCTGTGTGTTGAGGCAAAAGAGAAACCATTTTTGGATCCTATCTTGATATGGTTCAAGAATGATGTGGTTCACTAGAAGGTGATGGACTGTGAGATTGGTGGTGATGGTATTTTGAGGTAGAAAGGTAGTTTGTGAGTTCCCGATGTTGATGGGTTGTGTGAGAGGATCTTGGCTGAGGCTCATGAGTCAAGGTACACTGTTCATCCTGGTTCGATAAAGATGTACCATAATTTGAAAGAGATCTATTAGTGGAATGACATGAAGAGGGATATGGCCAATTTCGTGGCTAAGCGCATGGTTTGTCAATAAGTGAAGTTAGAGAACTTCAGGCTTGATGGTTTATCTCAAGAGATTGAGTTGACTAAATGAAAATGGAAAGTGATTAATATGTATTTTGTTACTGGTCTTCCATGATCTCACCATCCATTTGATTTGATTTGGTTCATCGTAGGTAGGATGACTAAGTCCACCCATTTCTTGCCAGTAAAGACTAACTATTCGGCAGAAAATTATGCTAAGCTCTTCATTGAGAAGTTCATAAAGTTGCATTGTGCTCTAGTTTCCATCATATCTAATCGAGGTGCTCAATTCTCATCGCACTTTTAGTGCTCCTTTCAGAGAGGTTTGGGGACTAAGCTGAACCTTAGCACTGCCTTCTATCCGCAGACAGATGGACAAGTGAAAAAAATGCTATAAACTTTAGAGGATATGCTAAGGTCTTGTGTGATTGATTTGGTGGTAGTTGGGTTGACCATTTGCCTCTCGTTGAGTTTCCTTATAATAATAATTATCACTCGAGTATTGGGATGGCTTCATTTGAGGTTTCTTATGGTAGGAGGTGTAGGTCCCCTATTGGTTGGTTTGATGTTGGGGGAATAGGTTGTGTTATACCAACTTGGTTCACCAAGCTATAGAGAAGGTGAAGGTGATTCGGCATAGCTTAAGACTACCCAAAGTCGGCGAAATTCCTAAGCGTGCATAAGGAGAAGGGACTTGGAGTTTGATGTGGATGATTTGGTATTATCTAAGGTGTCTCCCCTGAAGGGAGTGATGCAATTTGGAAAGAAGGAAAGCTCAGTCCTTGTTATGTTGTTCCATTTCATATTTTGAGGTGAGTGGGCAATGTGTCTTATGAATTGGAATTGCCTTTGAGATTGGGTTCTATTCATCCACTCTTTCATGTGTCGATGTTGAGAAAGCGTGTGGGTGATCCTTCCTTGGTGGTTCCATTAGAAAATGTGGGTATTCTTGGTTCCTTGTCATATGAGGAAGTCCCAGTGGAGATCTTGTATCGACAAGTCCGCTTGTGAATGGGTCTTGTGCATGTCCTTAATAGCTCTGATATACACCACCTGTACTACTCTTACCTTCAAGCATCTCCAAAGAACCTCCCTAGGGACTCAGTCATACGCCTTCTCTAAATCGATGAACACCATGTGCAAATCCCTCTTCCTTTACCTGTACTACTCCATCAATCTTCTCACTAGGTGAATTGCCTCTGTCATCAAGCGATCAGGCATAAAACCAAACTGATTTTCTAAAATGGACATGGCCCTCCTCAATCTCCGCTCAACCTCCCTCTACCAAATCTTCATAGTGTGAATCAATAGCTTAATTCCCCTATAGTTATTGCAACTCTAAATGTCACCCTTGTTTTTATACAAAGAAATCATCGTACTCCATCTCCAAGCCTCAAGCATTCTCACAGTCGTGAAAATGGTGTTGAACAAATCAGTTAGCCACCTTAAGCTTGCCCTACTAGCATACTTTCAAAAATCCACCGTGATCTTGTTGAGCCCCATCACCCTACCCCTTCGCATTCTATGAATAGCCTCTCTAACCTCCTTAACCTTAAAAGGTCTACAGCAACTGAAATCACGGCTCTCCTCCGAGCACTCTAACTCCCCTACCATAATGCCTCTGTCCCCTTTCTCATTTAAAAGCCTATGAAAATACTCCTGCCATCTCTTCTTAATGTGAGCATTTTTCACCAACACTCTACCGTCTTCCCCCTTAATGAACTTCACTTGATCGAGTTTGCGACCCTTCCTTTCCCTAGCCTCAGCAAGCCTATACAACCTTGTTTCCCCTCCTTTCTCCTCTAAACCCGATACAAACCCTCAAACGTTATGGTCTTAGCCGCCATAACTACTAACTTAGCCTCTTCCCTTCCTATTTTGTAGACCTCCCTATTCACCCGCTTCTCCTCTTCATCCTTAATCTCAATCAACTGAACATACATCCCCTTCTTGATCTCTACTTTCTTCTTAACTTCCTTATTCACCACCAGTCCCACTTATGTCATCTTGTCCGACCCCTTAAAACACTCAACACCTCTCTAGCCACCTCCCTGATGCAGTTGGCCACCTTATCCCATATAACATCCATGCCCTCTACACTTTCACACGCCTATTTCCGACACCTTCTCCCCTATCTCCAGCACACTAACAGGCGTCAAGCCACCCCACTTAATTTTGGGTTGACCCTCTCCAGCCCTACTCTTCTTGTTCTTCTTGATAATCAAGTCCATCACTAGAAGCCTGTGTTGAGTCAAAATATGCTCACTCAGAATGAATTTACAATCCTTACACATAGCCCTATCCCTCTTACTAAGCAGCAGAAAGTTAATCTGTATCTTGGCTGAAGCACTTCGGAAAGTAATCAGGCGATCCTCCTTCTTCAGAAAGTTTAAATTGACAACCACCAGTCCAAAAGCCCTCATAAAATCCAACAGAGCAACCTCCTCACCATTTCTATTGCCAAAACTAAACCCTCCACGTACATCACCATAACCACCTAGAAAAACCCCAATGTGCCCATTAAAGTCCCCTGCTATGATAATCTTCTCCAAGCTAGGCACGCTTCTCACCATCTCATCCAAAGCCTTCCAAAAGGTTACTTTTACCTCCTCACCCAAACCCACCTTCGGTTCATGAACTCTACACACATGCAGAGTAAACTCCCCAATAACTAACTTAATCATCATCGGCCTATCACTTACCCTCTTAACCTCTACCACTTGCCCTCTTAGCTCCTTATCTACTAAAATGACCACTCTATTACGATGCCTCTCACTGCATGAGTACCACAACTGGTACCCATCCATATCCCTAGCCTTAGATCCTTCCCACTAGGCTCCTGGACACACGCAATATTAATCCTCTTCTTCTTTAGAATCTTCACAACTCTATGAACTTACCCTGAAGGGTCCCAATATTCTAATACCCTGACCTCAACCTATATCCTCTCGCCTCTCATCTGCCTCTACCACCCCTTACCTGATCATCTTGAACACCCAGCCTAGACCCCATACCTACCCATGCTCTTCTTTCTCTCTTCTTCTAAAACTACCCCAAACTCTAATCCCCGTGGATATGACCCTACTCCATCATCAACCCCCACAGACACTATTTAATACCCATAACAAAGGCCCCATACCAACTAGCAGACAGACCGACAAACAAACAAAGCAACAGTATGAAAATAGTAGGCGAATAACAGATACGTACACGAACACACTATCGACCTCTCAGCTAGAAACACACAATAATACCCACCACTAAGATATCTAAGCACAACTATAGTCACAAGAACTGAAAGAAGAAAAACAATACAAAAAACAAATAATCCAGGAAACTAAATTGTACTGCGTATGTAAAGAATAAGAAGTAATACAATAAAACTGTGAAACTAAGTAGTAAGAAATAGCTAAAAATCTAAGGTTTATATGTTATCGGGATGCTCTTGTGTGCTGCTGATTTGATTGTTGGAAATGGGTTGCTGAAATATTCCCGCCGGCGCATCGTCAGAATGACGGCGGAGTGACCTCTGCAACTTGCCAGATATTATGTGCTGGGTTATTTTCGTACCAACCTGTTCTGAATGACTTTCTAACCAAAGATTCCCACTTACCCATCGCCAAAAGTCAAGTCGAGCCGGTGGGAGCTCTAAGATTGCCGATGATAAGAGTGTCTAAGAGGGGGAACAGAGGAAGGAGAACAGAGGAATTTTGAAAATGTAATAAAAATAATATATATTTTAATAAGTTGCTATAACTTGCAATGAAATTTCTATTTATGCAATTTTCTAAAAGTGTTGCTAAAATTTGTAATTTTGAATCTAATAATACTATATGGGATAATTTTCTCTTTCTAATGCTAATGAACAATTATATACTTGGGAGTATGAGTAAGCTAGGATTAGCTTACATTGAACAATCATTTGAAAATTTTGGTTGATTGGAACCTTAATTCCTTTGTAGCCTATGTTAGAGCTATATGCTAATTAGGATTATTGGATTAGGAATTTAGAATTTAATATACTATTTATTTGCTTTTAATTTTCTTCATTATGCCTGTCTATTTTCTTGTTTATCTATATTTTCCTTTTCAATTCTTAGATTATCATCATTTTCGTAGTTTATTCTTATTCTCATAGTTTTTTGTTATCATGAACAAGATACAAGAAGAAAGTTTGAGATCATTCAAGTATATATAACGAAGAGATGCACAGAATATCCTAGCGCGAAGGTGTGAGAGATTGGCAATCGATGGATTTCGGAGAGGGGGAGAGAGAGGTAAATCTAAGGAATATTAGGGAGAGATAATTAGAAAGAATATAAAGAAGTTACAACTTACCACGGGCATGAATATGAAGGTTTGGAGGACACAAATTAGGGTAGAAGGTTAGTAGATAGGACTGCATGTCTTGTTGTCCATATGAGGACTAATAGTGCATTTTTTACTATCTATTATTTCATGTAGTTCAATTATAGTAATATTTAGTTATAATACCTTTCGCTTCCTATCTAGTGTGTTTGTTAATATCGTTTGTTTTTTATACTTTTTATTAGAGTGTGTACCCTACTGATTTAGCTATTTTACTCTAGTAGTTATCTATCAGTGAAACAAGTAAGCTAAAGTGGTTCACTTAAGCAGAGTAAATAAGGAGACAGTATTTTTACATGGAAAACACCCAGCTGAAAGAGGTGTAAAAAACTACGACCTATACCTCTATAGTATTTAACCCCAACTCCACTAAAACTCTTAAGCCTCAACAATCAAAAAATTATAAGACACTTGTAAACTAGGAATTAAACTCTAACTCCTATTTCTACAATGACACAAATCTTCCCAAGATAAGTATTCCCAAGCCTTCGAGTTCCCCAACTTAAAGACACTAATCCAAACTTACTTTATACTTCACTGATACTAGAATTAAAGTTTATTACAACTCTAGAACCAACCTATTACACAAACTCTATGACTCTTTAACTCTAAGTAAAGGAATAGGTTCTACTTATGACTTCTTTAAGCTGTAGAACTAATTTGTTGATTGGTGCTTTTCTTATCATTTCATGAGTGAAATTCTTTAAAAGTCGTTTCTACTATTTAATCCAACTCTGATAAAGTCTTTCAGATAATGTAATCTTCTTTCTTTAGTAGGACTTTATCAGTTAGTTACACTCATGTTGTATTCTGTCTCCTTATCTAGGTAGGTTTCCTTTATCAGTTCAACTTCAAGTGTTGTGTTTATCTTCTTCTCAACTTCTGTTCTACATGTGATAAATGTTGAAAGCATATCTGAATTTGCTTCCTTATCTACTTCTGACTTCAACCATTATTTTATCATCAGCCTTTCTGTTACTTCTATTTGCTTCACATATGTGGACTAGCATGAATAACATAGTTCATTAATATGTCAATCATCAAAACTTTATTTCTTTAACAAATTCCCTATTTTTTATGATGACAAACTAGTACATATTTCACAGCATCACAACATCACAATATTTCTCTTAAATTCCTGACATACTTAATAAAGGAATTAAACACAAGGATACTAGAATGAAATATGTTATTAACAATCTATTTTTCCCCTTTTGACATCATAAAAAAGCAGGGCCCAAATAAGTGAAAACAGTGTTTAATAATCCATGGCCACTGGGCTATCACTAAAACAATCAAAATTCAGAGTAAAGAACCATCGTGCATTAAGTTGAACAAGAGCAAAACACAAGAAGCAAAATAGTCCATTTCATGAAGGAGCAAGATATAATTAATAGTACCAAAAACTGATAAAGATGAAATAGTTTAGCAAAAACAAAAGCATTCCTAAGGCACTACGAAGAGGACTAAGAAGAGGAAATAGAGAGAATAAGGTTAGTCAATTTTTGCATAATTTTAGTATTTACAGATCATTCACTCTCGAGGGAAGCTTGTAAAGAAGCAATTTGATCTAGAAGTTCCAATTTTTTAGCATAATGAGCCACTTGAGCAACCTCCAGTTGTAATACCTCGAATTTTTTCTAGTTCAATTCAACTCAAAAGAGGCACATTGGAAACTTAGGACCTACAATTTTAGCTAAGTGTTGGAGACTTAGTCTCAATTTTAGCCTCTAAACTTTGGTGACTTTTTTCTTGACCTTTCCTACCTTGGAATAATAATTTCTAAATTATTTCATCATTAGGGTAGTCCATGGTACCTCCGAGGTGAGTTTTAGAATTTTTGGAGGAGGATTGGGGCATGTTTGGTTGGCCAAAATAGAACCTCAACACGATATCATCTCACGCATCAGTAGCGGCGTCAATATAGACGAGTAACGTATTGCTAATTGCATCATAGTGAGCGACGTGGCGTATTACTTGTTGCGTCGGTGCCCAGTTTTTATGTGTTAAATGATGGGTTATGGGGGGGATTTGAGTCATTTACCCTCACCCAAATCTTGCCAAAACACATAATTTTATCCCTAAATAGCATATATACTTCATTATTCATCTTTTTCTTCTCCAAGAACAAAACCCTATCTCCAAGAATCAAGAATAATTCTTTAACTCCTACTCCAAGAAAGCTTATAATCCAAAGTTTTGAGTTTAAGAACTTCAAGAAGAATCTTCAATAACACCATTAGAGATTCAAAAGTTCAAGCTTTTACATTCAATTCGTCAAGTAAGGTGTGTGGGTTTATGGACAAGGATCCTCTTTCATCTTTGTGCCCAAAACTAGTTTTTAAAGTTTAAATTACATGAATTCATATGATTTACAATTTAGGGTTCATTCCCAATTATCATTATTTAAAGATATTGATGTTACAAGTGATTAAATATTGAATTACATCTCTACTTTTCCATGTTTATGTGTGTGAAGTGATTTTATATGTATTGAGAGTTCAATTTTACTAGCTTGACTAGAATTATGCAAGAATTTCGAGATTTTGATTACTGAGCATGCCTTTATTATAGTTTGACATGATTTTGAAACATGGGATTTAAGCCCTAAGTATAAGTATTGATATTTCAAAAAGATGATGTTTTAAGCATCTCATGACTGACTAGCTTATATTCAGATTTTTAGAAAAGAGTTGATCTTTTGGATCCTCAGTTAAGTTATGGAATCCACTTTACAATTTTATTACAATTTATAGAAAATAGATTAGTTTTGATTACAGTTTAAAATAGACAGATACATAACTGTTTTTCATTATAAACCCTCATGCTAACTTTTAAAGTGGATTTCCTACACAATGAGCATATAGATTTAAAGGGAGTAGTACTTAGCACCGAGTTAGGTATGCTTACATGCCACAAAACTACGAGCCAACATAGATACAGATTATTTAGACTATTCCCATTTCTATATGAATGACAGATATAGATCTGATCACTTAAATTAGGTTATACTCCTTGGAAAGAGTATGACACCTCTCCCCAATATGAGGTTTTCCCATAAGGGAACTAGACGTTGGACACTATGATAGCTCACATAGTGTATGTCGGTTAGAAAAACCTCCCTAATAGTAAAGCTTTACAGAACAATTTTTAAAAGAATTCCCTACAGAACAGAGTAATTGTATTAGAAAATAACAACAGAAAAGCTTTTAGAAACTAAGTGTAAAGGCTCATGATTTTAATTAGATATTATTTTTCCTAAGTCATTAGCTATGAGATTTTAGTTTTTTGTTTACAGATACAAAGGTGAGTCCCTCTACACTTAGCCTAAATGATTTGAAAATGGACTTGACTTCAATTCTACTTATTTTACAACCAGAAAGAGTAAAAGTACAGTTTTTAGAACTAAATGTTATGACTCGCTAGATTTATGTAGTATGTTTTTCTATTCATGGTTATGATTTCTTTCAATTTTTTAGATATTCCAGCTTATGTGAGTCATCTACATTTAGCATGCATATTTTATGAATTTTGATAATATTGAGATATTATTTCTACTTATGCATTCACCCCCACGTGCTCAGTACATTCCAAAAGTACTGATCCACATATATGTTTATGTGCTACATTATCTCATAATGTAGGTTCAGGTGCTTTATTCCAGTAGCGTCATTGACCGTGAGCATCTCTATTTACATTCCGATAGTTGGTGAATCCTCATAGTTTGGGGACCCAGTTATTCAAATTTCCAGCTTTCCAAATTAGGTTGTTTAGTTATGTTAGACAGCTCGAGTCAGCTGGGGGTCTGTCCCAGCAACTCTCTTGTATTAGTATTAGAGGATTGTTCAACTATTAGATAATTTTCACTTTTTCAGTGTTAGTTCTTCAAATTTTCTTAGTTAAGTACTTTCAGACATTACATGCAGTTAAACTTAGTTCAGTTCAAATAGTATTTCAGTAGTTTAGTACACCACATGCTTATATTGAAGGGGAACCTTGGAATAAATGGTAAAGTTACCTCCATATGACCAGGATTTCATGGGTTCAAGCCTTGGAAATAGCCTCTGGCAGAAATACAAGATAAGGCTGCGTACGATACACCCTTATGGTGGGGCCCTTCCCTGGACACCGCAGATAGCGGTAGCTTTAGTACACCAAGCTACCCTTTTATAGTATACTGCATACCTATATTATCCTTATTTGAGGCATCAAAATGAGTATTGGGCTTACAGGGTTAGCTCGGGACTATTTGTGGCTAGAAGCACCGTGTAGCATCTTGGGACTCATTTTCAAGGAGTCAAAAGCTTGGTATCAGAGCCTAAGGTTATAAGAGTACTAGGAGTCAGACAAGCCGAGTTACGTAGAGTCTTGATCATGGGTGTGAAGTGCGCCACATTTATGAGCAAGAGGCTATAGGATGTTTTTTAGGAAGTCATCTCTTTCTTTGATAATCTATCGTGCTTACAATTTCTCTATCTACTATTAACTCATGCTCTTTAATGATAGTTAAATCTACCTCCTCGGTGAGCTAATGCACGCAGAAATAATAACCAACTACCTCAGCCTGCTGACCCTCTGAACGAGAATGTATACCATGCTGAATTTTGGGCTGCCTTTCAGGCGTTAGCCCAAGCTGTGACTGTTATAATTCAAGCCAACCATTAGGCGGTAGTCCTACTTCAGTAGAATAGGGATTTAGCAGCATTCAAAATTCATGACTTCATAAGAATGAATTCACCTGAGTTTTTTAGGACAAAGGCAGGTGAGGACCCACGACTTTACTTAGATAAGGTGAGGAAGATCACCCAGATTATGCATGTTTCTAAAGAGGACAAAGTGGAGTTAGCTTCCTATATGTTGCAAGATGTGGGCTTATGATTGGGTGGTTATGTGGAAAAATAGTAGAGGTGAGAATCCATCTCCTATGAGTTGGCAGGTGTTCCAGGATGCATTTTTAGATAGGTTCTTTCTGCATGAAATAAGAGAAGTTAAGGTAGAAGAGTTTGTGAACTTGAAGCAGGGCTCGATGACAGTGAAGGAGTACTATCTTAAGTTCAACCAGTTGTCTAAGTATTCCCATGACACGATGGCTGACCCTAGAGAAAGTATGAGTAAATTTATTAATGGAGTATTGGTTTGGTAATCAAGGAGTGTAGGACTGCCATGCTTATTGGGGATATGGATCTTTCTAGACTGATGATTCATGAACAACATAATAAGGGATAAAAGTTAAAGGGGAGAGAGAGGGGAAATAAAAAGGCTAGAGCCGGGTAGTTTGATTATGGCCAAACTAAGTATGGAGGGGAAAATTATTCCTAGTTTTAGAATCATTCATCTATGGAAGCACCGTCTTCAGCCAGTGCTCCTACCCCCAGGTCTAGGAAGGAGTAGTGGGGTAAGACTTCTATGTGTAGATCTAAAAATAGTATGAGTGGAAAACCGAGTTATCCTCCATGTCCTAGTATGGTAAGAATCATCTTAGTGAGTGCTTGTTGGGATAAAAAGTTTGTTATGGTTGTGGTAAGTTACGTCATGGAATCAAAGAGTGTCCGCATGCTAAGTAGGAAAATAGGGATGCTTGTCCCTAGACTCAGGCTACTAGTGCACCAACTACTCTAGGCCGCCCAGTACCTCCTCAGGGCGCATCATCCAGTACCTATGCCGGTCAGTGCTAGAATCAATTTTATTTTTTACCATCTCATCAGGAGTAGGAGAGTTCACCAGATGTTTTTACTGGTATGCTTCGTGTCTTTCATCTTGATGTTTATACGTTGTTAGACCCCAGGTCGAATTTCTCTTATGTGACCTCATTAGTTGTAGTAAATTTTGAAGTAGGTTCTAAAAAACTTTCTGAGCCCTTCTTGGTTTCTACCTCAGTGGGTGAGTCAGTTGTTTCCAAATATATCTATAGAAAGTGCCCCATCACTGCCCTTCAAAAAATCATGTTAGCAGACTTAACAGAGTTAGATATGGTCGACTTTGCATTATTCTGGGTATGGATTTTCTTCATTCCTATTATGCATCTATAGATTATTACAGTTGAGTGGTGAAGTTTTAGTTTCCAGATGAGCCAATCTTTGAGTAGGAAGGTAATTCAGTGTCTCTCGTGAGTTATTTCATAACCTATCTTAAAGCCAAAAAGTTAATCTCAAAAGGGTGCATCTATCATCTAGTTCGAGTCAAAGACACTAATTTTGAGTCTTCAATGGTTCAGTCAGTCCATTTAGTCAATGAATTTCCTGAAGTTTTTCCCAAGAATTTGTCAAGGGTACCTCCTGATAGGGAAATAGAATTCGGTATTGTCCTTCTTCTCGATACTCAGCCTATATTTATTTCTCTATATTGTATGGCTCTAGCTGAGATTAAGGAGTTAAAAGAGCAGCTTAAAGATGTCTTAGATAAAGGTTTTCTAAAGCCCAGTGTCTCTCCATGGGGCGCTCCCATCCTATTCGTGTGAAAGAAATATGGTTCCTTGTGAATATGCATTGACTATCATCAGCTGAATAAAGTTACAATCAAGAACAAGTATCCTCTTCCTAGGATTAATAACTTATTCGACCAAATCCAAGGTACAAGTTACTTCTCCAAGATAGACCTTAGATCCGGCTATCATCAACTGAGAGTAAGGGAATGTGATATCCCAAAGACATCTTTTAGAGTAAGGGAATGTGATATCCCAATGACAGCTTTTAGAACACGTTATGGTCATTTCGAGTTTCTAGTCATGTCCTTCAAACTAACAAATGCCCTAGTATCCTTCATGGACTTGATGAACGGAGTGTTCAAATAGTATCTGGACATGTTTTTCACAGTCTTTATCGATGATATCCTTATTTATTCTCATAGTGAGGATGACCATGCAGGCTATCTTAGAATTATGTTGTAAACTCTTAGAGATCACCAATTTTTTTCTAAATTTAGCAAATGTGAATGTTGGCTAAGGTCATTAGCTTTCCCCGATCATATTATTTCCAGTGAGGGTATTAGAGTTAATATCTAAAATATAGAAGTAGTAAGAAACAGACCTATCTCTCCATCAGATATTAAAAGTTTCTTGGGTTAAGATAGCTATTACAAGTGTTTCGTTGAGGGTTTCTTATCTATTGTATCTCCTATGTCTAGATTAACTTAGAAAAAAGTTAAGTTTTAGTGGTCAGACTTCCGTGAGAAGATTTTTTAAGATTTTAAGACTTGACTCACTTCAGCTCCAGTTTTAGCGCTACCTGGTGGTACAGATGGGTTCGTTATATATTGTGATGCTTCTAGAGTCGGTCTGGGTTGTGTTTTGATGCATATAGGCAAGGTTATAGCCTATGCCTCTAGACAACTTAAGCCTCATAAAAAGAATTACCTACCCATGACCTTGAGTTAGCTGTTGTTGTATTTTCTTTGAAAATTTATAGGCACTATCTTTATGGGGTGCATGTTGATGTGTTTACAGACCACAAAAGTTTGTAGTATGTATTTACTCAGAGGGATCTAAATCTTCATTAGAGAAGGTGGTTAGAATCATTGAAAGATTATGACATGAGTGTGTTATATCATTCAGGTAAGTCCAATGTTGTGGCAAATGCTCTTAGTAGACTGTCTATGGGCAGTGTTGCTCATGTGGAGAATGATAAGAGAGAACTAGTTCGGAAAGTTCACCGATTGGCTAGATTAGTTGTGAGATTGGCTGAATTAGCTGAAGGGAATGTTTAGGTTCAGAGTAGTTTAGAATTTTCTCTAGTTTCTAAAGTGAAAGAGAAATAGAACGGGGATTCTAGGTTGGTCAAATAGGAGGGGTCAGTTAAAGACCAAAAGGTAGAGGCTTTCTCCCAATGGGGAGATGGTGTGTTGAGGTACCAGAGTAGATTGTATATGCCATGTGTTGATGATTTAAGGTAGCGGATTATGGTAGAACCGCATGGTGCGCGTTACTCCATTCTTCCAGGAGCCACCAAGATGTACTGTAACTTATGGGAAGTCTATTGGTGGAGTGGTATGAAGAAAGATATAGATGAATTCATAGCCAAGTGTGCAACTTGTCAACAAATTAAGGTAGAGCACCAAAGACCTGGTGGAATATTGTAGGAGTTTGGTATTCCCACTTTGAAGTGGGAAGAGGTGAATATGGACTTTATGACTGGATTACCCTATTTGCGTCAGCAACGTGATTTAATTTGGGTTATAGTAGATAGATTGACCAAATCAGCTCACTTCTTACTAGTTCACACATCCTACACAGCTGAGGATTATGATAAGCTATATATCCGAGAGTTGGTCAGTTTTTTTTGGGATTTCTGTGTCTATTATCTCAGATAGGGGTACTCAGTTTTAGAAATCCTTTCAGAAGGGTCTTGGTACCCAAGTTTATCTCAGTTCAGCTTTTCATTCATAAACAGATGGTCAAGTAGGGAGGACCATTCAAACCTTAGAAGATATGTTGAGGGCATGTGCTCTTGACTTCAAAGGAATTAGGGATGACCACTTATCATTGATTGAGTTTACCTATAATAACAGTTACCATTCAATTTACCTATAATAATAGTTATCGTTCTAGAATTCAGATGGCCTATTTGAAGCTCTATATGAGCGAATATGTAGGTCACCAGTCGGTTGATTTGAAGTGGGTGAGGTCGCTTTGATTGGGCCAGATATGGTGTTTGAAGCCATGGATAAAGTTTAGTTTATTCAAGAGAGATTGAAAGAATCTCAGAGTCAACAAAAATCTTATACAGACGTAAGAAGTAGAAATATTGAGTTTGAGGTAGATGACTTTATTTATTTAAAGGTTTCACCCATGAAGGGAGTGAAGAAATTTTGTAAAAAAATGGAAGCTTAGTCCTAGGTATGTAGGTCCATACAAGATTTTGAGTCATATGGGGAAGGTAGCGTATGAGCTTGAGCTACCCGTAGACTTGTCATCAGTTCACCGAGTGTTCCATATATCCTTATTGAAGAAGTGCATGGACGATTCAGATGTTATAGTCCCTCTAGAAAGCACAGATTTCCAAAATAACCTTTCATACAAAGAAGTTAAAGTAGATATTCTTGATCACCATATCCATAGACTAAGGAACAAAGAAGTTCCCTTGGTCAAAGTTTAATGTCGAAATCAATCTGTTGAGGTTACCACTTGGGAAGCAGAAGCATACATGCAAACCAAGTACCCTCACTTTTTCTCTACAAACACACATTCAGCCGAAGGTAATAGTATTCCTTAACTCTATTTATTTCCAGTCTCATTTCATCCATATGGTTATCTTTATGTCAATTCATGCACTGACAGATTAGTTTAGTAGCTTACTATGTTTTAGATTCAGTAATACAGTTTTGTTTCAGTTGTGCATGCCAGTATATAGTCTCAGTTCTTCAGTATCTTTTGTTTAACTAGTCTCATTCAAGGATGAATGTTCTCAAGGGGGAGATATTGTAATACTGTAAATTCTTTCTAGTTCAATTCAGCTCAAAAGAGGCACATTAGAGACTTAGGACCTAAAATTTTATCTAAGTGTTGGAGACTTAGTCTCATTTTTGGCCTCTAAACTTTGACAACTTTATTTTCGACCTTGGAATGACAATCTTTAAGTTGTTTTATGATTAGGGTAGTCCATAGTATCTCCGGGGTGATTTCTAAAATTTTTGGAGAAGGATTGGGGCATGTTTGGTTGGACAAAACAAAATCTCGACGCGATATCGCCGCGCCACATCAGTGGCTGCATCGATGTAGACGATGCAACGCATCATAGTGAGCGACGTGATGCATCGTTGATCGTGTTGGTGCCCAATTTTTATGTGTTAAATAATGGGTTATAGGAGGAATTTTAGTCATTTAACCTCACCCAAAACGCACAATTTTATCCCCAAATAGCATAGATGTTTCTTTATTCATCTTCTTCTTCTCTAAGAATCAAGAATAATTCCATAACTCCTACTCCAAGAAAGCTTATAATCAAAAGTTTCGGGAACAAGAACTTCAAGAAGAAGCTTCAAGAACACTATTAGAGATTCAAAAGTTCAAGCTTTTACATTTAATTTATCAAGCAAGGTATGTGGGGTTATGAACAAGGATCCTATTTCATCCTTGTGCCCAAAACTAGTTTTTAAAGTTGAAATTACATGAATTCATATGATTTACAATTTAGGGTTTATACCCAATTATCATTATTTGAAGATGTTAATGTTACAAGTGATTAAATATTGAATTACATCTCTACTTTTGCATGTTTATGCGTTGAACTGATTTTATATGTATTGAAAGTAGAAATTCACTATCTTGACAAGAATTATGCAAAAATTTCAAGATTTTGATTACTGAGTATGACTTTATTATAGTTCGACATGAGTTTGAAGCATGGGCTTCAAGCCCTAAGTATAAGTATTGATATTTCAAGAAGATGGTGTTTTAAGCATCCCATGACTAGCTTATATTCAGATTTTCAGAAAAGATTTGATCTTTTGATCCTCAGTTAAGTTATGGAATCCACTTAACAGTTTTATTATAGTTTATAAAAAATAAATTAATTTTGATTACAGTTTAAAATAGACAAATGCATAACTGGTTTATAAACCCTTATGCTAGCTTTTTAGAGGATTTCCTATGGAATGAGCACACAAAGCTAAAGGGAGTAATATTTAGCATCGAGTTGGGTATGTTTACATGCTCCAGCCAATGTTGGTACAGATTATTTAGATTATTCCCATTTCTATATGGATGACAGAAATAGATCTGATCACTTAGATTAGGTCATACTCCTTGGCAAGAGTATAACACCTCTCCCCAATGTGAGATTTTCCCATGAGGGAACTATACATTGGACACTATGATAGCTCATATAGTGTATGTCAGTTAGAAGAAACTCCCTAATAAAAAAGCTTCATTGACCAGTTTTTAAAAGAATTCCCTATAGAACAGAGTAATCGTAATAGAAAAGAACAACAGAAAAGTTTTTAGAAACTAAGTGTAAAGGCTCACGATTTTAATCAGTTATTATTTTACTTAAGCCATTAGCTATGAGATTACAACTTTTAGTTTACAAATACAAAGGTGAGTCCCTTTACACTTAGCCTAAATGATTTGAAAATGGACTTGACTTCAATCCTACTTATTTCACTAGCAGAAAGAGTAAAAGTACAATTTTTAGAACTAAATATTATGACTCACTAGATTTATGCAGTATGTTTTGCTATTCATGGTTATGATTTCTTTTAATTTTTTAGATATTCCAGCTTATGTGAGCCATCTACATTCAGCATGCATATTTTATGAATTTTTATAACACTGAGATATTATTTATACTTATGCATTCACTCCCACATGCTTAGTACATTTCCAAAGTATTGATCCACATATATGTCTGTGTGCTACATTGTCTCATAATATAGGTTTAGGTGCTCAGTTCCAGTAGCGTGATTGACTATGAGCGTCTTTATCTACATCCTGATAATTGGTGAGTCCTCATAGTTTAGGGTCCCAGTTATTCAGATTTCTAACTTTCCAGATTTGTTTATTTAGTAATGTCATATAGTTCAAGTCAGTTGGGGGTCTTTTCCAGTGTCTCTCTAGTAGTAGTATTAGAGGTTTGTCCGACTATTAGATACATTTTAGTTTTTCAAGTTTATTTCTTCAAATTTTCTTAATTAAGTACTTTCAGACATTACATGCAGTTAAACTCAGTTCAGTTCAAACAGTATTTTAGTATTTTAGTGTACCACATACTTATATTATCTTTATTTGAGTCATTAGAATGAGTAGCAGCTTTCAGGGTTAGCTCAGGACTACTTATATTTCGGAGCATCATGTAGCATCTCGGGACTCATTTTTGGGGAGTTACACCAGTTCAGCTTAAAGAGCCTCCAACTCAGCAGTTTTAGCAGCAAAAGCATTCCTTAATCATTGTATAGGATTATTAGCACTCCTTATTGAAATAGGTAGTTCCATATGATTCACCTCCCTATAACATCTTTTATGTTCTTAAGAGACCAAACTTGAATAGGTACCATAAAATCTTCAAAAATAGGAGTAAGCCAGGATTCATAGGGAAGGGCATGACCATTTATATCCTTAAGAAGGACCCTTTGCATATGCTGAATAATAAGCGTAGGCAGGTCAATTTGCACTTTAGTATCAAGCAACTCCATGAGAGTAAGATCAAGAAAATTTGCCATAATACTTTGTTCTTTCCTAGGAGTGATTATCTTATGAACAACATCAAAGTATAGTTTATAAAGAGGAGTCATCTCGCGCTTAAGAACCCTATGATGATTTTGTAGTTGAGGATTATCAGAAAACTTGAGAGAGATGTCAAGAGTAGATGCAATGTTGTCAAGTAGAGGCCAAGTAACCTTGACATAGTGACCCTAACCCCTCATAAAAATGTTTAGAATCCTAGCAATATCAACAATAATAAGATTGATAGTAACCTCTCTGATAGTGGTAGAAAACATCTCTCCAATAGCGACCCCATTAGTATAGAATTCATAAACCTCAGTTTTCCCAAACTTTATTTGGAGATCATCTTGAATAAATAAGTATGACCGCCCCTGGGCCTCAAATTTTGTTAATAGAACTCCCATCTCAGGGCCCCCAAAACCAGTAACGACTCGGCCTCTAGCTAACTTGTTCTTCTGAAAGTGAAGAACATGATTAATAGGAGAGTCCAGGTTGGCAGATGTTTTATCAAGATCAAAGTCTGGATCTAGCTCAATAGGTGCATCAGGAGGTGAGTTAGAGGCAGAGAAATCAAAAGGAACAGGTTTGGTGACCTGTTTCTTGGAATAAGTGAAGGATTTTATGGGAGTGGGTTTTGAAGAGGATGAAGATTTTGAAGCAGGGTGGACTTTGGTTGAGTAGAGGATGTACGAAAGGTGGAAGGTTTAGGAATAGTGTGTTTCACTAATTTTTCTTTACGCACAAAGCGAAGCAACACAACTTGAGAGGAAGATGGAGGAGGAGGAGCAGGTATGTCCACACGCTTTCTCTTGCTAGCTTGAAGTGATTCAGCTAGATATGCCTCTTTCTATTGCTTTTTCCAATGAGCGTGAGGAGTTCTAGAAGAGGACATAAAAGGACGAGGCTCAGCAAGGTTATGCTCCTCAATAGCAATAGGAGTTTTGATTGGTTAAGACCGTGAATTTTTGGAAATCAAATTTTCAATTGGAATATCATTAGGGTGGATAATTTGGAGAGGAATAGGAGTTGGTAAAGTGGGGTTGGGAAAGGACTTAAGACCTGGGAAAATTGAGAAAAGGGTTTTTTTAAATTTGTCCTAGCGGTAAAATCAGATAATTTGATTGGAATGGTAGGTGGAATAGAAGGTATTATATTGGCAGTAGGATGAAGAACGATAGTTGTGGAAGGAGAGGTAGAGAAATCAGATTACAGAGCAGAAGAAGAGGATTCCATGGTAAAGAAGGAATACGAAGTTGTTCTTGCTTTTGGGATGGTGAAAGAGTGAGGAGAGAAGGAGAAAGAAACAGATATAAGAAGGGAAAAGGAAGTTGAAATGTAAAGAGAATAGATTTGATGTGTAACAGTGATAATGATGAAGAGTTAAAGATATGATGGGATTGTTGTGGCAGCTTTTTGAAAAACTTGAACTCTTGAGGTTTTGGCGGTTTAGAAATATTTAAGGACCACAATGGAAAACCTGTTTCTCTTTATGTATTTTAAGGTAAACTAATAATCATACTTGAACTCTTGAAAATCATGAACAAAATTCCTTAAGTATTCCAGCATCACTATAAAAAAAATACATGAAAGTAAGGTCACTCAAAATTTTGGAATTAGGACACACAACTAAATATACAAGACTAGATTAATCAACAAGAACTCAAGAGCAGATCAACTTTTCTAGTTAATCATTGAGGGAGATTTATGAAATCTTAATCATCCCCAAGGCTAACCTATTCTTTTCAAAGTGTTCCCTGGTTAATGCCTTAGTGAATATATCAATAATTTAATCTTTAGTAGAATAGAACATGATTGATATAAGACCTTTTTCAACATTATCTCTAAGAAAGTGACGTCTAATATCAATATATTTAATTCTTTTATGTTGGACATGATTCTTAGCAATATTAATGGCACTTATATTGTCACAAAAGATAGGAACACATCCGACATCTATACCAAAATTCATGAGTTGTTGTTTAATCTACAACAACTGAGCACAACAAGATCCAGCAGCAACATACTCAGCCTCAACAGTAGATAGAGCTACTAGTTTTATTTCTTAGTGGTCCAGGTAATTAAACATAATCCAAGGAAGTGTGTCATGCCTATGCTGCTCTTCTTGTCCACCAAATAGCCTGCATAGTCAGGATCAAAATAACCCACCAAGTTAAAATTACTACCTTTAGTATACCATAATCCAAGATCAGTTGTTCCTTCGAGATATAAAAAAATTCTCTTCACAGATTTCAAATGAGATTCTTTAGAATTTTCTTGGAACCTTGCACATAATCCCACACTAAATACAATATCAGGTCTCCTTGCTGTGAGATAAAGTAAATATCCTATCATCCTTCTATATAGTTTTTGCTCCACATCAGGACCTGTTTTATCCATATCTAGCTTTGTGGTAGTGGTTATTGGTGTGCTGATTTCTTTTGATTCTTCTATGGAAAATCTTTTAAGAAGTTCCTTGATATATTTTTGTTGATGAATTATGGTTCCAGAGACTATTTGTTTGATTTGCAACTCTAAGAAAAAATTTAGCTCCCCCATCATACTCATTTCAAATTCATAGCTCATGAGTTTTGAAAAGGCATTGCCATGTTCATGTTTGTGGAGCCAAAGATAATATCATCAACATATACCTGCACAACCAAAAAATCTTTTCCATTAGTCTTTAAGAAAAGAGTATTGTCAATTTTACCTTTAGTATGACCATGCTCCAAAAGGAATTTTGACAATCTTTCATACCAAGCTCTTGGAGCTTATTTTAGTCTATACAAGGCCTTGTCAAGCCTGTACACATAATCAGGAAACTCCTTACTCTCAAATACTAGTGTCTGTTTGACATACACCTCTTCTTTGATAATTCCATTCAAAAATGCACTCTTAACATCCATTTGATAGAGAATGAATTCTATGTAAGCAGAAAAGGCTATAAGAAGCCTTATTGCTTCAATTCTAGCTACAGGAGTAAAGGTCTCATCAAAATCATGTCTTCTTCTTGATTGTATCCTTGGACCACCAATCTTGACTTGTTCCTTGTAATAGTTCAATTTTCATCAACTTTGTTTCTATATACCCACTTAGTTTCAATCAGTGCTCTGTGTTTTTGAGGAGGAACTAAGTTCCACACCTTGATTCTTTCATACTGATTTAACTCCTCTTGCATGGATATGATCTAATCAGTATCAAGAAGTGCCTCATTCACTTTCTTTGGTTCAATTTCTGACAGAAATGCTTTGAAAGAACAATGCTTCTCAACCCAGACCTTGTAGTGATCCTAGAACTGAGATCAGTGAGTATATTTTCAATAGGATGGGATCCTTGATACTTGTATCCTTTTGGGACCAATTCTTGTGAGCTACTAGGATTACTGGGATTATTTTGAGCTGGGGTAGTTAGTGAATTAGTTCCCCCTGTTAGTGTGCCTCCAGAATTAGTTTCCTTTGTCGAGGTGCCTACATGTTTGGTGCCTTTAGTTGGTGGACCATGTTGAGCAATATGTTTCTCAGAATTACTTACTTCCTGCAAGTTAGTCTTAGCAAAAAAATTATCAAATACTACATGTACACTTTCTTCAACACAATTTATTCTGTTGTTTAGAACCCTATATGCCTTACTATTATATGAATATCCTAGGTAGCTTCCCTTATCACTCTTAGCATCAAATTTTCCCAATTGATTTTTCCCATTATTATAAATGAAACATTTACAACCAGACGTTCTAAAATGAGAAATATTTAGTTTTCTTCCTTTTAGTAATTCATAGGGAGTCTTCTCTAGAATAGGTCTAATCATGCATCTATTTATGATATATGCAGCAGTACTGATTGCCTCAGCCCACAGGTTTTTAGCAAGATTTTCTACAAGCATCATTATTCTAGTCATATCTTCCAAAGCCCTATTTTTTCTCTATTCTAATCCATTTTGTTGAGGTGTTCTGGGAGCAGAGAAACTGTGATCTATATTATTTGCAGAACAAAATTCTAAAAACTTGAAATTTTCAAATTCTGTACCATGGCCAGATCTTATGAAAATTAGGGAAGTGCCCAATTTTTTTTCAACTTTCTTGATGAATATAGTAAAGACATCAAAGGAATCTTCTTTGGAAGCTACAAAAAATGTCTAGATAAATCTGGAATAATCATCAACAATCACAAAAACATAACTTTTTAAACCTCTGCTTTGAAGTCTCATTGGTCCACACAGATCCATATGGATCAGGTCAAGGCATTTGTTTGTCTTGACATGGTTCTTTGATTTGAAAGAAGATTTTACCTATTTCCCCCTTACACAGGCACTGCAAACCTTTTCTTCCTTGAACTTGGTTTTGGGCAGACCCAATACCATATCTTTGGAAGAAAGTTTGTTTAATTGTTTTAGACTTGCATGTCCAAGTCTCTTGTGCCAAAGGAGGGGATCATTTTCTATAGCACTCAAACAGGTCAGCATTGTTCCCGGTATTTTCATTATGTCAGCTTTGTACACATTCTTGTATCTTCTTGCAGTGATCACAACCTCCTTGGTGTCCATCCTTTTAACTTTGACTCCTGCAGAAGTAAAAACAACTTTGTTACCTTTATCACACAGTTGTGATATGCTATGAAGGTTGTGCTTCAGTCCCTCCACAAGGTATATATCCTCCAATTTCCTTGAGATATATCAATCTTTCCAACTCCAATAATGATTCTCTTTTTTTTCTTCACCAAAAAAACTCCACCCCCACTTATTTTGGAGAGAGAAAGGAATTTTTCTTATCACCAGTCATGTGTCTTGAGCAAGCACTATCCAGGTACCAATGATTTTTGCTTTCTTTCACTCTCATCTGTAAAAGTAAATCAGGGGTTAGATTTAGGAACCCAGACAATCTTGGGCCCTTTTTATGAGTAAATTTATAAATTAGATTTCTTCTAGTCCATGCAGGCAACAGTTTACACAACCTATTTCTTTGCACAGATTTGGTTTTCCTTTTATTTGTCTAAGCTGGTTTATTTTCCATATTTATACTCCTAGATCTACTTTTAGTATCAATAGGATATTCAGTAGTTGGATTCCCAAAATTTCCACAAATATAGCACAAATTTGAGTAGTATCAAGGCTTTTGTAAAAACCCAGTCTAGCTTTTTCATTGTGACTTTTCTCACTCAGTTTGTAAACAATTCTTAAATAATGTGTCCAGCTGCTTGCTCTTTCAAGATTAAGCTTTAGTTCAGTAATTTCTTGGCTCAATTTGTTCATCCTTTCCTTTGCATCGTCACACTCTTGTTTGTACTTGATTAACTCAAGTTAAACACTTTCATGTTCGTTGCTTTTACCTTTTTCCCCTTTTTAATAAGTGTCAGTTTTAGGACTTCAGTTTTAAGTGTAATATTAGCAGAATCAAGTTATACAAACTGTTCCTTAAGAGTGTTGTTTTCTTTTTCAACAGTGTTCTTACAAGCTTCTAAATCAATGAAGTCAAATTTGAGGCTTGTAATACTGTTGAACAACTCATCCCTATCAGAAGTCAATTCTTGGAAATCATCAGTTAGAGCACTCATCAAGGATACAAGTTTTGTTTTAGAAAATAAGTGCAATTTTTCTTTAAGCTCAAGAATACTTACCTCAGAAGTAACATATGAGGTAAGTACCATCTTCTTCTTTCAAGTCTGAATCTCTAATATACATGACTGCAGTTTCATCAATTTCTTCATCATCCGACTCATCTGAATCAGATCCCCAAGTGGCTACCATAGCATATTCTTTCTTCTCTTTTTTTTGACTTTTTCTTTCAATTCTTTTTCAGCTCTTTCCTTTCTCCATTCTATTTCCCAGATAGACAGTCTTTGATTTGATGATTAGTCTTACCACACGTGTAGCATCCATTAGGATTGTGGTTTGAACATTTCTTGCTACCTATTCCCTTCTTTTTTTTTTGAAAAATTTGTTGAAGTTCTTAGTTGTGAAGGCAACTTGTTCTTCATCAAGTTCAACTTTTTCATCACTGTCTGATACCTTCAAAGCCAAGGTATTCTCAAGAGTTACCACTTTTTTCTTGATTCCATCAATTTACATCTCATAAGTCTTAAGATTACCTACCAGTTCATCCAGTGTCATTTGAGTAAGATCTTTTGCCTTCCTAATGGCAGTGACCTTAACATCCCATTTAGACTTAGGCAATACCCTTAACACTTTTTCAACTTATTCCTCAATCGGAATGTTTTTTCCCAAGGAGGTGAATTCATTTGCTAAAGCAGTGAGTCTTGTCATCATTTCATAGAGTGATTCATTTTTCTTCATCTTGAAAGCCTCATATTCAGTGAAGAGAAGAGCAATTTTGAACTTCCTTACTTGAAAGGTGCCCTCATGTGCATTGACCAGGGCATCCCAGATTTGCTTAGCAGTGGTACAATTTGACACTTTGTTGTACTCAGCTAGCCCTAGTCCACAGACAAAGATGTGCTTAGCCTTAGCATTTTTCTTTAATGCTACCAAGTCGTCAGTAGTAAATTTATTTCTCACTTTCTTAACATGTTCACCATCAACCAGCTTCATTGGAATAGTAGGGCCATCAGTGATCCTGTCCCACAGCTCGTAGTCTTCCCCTTGAATAAACATTTCCATCCTGACTTTCCACTAGATGAAGTGAGAACCATCAAAGAGTAGAGGTCTAGTGGTTGATTGACCTTCACTGTGACCATTAGGTGGTGCGAAATTCATCATAGTGATCTTTCCTTAGGTGTTAACCTTATTTAAGATAACCTCGCTCTAATATCACTTGTTATCGTGTGTACCCTACTGATTTAGTTATTTTACTCTAGTATTTTCCTATCAATGAAACAAGTAAGCTAACGTGGTTCACTTAAGCAGAGTACATAAGGAGACAATATTTTTACGTGGAAAACACCTGGCTCAAAGAGGTGTAAAAAACCACGACCTGTACCTCTACAGGATTTAACCCCAACTTCACTAAAACTCTTGAGCCTCAACAATCAACAAATTACAAGACACTTGTAAACTAGGAATTAAACTTTAACTCTTATTTCTACAACGATACAAATCTTTCCAAGATAGGTGTTCCCAGGCCTTCGAGTTCCCCAACTTGAAGACACTAATCCTAACTCAGTTTACACTTAACTGAGACTAGAATTAAAGTTCATTACAACTCTAGAACCAACCTATTACACAAAGTCTATGACTCTTTAACTCTACGTAAAGGAACAGATTCTACTTATGACTTTTTCAAGCTATTGAACTAATTTGCTAATTGGTGCTTTTCTTAGCGGTGCATGAGTGAAACTCTTTGAAAGTCATTTCTTCTATTTAAGCCAACTCTGATAAAGTCCTTCAGATAATGTAATCTTCTTTCTTCAATAGGACTCTATCAGTTAGTTACACTCTTCTGTTGTATTCTATCTCCTTGTCTAGGTAGGATTCCTTTATCATCTCAACTTCAAGTATTGTGTTTATCTTCTTCTCAACTTCTTTTCTACACATGATAAATATTGAAAGTATATATGAATTTGCTTGCTTATCCACTTCTGACTTCAACCATTATCTTATCATCAGCCTTGCCCGTTATTTCTATTTGCTTCACATGTGTGGACCGGTATGAATAACATGTTTCATTCATATGTCAATAATCAAAACTTCATTTCTCTAACAACTTGCAATACGTCATTTTTAGACTATTTGTTGTGTTAAGTCGAGGGTCTATCAAAAATTATTTCTCCAATTCACCTTTGAGGTAGAGGAAAAGTGACAGTCTAACCTTCCCAGACCTCATTTTATAGGAGACCGAGTATATTATTGTTGCATGGAGTAGTAAAAAGAATTACCTTTAACTAAAGTTATTGAATTCAATATGCAAGTATGTAAAACTTTCAATGCTTAATTTTAGAATATTGTTCTTTATAAATTCAAGTCAGTCAAATCAGTAAGCTTGAAATACCAAATACTAATTAAGTTGAAGCGGACCTAAAAGATAAAGAAAGCTCTCGTTTGAGCTCCTTTTTCCAAACAATGCTTTTCTAAGCTCTCGTTTGAGATACTCTTTTCCAAACAATGCTTTTCTAGGTAGTTAATATAGTTGGTCTAAACGGTGACATGAATTGAGGGGTTTAATATCTGATTGGTTTTTGCGTATAAAAGGATAACATATTGTTTTGGGATGTTGGAAACTTCAAACCGTCCAAAACATTATCCTGTGAAACATAGGTTTAGATAGGCTTAGGTGGGAACATTGGACTGATGTTTGATGACCATCTGTCAAGAGCAACATTTCAACGTTTTGTGAATATTCTTATGCTAATAAAGGAATGTCCTTTTTAGTGTAAACGTGATGATTCCCCTCAATTAAGCAGCACCATTTATTGCTGTTATGAAGGTGCCTCCCAGTTGCGGTTTGGGGATTGTTGCCAAGGATACCCCACTATGGAGAATGAAAAAAAGTATAGGAAATTCATCAAGAATGCAATGATCTATAATTGTTTTATAACATGGTACAATAATTGTTGAAGTATGTATTTTCAAAGAGCTTCCTTAAGTGTGGGCTTGATATCTTTTTTCATGACTCAAACACGTAAAAGTTTTTTAATAAAAAATGTGGTGAAATTTGATCCCATGATCTATGCCTATTCTGATATCATATTTAAGAGTGTATCTATTTCATCTAAAAGTGTAAGTTATTAAAAAAAGCATGTTTTTATATTAAATTATATTCTCAATAATAACAATAATTGTATCTCAGTTCCAAATAAATTGGAATCATTTATATGTATGAATTCACACTTAATTGTAGCAAATGACATTAAAAAGAGAAAAATAACTTATAAACGATAGTAATGGTACTAAGCGAATGGTAACATGATAATGGCTATTAAATAATTTATCGTGATAACGTAGTTTTAATTTTTTTTTATGTCGAGTTGATAAATTTCCATCAATTTTCATATTATGCATATAATATAGAGTTGCATGTATTACTAGGTTATAAAATTTAAACTCTACAATTTTATTGGATTAGAATCCCTAGCATATCAGAATGGATAAATTATGTAAAAATACAAACTTAAGAAGTATAAATACATAAAATTTCTTATTTTTTAAAATATTTAATAAAATCTCATATTTTTCATTTTCCTCTTGATACATATTAAATAAGGAAGTAACAGATTTACATTTATTTTAAGAGGGCAAATAATGGGAGAAAATCTCTTAAATATCTAAAAAGAAAATCAAATTAAAAAATTTTCATCAGATCTTATCATTTGCAATTTACAATTTGGTTCAATTTTTTCCTATCTCTATTATTCTTTTTTTTTCCTTAAAATTTTGAAAGTTTTATTGTGTGATTGATGTTGACAAGCATTCATATTATTTTGAATAATCTTCATACTATAGAAGCTAAAAAATCTCATAGTTTCTGACGCAATTATGATAATGACGATGATCACTGCAATGATCCGCAAAATTAGATGTGCATTCAATGTTGATACATATATTTTTGGTTAATGCGCTTGACATATATAATGTTGTTAATTTTTCGATATACTTTTGTACTATAAACGATGATACATATGAGTGATACATTTGTTGTTAGTATATTGGTGATAGATATGAGTGATACATTTGTTATCAGAATAATAGTTATATATATGGTAGATACTTTTTGATAGTGATTCATATTTTTGATTAATTAATAAATGTTTGATACATTCGACATATGTTTGACATATGTAGACTATTTAATTTGTATGAGACTGAATTTTGAATGGTATTGAGTAATTTACTAGATACATCATTATGCTACATCTGAATCACATATCATAAAGTTACATTTGAAAAGCTAGTCTATCACATAAAAATTTAAGATTAGCTTGTGAACACTTTCAATAATGACAAAATATGTTTAGATTATGAACGAAGAAAGGAAAAAATGAAAGTTGACTGATTTTGGATATTGCAGAGATTTATTTGAAAGTGGATATGATATGTCATGATTTGCGCGTGATTTATTCTTCGTAATAATTGAAAATCGGTTAATTTCTTATTTAACTAACCACTCAGTTACAAATGAATCACAATCCATATGTATCAACATTAAAAATATGTATCACAAAAAATAAAATACGAAAAATCTTATAATTTAATAAAATTATAATAAAAAATATTACAACCCATTAAAAGACTAAGATTTATATAAGGTACCTTATTAGAAATGTTTAGGAAATGCCCTCGGCTAATTTTTTGATCTAAAATATCCTCAATGCTTTTTTTGAACTTATAAAATATGTCCCTGAAACTAATAGACAACTATGATAAAAATGATACTTAAAAGTAACTATGTAGCACTTTCTAAGCTTGCCACGTGTACAAATTAGCATTAAAGTACAAATACATCCATTTATTTGAAAACCTAACCGACCCTACTCCCATGAGCATAAACGAAGACTTCATTTGTTTTTATTAAGATTAGAATTCAGATGTCGGAATTTGAATACATATTTGAATAATTAAGATGTTGTCTGCAGATTTAAAAACTAAATGGTTAATACTATTTGTTTTTCAATATCTGAATATGCAAAATTTATTTATTTGCATATATAATAAAAACTATAATTCAAATAAAAATAATTATACATTAGAAAAATATTTAATTTAATACAGTAAAATTATTATTTGATTGAAAAAAATATTTATATTTGTTAGTGATAATAGAGATGGTTTGTAATGGTTGTGGTGCTGGTAATGATTGATGTTAGTGATTAGTAATGTTGGTGGTGATAGTTGTGATGGTAGAGATATTTGGTATTGTAGTGATTGTTACGATGGTGGGGATTGGTAGTGGTGGTGGTAGTGATGTGAAGTTGGTTGATGTTAGTAGTTGGAGGTGTTGATTGTGATTGCTTAAAAATGAATGCATGATGATTGATGATTTATTGGTGGTAGTTGGAGATGTTATTAGTTGTGATGGTGGAGATGATTATTAGTAGAGATATACTGTAGCGATGATGATGGTTGAAGCGGTGGTAGAGTTGGCAACACTGGTGACAATGGTGGTGGTGGCTGAAGAATGTGTGGATGTTGATGATTTGTTAATGGTAGTTAGCGGTGGCGCTAGTTGTGATAGATAATTTGGTTAATAGTTGGGATTGGCCAATAGTGGTTAATGATGGGGGTGGTGGTGGCATTGGTGGTGGCGTTAATGGTCATGATAGCAGTGGATATAATTAAAATAATGGAGGTGGTAGATATGGTAGCGGTTAAAAATAGTGGTTAGTAGCAATTATGATTGTGAATGGTGGAGGTGGTTGACGATGTTAGTGGTTTGTGGCTAGGTGGGGGTTGACAATGGTGGTGGTGGCAGAGGTGGTTAGTGTGGTAACAGATAATTATGAATAGAGTGTGGTGAATATTATCCAACACAGGAATACCTCTTGATGATTAAGACATAGTTCGAGATCTGAATGATTAAGACATATTCAGACCTATTAAGAGCCAAAATCTTAATGAAAAACAAATGTCTTAATGGTCTAAAGTCTGAATCACTCAGATTCAGATCTCCATTAAGTGCAAACAATTGAGGCCTAAATTATAATGCCCCGGATTTTTGGTCCTTGAAAATTTTTGAAATTTTATTCTTACTATCTTGACTACGACTACCCTGATGAGTCATAGGGAGTCTTGACAAGTTGTTAGACCAAATCAAAAAATATGTGGCTGAGTTCTTCTATGAGTACGAGTGGCTCACTATGAGTCGTAAGGACTCGTTATGAGTCGTTGGGTGTAAATCGTAGGGTGTCCAGTATATACCCAAATGGTTGCTCGATTGACTACGACTAGACCCTACGAGTCATAAGGTCCCATTATGAGTCATATAGGTTGAGTCTTAAGGCTAATAGATTGTGAGTGCCTTGGAGACTGTCTTGGCTGTGACTTGTGGTGACCAGTCGTAATGAGTCTATACAAGTCGTATAGTGACCCATAGTCACTGATGACTAAATTTTAATTTTAAAATTGAGGGCACTTTGGACAATTTCCTTCTCCCTCAATTAAAACCCCACGTTCATAAAGCACTTAAAAGGGGTTATTTCTCATTTATAACGTACTCAAACACTCCCAAAGCTCTCTTAAATTTTCTCAAGTAGTCATACTTAGGATTTTCGAGAAGTAGGTCATCCAAGGGCTCAAGGGTAGAATTCTCTCCATAAACTTGGATATTTCAGGCATGTTACTCTTCCCTAATTATTAATTTCTTAAAAACATGAGTTTTAAAGTGTTGTTCATATGGTATTGAGGTTGGTTTTAAAAACATGGGTTGGGGGTAATGAATAATTATTGTTTATGTGATGTTTCATGTTTGTCCCTACATGAGTTACGTTTAAACGGTAGTTTTAAAATCAAATTGATGCGTGGGAATGGTGAATGAACTAGGGATTGTGGTTCCCCGAGTGACTTTTGAAGTGGTTATGACCCCAACCCCACTTTATGAAATTGGTTTTGAATATGAAAAGTAGGCATATTGAACTACTCATGAACTATTAAATAATGTGAAAAGTCTATGAAGCATAATTATTTTTTAATTGAACCTTAAGGGGTTGTGTAACTCCCCAAGCTAATGTATAATTGAACTAAAGGGAATTGTGATTTCTCCAATGATGGTAAATAGTGTGGCATATTAAAGTTACCTTTCAATGTAGTTGGTATGACAATACCAATAATGTATGCCTAGATGTATAATAGGATTCAATGAATGATAATGTATATGCTAATTGTTTTAGTTGGGCTTAAATGAGAGTTGTGTGGCTAAGTCATAGAAATAGAGGTCTTAAAGGATCAATACTAAAAATTGCAATTGCCGGTGTAGGGGTATATATGACCGGGTAGTTTGAGTCCCTCTTATTGTTATCTTTTGATTGAGAGGTTTGAGTCTCCCACATTATATTACATGATTTAGTGCTTGTGTCACCTTGATATGTCGGGAGGTTTGAGTCCTCTATAGTCCATATGTATACCTTCTGATTCATGCGGCCACATGCACTGAGGCCCTACCAGCTGTTGGAGAGCTGGGCCCATATAGCCTATGGGTACCTTCTTATGTTATGACGGTTGAGATATACAATCCAGGCTACAGTTTTAAAGTCCATGTTAAGTTTTGTTCCCTATCCTGGCATGTGATACATATATGTATATGCATTTAATTATGTGCATTTTTTTGAATGATTTTGAACTGTTGATCATGGAATTATGTTATCCTTATCCCTGAGTTACATACTAGTGTTCACCTGACTAACCTTCTCCGGATATTGTACCCCCACACGATGCAGGCACTGGATATACCTCTATTTTTCCTGCACAGAGTTAAGTGGATCGACTTGGTTCATCGGTTCATTATGGTGAAGTGGTGATCTTCCATACTTATAAGGACTTAGACATCATTAGTTATTATCATAGACTAGAGCCGGTTATTTTCATTATCATTTTCATTGTCATTGTCATCTGTCAGAGTCAGGGACATGTCTTGACCAAGACTGGTTTTGGTTCTTATGTTAGAAGGCTTTGTTGGATTACTATGGACTTGGGTGATGTTGGTCAATTATTTTGGACGGTCAATGGCTATCATTTATAGACATACCCTTTATTCTTTGAACTTATCTTGTTATATTTTCAAAATTCATCTGACATTAAAGATATTGTGTTTGGTTTTAATTGGTGTAGGGGGTGATCTTCGGTCCACATGAGACTTTAGATGCCAATCACACCAGGCCCTATTTTGGGTCATGACAAAGATGGTATCAGAGCCTAGGTTTGGAGTCATTAGGTGTCCAACAAAGCCGTGTCAAGTAAAGTCTCATTTATGGGTATGTAGCATGCTACACTTACAAGGAAGAAGCTGCGAGGCATTTAGGAATGTTTCCCTTTATTGTTGTTCTGTTTCAAGCTATAGAGTCTAAGGTCTTAAATCTCCTCTAATTTTTGTATGTTTGCTTTTAAGAACATGTCTCTCGAAAGATTTGATGTTTGTGAAAACTCTTTTATCCTGTCTGAGGACCATATGGATGGAGGTCGTCCTATTCCAGGATTTCAGACCAGGTCGAGGGTCGCTACTTCTGATTGCCCTGAGGGAGCTCCACCGGTTCCCCCTATCCTTCCTCAGGCACCCTATGCTGGTGTGTCTAATGTTGAGTTTCTCCAGTCGATTCATTTTCTTACCCGTGTAGTGGCCTCCTATACTGAGCGTGTTGCTTTTATTGCTCCATCCTACTAGGCCACTAGAGTTGGATAATTTATAAGGTTGAGTCCTCTTATTTTTACTGGTTCTAAAGTTGAGAAAGATTCTCAAAATTTTATTAATGAGATAGAAAATATCTTCTTTGTGATATATGCTCCTGATATGGAGGGTGTAGAGTTTGCAGCTTATCATGGTATGAGGATTGGAACTAGTCTAGGGGTGACGATGTTGAGTCCGCTCTGTGGGATGATTTCTCTAGTACTTTTCTTGATCACTTCTTTCCTTAGGAGTTGAGGGAGGCTAAGGCCGAGAAATTCATGAATTTAAGCAAGTAGGATGACAGTAAAGGATTATACCTTGAAGTTTCATCAGTTGCTGTGTTATGCTCCTGAATTGGTGTCCAGCATGAGGGCTAAAATGAGGAAATTTACCTCTAAGTTATCCCATGAGTTAATCTTGGAGAGAAAGGTTTCCTTGTTGAACAAGGATATATACATCTCTATATTTATAGTGTATAGCAATAAATGAAAGAGGAAAATAAAAAGCAAGCGGAGATGAGTGAATGGCAGAATAAGAAGTTTTATTATTTGGATCAGGGTGAAGGTCAGCAGCAAAGTGGTAGAGACGGTGGGAAATGGTCTAAGAAGAAGTGGAGCAATTCTGGTTCCTACTTTACAGCTAGTGCTCATTATCCAAATTATTCAAGTGATCATCATTCTCAGTACGATAGTAGGTTTAGAGCACCGAGAGCTCAGCCTCATTCTAAAGAAGCTCAATCAGCTCCACCGTACCCTCGCTGTAGATTTTATGGTCAGGTGCACCATGGTGTTTGTGAAGAGAGAAGGAACAAGTATTTTAGATGAGGTCAGATTTTTCATATGCAGAGGGATTGTCCTTCTAAGATTGCTTCTAGGACAAATAAGATTCTTATTGTTACTTCATCAGCTCCCGCACCAAAATGTGTTGCGTCTGCTTCGAGCTCTAACACTAGTCAAAAACGCCTGTATGCTCTTGCCACCCTTCAGGATTCTGAGGAGTCACCCAATATTGTTACTAGTATGCTCAAAATTTTCTCTTATGATATATATTTCCTACTTGATCCCGAGTCTACTGTCTCTTATGTGACCCCTTATGTGGCTATTTATTTTGGTTTTGATCTCGAATATTTTTGGACCCTTTTTTTGTGCCTACCCCAGTGGGTGACTTCATTATGTCTAGAAGGATCTCTAGAGGTTGCGTGATGTCGGTCTATAGTAGGAGACCCTGGTGGATCTAATGGAGTTGTACAGGTTAGACTTTGATGTGATTTTGGGGATGGATTTGTTGCATTCTTACTATACGTCTCTTGATTGTCAGACCCAAATGGTCAGTTTCTATTTCCCAAATGAGCTGGTGATTGAATGATAAGGTAGTTCCCTAGTACACAAGGGAAGGTTCATTTGGTATCTTAAAGCTCAGAAATTGGCTTCTAAAGGATGCCTCTATCACTTAGTGCATGTTAAGGATTCTAGATCACAATGTCCTTCTTTGCAGATTGTCCCTATGGTCTGTGAATTTCCTGAGGTGTTTTCTAATGATCTTTATGGTATTTTTCCCGATAGGAAAATTTATTTTGGGATTGATCTTCTTCCGGACACTTGTCTTATTTCTATCCCTTCTTACAGAATGGCTCCAACTGAGTTGAAAGAACTCAAGAAACGGTTGAAAGAACTTTTAGACAAGGGTTTTATCCGCCCTTGTGCGTCTCCGTGGGGTGCTTTTATTATTTTCGTATGTAAGAAGGATGGGTCCCTTTCGATATGTATTGATTACTGCTAATTGAATAAGGTGACCGTGAAGAATAAGTATCCCCTTTCGAGAATTGATGATATGTTCAATCTTCTCCAGGGTTCTAAATTCTTTTCTAAGATTGATCTTCAATCGGGTTATCATCAGTTAAAGATTCGGGAGGTGGAAATCCCTAAGACTGCTTTCCGATTGTGGTATGGTCACTTCGAGTTTTTGGTGATGTCCTTCAGTTTGACCAATGTCCTGGTAGCATTTATGGATCTTATGAATCATATTTTCTATCAATTCTTGGATTTATACGTGATTGTATTTATAAATGATATTTTGGTGTATTCCAAGAGTGAGGCAGATTATGCCAATCACCTCCGCCTTGTGTTGCAGAACCTTAAGGAGAAAAAGTTGTATGCTAAATTTTTGAAGTGTGAGTTCTGGTTAAATATTGTGACTTATCTGGGTCATGTTGTTTCTGGTGAAGGGATCATGGTGGATCCATAGAAGGTTGTGGTGGTTAAGAAGTGGACTAGACCCATGATGTCAATCGATATTCAAAGCTTCTTAGGTTTAGCTGCCTATTATAGAAGGTTTGTAGAGAGTTTCTCTTCTATTGCTGCCCCATTGACTAAATTGACTCAAAAAAAGGTGAAATTCTTATGGTTTGATAATTGTGAAGGTAGTTTCGAGAACCTGAAGGATAAGTTGACTTTGGCTCCTGTCTTAATCTACACGAGGGCACGAATGGTTTTATTGTCTATTGCGATGCATCATGGATGGGAATGGGTTGTGTGTTGGTGCAACATGGTAAGGTAGTTGCTTATGCTTCTAGACAATTAAAAGTCTATTAAAATATTGGTTGTGGTGTTTGCATTAAAGATATGGCAACAATATTTGTATGGAGTCCATGTCGATATCTATTCTAATCATAAGAGCTTCTAATACGTGTTCACTCAGAAGGAGCTAAGTCTCAAGAAAAGAAGATGGCTTGAGTTACTCAAGGACATGACATGAGTCTTCACTATCATCCAGGTAAAGCTAACGTAGTTGTTGATACTTTTAACAGGTTGTCCATGGGAATCTTATCTTATATGGACGAAGAGAAGCGGGATTTGGTGAAGGATATTCATCATTTGTCTAATCTTAGAGTTCATTTTTTGGACTACCAAAATGGTGGTGTGATTGTTAAAGATGTGGTGAGTCATCTCTTGGTGTTGAGTTAAAGGAGAAACAGATGTTGGATCCTATCTTGATACAAATTAGGAATAATGTAGGTAGGCAAAAAGTGATGATTTTCATGATGGTGGTGATGCTATCTTGAGATATCAAGGTAGATTATGTGTTTTTGATGTTGATGGGTTGTGAGGAAGGATTTTTGCCGAAGCTCATGAGTCGTGTAACACTATTCATCCTAGTTCGAAAAAAATGTATCATGATCTTAAAGAGATTTATAGGTGAAATAATATGAAGAGGGATGTGGCTAATTTTGTGGCTAAGTGCATGGTGTGTCAAAAATTTAAGGTGAGCACTTGAGGCCCGGTGGGTTAACTTAGGAGATTAAGATGCCGATGTGGAAATAAAAGATAATTAATATGGATTTTGTTACTGATCTTCTACAGTCTCGCTAGAAATTTGATTCGATTTGGGTCATCATGGATATGATGACTAATTCTGCTCACTTCTTGCTAGTAAGGACTAATTTCTCTTTTGAGGACTATGCCAAGTTGTTCGTTGAGGAAATTGCATAGTTGTATGGTTCTCCATTTTCCATTTTATCTGATCAGGGTACTCAGTTCTCATATCACTTTTAGAGATTTTTTCAGAGAGGTTTGGGGACTAAAGTGACTCTTAGTACCGCTTTCCACCTGCAAACGAATGGGCAAGCGGAAAGGACAATTTAGGCTTTGGAAGATATGATTCGGGCTTGTGTTTTTTTATTTTGGTGGTAGTTGGGTTGACCACTTGCCTCTCATAGAATTTGCCTACAATAACTGTTATCACTCTAGCATTGGTATGGCTTTGTTTGAGGCCTTATATGGTAGGAGGTGTAGATCTCCTACTGGGTGGTTTAAGGTTGGTAAAGTTATTTGGTTCACCAAGACATAGAGAAGGTGAAGTTGATTCAAGATATTCTTAAGGCTGCCCAAAGTCACTAAAAGTCCTACGCAGACGTGGATGAAGGGAGTTGGAGTTCAGTGTTGGTGATTCGGTGTTCTTGAAGGTGCCCCCTGTGAAGGGAGTAATGTTCTTTGGTAAGAAGGGGAATCTCAGTCCCCGTTATGTTGGTCCGTACTTGGTCTTCAAGAAGGTCGATAATGTTGCATATGAATTGGAGTTCCATTCTAGTTAAAGCTCCATTCATTCGGTGTTTTATGTTTTGATGTTGAGAAAGCGTGTGGGTAATTCTTCGACAATCGTTGCTTTGGAGGAGGTGGGTATTTCAAATTCCTTTTCTTATTAGCAAGTCTCGGTTGAGATTTTGGATCGGCAAGTACATCGATTATGGAACAAGGATGTGGCATCGGTGAAAGTTTTTTAAAGGATCCAAAAGGTTGAAGAAGCCACTTGGGAACCCGAGGAGGATATGAAATCCAAGTATCCATTCTTATTTCCCCTTCTGGATAATCGTGCTTGAGGTATGTGTATTCCTTAACATCTTTGTTTTTGGTCTTTGTTAAAGGTAAGTATGATTGTGTTTGGAGTCAAATCGTGTTAATAAATGCCTTGTCCTGTCATTCGAGGATGAATGATACTAAAGGGGGAGTATGTAATGTTTCGGATTTTTTATCTATGAAAATTTTTGAAATATTATCCTCATTCTCCGGACTAAAACTCCCTTGACAAGTCATAGGGCATTTGAAAGAGTTGTTGGAACAAATCGTAATCAAATCAGAAAGTGTATGGTTGAGTTCTTCTCTGAGTACGAGTGGCTCACTATGAGTCGTAAGGGCATGTTATGATTTATTGGGTGTAAATCGTATGGTGTCCAGTGTATACCCCAAATGATTTTTGAGTTGATTACAACTAGACCCTACGAGTCGTAGGGTCCCATTACGAGTCATATAGGTTAAGTTGTAAGGTCAACAGATTATGAGTGCCTTGTAGACTGTCTTGGCTACGACTTGTGGTGACTAGTCGTAATAAGTCTATACAAGTCGTATAGTGATCCATAATCACTGATGACTAAATTTCAGTTTTTAAATTAAGGTCACTTTAGACAATTTCCTTCTCCCCCAATTAAAATCCCACATTCATAAAGCACTTAAAAAGGGTTATTTCTCATTCATAACATACTCAAACACTCCTAAAGCTCTCTTAAATTCTCTTGAGCATCCATACTTAGGGTTTTTGAGAAGTAGGTCATCCAAGGGCTCAAGGCTGCAATTCTCTCCATAAACTTGGATATTTCAGGCATGTTACTCTTCCCTAGTTATTAATTTCTTAAAATCATGAGTTTTAAAGTGTTGTTCATATGGTACTGAATTTGGTTTTGAAAACATGGGTTAAGGGTCCTGAACAATTGTTGTTTATATGATGTTTCATGTTTGTCCCTACATGGGTTACATTTAAACAGTGGTTTTAAAATTAAGTTGATGCATGGGAATGGTGAATGAACCAGGGATTGTGATACCCCAAACTTGTGACTTTTGAAGTGGTTATGACCCCAACCCCATATTGTGAAATTGATTTTGAATATGAAAAGTATGCATATTGAACTATTCATGAACTATTGCATAATGTGAAAAGTCAATGAAGCATGATGATTTTTGAATTAAACCTTAAAGAGTTGTGTAATTTCCCAAGCCAATGTGTAATTTAAATAAGGGGATCGTGATTTCCCTGATGATGGTAAATGGTGTGGCATGTTAAAGTTACCTTGCAAGTGTAATTGGTATGACGATACCAATAATGTATGCCTAAATATATAACAGGGTTCAATGAATGATAATGTATGTGCTAATTATTTTAATTGGACTTAAATAAGGGTTGTGTAGCTGAGTCGGGAAAGTAGAGGTCTTGAAGGACCAATACTAGAAACCGCAGTTGCCGACAAGGGGCCTATATGACCGGGTGGTTCAAGTACCCCTTATTTTTATCATTTGATTGGGAGGTTCGAGTCTCCCATATTATATTACATGATTTGGTGCTCGTGTCACCTTGATATGCTTGGAGGTTCGGGTCCCCCATAGTGCATATGTATACCCTCTTATTCGTGTGGCCACACGTATTAGGGTCCTACTTTGTTGGGGAGGGTTGGGCCCATATAGCCAGTAGATACCTTCTTATGTTATGACAGTTGAGCTATACAATCCAGGTTAAAGTTTCAAGTGCATGTTAAGCCTTGTTACTTATCTCGGCATGTGATATACATATATATATATGCATTTGATTATGTGCATTGGTTTTGAATGATTTTGAACAGTTGATCATGGCATTATGTTATTTTTATTCCTGAGATACATGCTAGTGTTCACCCCACTAACTATCTTCGAACGTTGTATCCCCATGCGATGCAGGCACCGGAGATACCTCTACTTTTCCTGTGCAAAGTTAGGTGGATCGGCATGGTTCGTCAGTTCGTTGTGGTGAAGTGGTGAACTTTCATACTTTGAAAGACTTAGACATTTCAATAATTCTTATCATAGACCAGAGTCGATTGTTTTCATCATCATTAACATTATCATTATCATTTTTATTGTCATTGTCATTTGTCAGAGTCGGGGATATGTCCAGACCAAGACTAATTTTGGTTCTTGTGTTAGAAGGCTTTGTCGGATTACTATGGACTTAGGTGATATTGATCGATATTTTTGGTCGGTCAATGATTATCGGTTATATACATACCTTTATTCTTTGAACTTATCTTGTTATATGTTCGGAATTCATCCAACATTGAGGATATGTGTTTGGTTTGAATTGGTGTAGGGGTTGATCTCCAGTCCACGTGGGACTTGAGAAACCTGTAACTGTCAGACCCTAGTTCGGGTCGTGACATAAATTCAATATTTGTGAATCATCATTAATATGTTGCGGATAATTTTATTACGAGCAAAAATCATTTACACCTCCAACTTTATCTTAAAAATCAAATTCTCTTCTTAACATTGAAAATTAATCATTCTCCTCTCTTTTTTTTCTAATTAACTTTTTAAAACGCTTATCTTATCCTGGTATTATCAATCTTTATTTATTCCTTTTTACTTCTTTAAAATCATATATATATATATATATATATATATATATATATATATATATATATACATATATTTGCTATAAAAAATATTAATATCTTCAAGAAAAGAAAAGTAAATATTGATTGAGTATATAAGCTAATGTCAGACTTTAGTAAATTAAAGAATCAAAAAAATCAAAATTAATATTAATCAAATCTATAATGTAATAACCTTATATATATCTTTGAATGCAAGAAATATGAAATTCAATTAAAAAAACAAAGGTATAAATTTATAAAATTTCTTAAATATTATCTATATATTGTAAATAAATTTTAAACTATAATTTAAAAAAAAATTATTATTGACAATCACAGGTTGTTTATTTCTATGTAAATAATAGAGAATAAGAGATAGATGACACTTAAATATGCATGCACATTATATATATACAGAGAGAGATAAATATAGATATTATTTATTATTATATAGAAGAGTGAAGAGTGGGACGACCAAGGGTATTTTGGGTATATCATATCCATTTCATTGTATATAATTGGCTCAAGGGTAATTTTGGTATTTCATATCTATTATACAGTTCAAAAATATATTTTCAAGTTTCCACTTTTCTATCACATAATGAATATTATTTATCAATGTGTCTATAGTTGGACCACAAGTACATCACATTGTATTTCTAGAAGTGATTACCAAAGATAGTTTTGTTATTTCATATGTATTTGATTTATTGTAATTGTCAAAAAATATCTTTCAATGTTTGTATATTTTTCCTTTCATTTTATGTGTAGTCATTTTTTTCGTCAAGATTTGTATTTCCTTCATTTCCTTTTACGCGTCGTTATTTTTGAAAAAGTTCATATAAAAAATCATTTTTTTCTTATTTAGCAACTATTTAATGCAAGATTTATATTATTTTTGTTTCATTTTAGGTGTCATTATTTTTTTATAGCAATTATTTAATGGCATATTATTCCTAAATTATATTTACTAAGTCCCACTTAATAAAAAAAATACAACTTAGGAGAGATAATCTTATAAATTTAATAAATTTATTATTTATTTCTTAAACTCCATAGTCGATTAAATGGGGACACATAAAAGAAATGACTGACAAACCATTTCTCTACCACATAAATATTTGTCCGTGTGTCTTTTATTTGCACCACATATATACATTATTGCAAGACATTTCTAGAAATGATGATGTTTCTAGAATTAAATTAAAAAAAGTTTTTCTTAATCAATAATTATATAATGGTATCATCCCTAAATTATTTTTCTTAAGTCCCACTTGTAATTATTATTATTAAGAAATACAGCTTGAGAGGGGCAATCTTATAATAAATTTAATAAATTCATTATTTATTTCTTAAACTGTGTATCCGATCAAATGGTGACACACGAAAGAAATAAGAGAGAGAGAAATTATTTAACCAGCACATAAATATGTATCTATGTGTTTTCTATTTGTACCACATATATCCATTATTAAATGACATTTCTAGAAATGAGAGATGATGATGATGTTTCTACAAATATAATTAAATATTTTAAAAAATAAAATTAATGATTCAAATAAATAAGAGCAGAGACTCTTCATTTTACTCACCTCTCTTCATTTTACTCACCTCCTTGATCTTTCCTCATTGGTATGTTTCTCTACTTCTTTCTTATATTTTTATATTTTTCTTTCATAAATATATAGTTCCCCTGACTATTAATTTATTTTAAAATGAAGTTTATGTTTGATTGATTATCATAATTCTTCTTTTTTTTTTTGACACAATATGAATATTGCTTTAAATATATTAGTATTCTCTGTAGCGCAGAAGTCGATTTATTTATGCACGCAGCATGACTACCATTGCAATAACTGATGCACGATGCTATATTTTTGAGGTATGTGTTCTTTTCACCAATGATAGATTTAGGCCAAGGTGAATAAGTACTGTTGTATAAATACAACATAAGGTTGCGTTGAATAAATCATTGTGGTCCTATCGTCCCTAACTCTGGGCATAGCGGCAATGCACTGAGCTGCTATTTTAACATTGGAAATACTACTTGTGAAGTAACTAAGAAATTGTAACTTCTTAAATTTGAAACTTCTTTGATTTGGTCACTTTTTCTTGAATAAGAATGGGTTGAAGCGTTGAAGGCTGGAAATATTATTAGATATTATTTGAATATGGAAGTAAAATACTTACATTTTTTTGGCTTCAAAACGTTTAATTAGAGTATAAAGTAGGCATCTTTGACAGAAAACACCGTAAGTTGAGAATTTTGTTGCGATTTAACACAAGTAAAGAAAGTTCGAGGAAGTTGTCTGGTTTAAGTTATAGTGTTTAAGAATTTTTTTTGAGATTTTACAAAAATTGAAGAAAATTTGAGTTAGTTGTTTGCTTTAACAATAGTACACACTGTCAGACTCAAAGTCCAATTCTTGCAAGAAGCTTGATTTGACTTCAATACTATACTATATACTGGATTCTACATATTCCAGTCCATTTCCTATCTTATGTGCAATTTGACCTGTTGTGAGTTGTATATGCAAGACCTCTGCTGAAGATAATAGTATTATCGACAAATCCTTATGATCTCTCTGTCTCTCTAATTTCTTAATAAAAGCATTCTTTTTCTTCAAATGTAGAACTTTGTAAATGTCAAATTTAGCAATGGGATTGCCATTTGATTTCTCGGACCATTCTGACTTACTCATATGATTTCTTGTTTAAGTATGATCACTCTGTATACACACAGTCAAGTGGAAAGGTTAGATACCTATTTCCTTGGTCATATGTACTTCATACCTTTTAATTCTCCGTATCCATAAATAAAGCAGGAACAAAGACAAAAAACTTGTTTTCTTTACCTGTTTTAGTTTGTTATTTATTTAATAATATAATATGATTAGTAGTAAGAAAGCTGACATCTAATTTGGAAACCAACTTTTATTGAACTGCTTGTGAACTTTCAATTATACTTGTTATAAATGATAGAAGTTTAATTTTTGCCTTTTAGGACTTCATTAAAATTTCTAATGATTAGAAGTAAAATGCTGCTAAGATATGGTAGAAGTCAACTGTCAACCTCATCCCTAAACTATATAATAGTTATGTTAGTGTTGATTTATATGTAGGCATATCATATTTACTAAATTCTTCTGCAACTCTCGCGTGTAGATTACTTAAAAACAAAGGTAACATTGAGCTACTAAAGGATTAATGTGCCTCTAGGCAATTGAATAGTTGAGTACACTTTTAAGAAACCTTGCCTTGGATCTTGGTGTGAAATAAATGGATTCTCACAAAAAGTATACACAGAAATAGAGTGTTATCTTCATGTTGATTCATTTGGCTATAAGCTACTGGCTTTCTTTACTTATGTTTTGAGCTTCTAAACTAATTTACTCATTAAATTCAATTTAACAGGTGTTTGATCGTGCATGCTCAAAAGGTTGATCACAACAACAAAAATGCATCTCATGTTGTAAAATTTATAAATATTATCTTTACCTATGTAAATAAACAATAGTCACTATGATATGTGAATGTCATTTTAACATTCAGTAGTGTGGTATTCCCATGATTATATAAGATATACTTTTGGGGTTTCATGATATGTCTATGATAATGGTATGCAACAATGTGCTAAAAGTGAAGAAAATA